>NW_022196896.1:101463393-101478473 GCF_008632895.1 Mastomys coucha | reverse complement strand
AGAAAAAAGAAAGAGAAAGAAAGGGACTTTCCCTCCACAGCTTCCCAAAAGCTGTTTGGCAACAGCAAGAGAGGTGCTTCCTAAAATCCTAGACACAAAGTACAACCAAGCAGCACGATGCAGTGGAGCCAGACTGAATAATTCAATCCTATTCCAGCACTCACTGGCCAAGTGACCATAGGAAAATCGCTTGACCTCTTCTTGGTCCCTCATTGGTCAAATAATAAGAGTAGCTACCTCATTGGATGGTAAGGACTGAATGATTATCTGCATATAAAATGCTTAGAACAAGGAGCGGCACATAGAACGTGCTAAATTGTAAATGTAACTTTTATTCTCCTGTAGTAATTGTCTTCTTAGAGGTTTACTGCCTCCATCTGCTAACCTAGGCCTAGTCCTGGAAGCTTTTAGCCTCCGTACAATCTTATCCAGGCCTAGAATGTTTTCAACCTCTGAGACTTGCTGCTGAATAAACTCACTCTTTCTTGTTCTTTCTGAACTCTCGCTGGCTGGTTCAACTCAACTGTTCTGGCTCAAACTCCTGTCCCAGAAGACTTATTCAATCTGGGTTTTCTCTCTGCCTCTGAAATGTCTGCTTGGCCCAAAACTAACTCTAGCAATCTGCTCTAATCTTCCGGCTCCTTCTCATTCCCTTGCTCATTCTGTCTTTACCTGCATCTAGTTGTTCTCTCTTCAATCTCTCTCTCTGAAAAACTGCCCCTACCTTCTGCACTGTCCCTCAAGGGGCTTCTTTTCCTCTCTCTTCCAGTGAGAGTAGGGCGTATCCTATCCTGTCAAATCTATCTCTGCTTCATCACATTTTCTGTCACTCACCTAGACATCACTTTCAAACATGTCTGCTTCCTTCTACAAACCACCTTCATTGTTTGGGATTAAAGGTTTGTACTTAGGGCGTGTATATATTCCAGTCAGAGGGATTAAAGATGAGTGCTAACAGCTGACCCAAATCCTAACTAGAAACAGGTTCGAATATCCTATAACACTCAATGGTAATAATGAATTCCTACTCTTTCTAACATGAACCACATAGCTTGGATGTCCTATAAACAATGTCAGGAACACTATTGTACTGGCTGGTTTTGTGTGTCAACTTGACACAAACTAGAGTTATCACAAAGAAAGGAGCCTCCCTTGAGGAAATGCCTCCATGAGATCCAGCTATAAGGCATTTTCTCAATTAGTAATCAAAAGTGAGAGGGCCCATTGTGGGTGGTGCCACCCTTGGGCTGGTAGTCTTGGATTCTATAACAAAGCAAGCTTGGGGCTGGTGAGATGTCTCAGTAGGTAAGAGCACCGACTGTTCTTCCAAAGGTTCTGAATTCAAATCCCAGCAGCCACATGGTAAGCTCACAACCACCTGTAATGAAATCTGGTGTACTCATTTATTACAATAAATAAATCTTTGCCGGGCAGTGGTGGTGCACTCCTTTAATCCCAGCATTTGGGAGGCAGAGGTAGGTGGATTTCTGAGTTCGAGGCCAGACTGGTCTACAGAGTGAGTTCCAGGACAGCCAGAGATATCTTGAAAAAAAAAGAGAGAGAGAGAGAGAGAGAGAAAGAAAGAAAGCTGAGCAAGCGAGGAGAAGCAAACCACTAAGTAACATCCCTCCATGGCCTCTGCATCAGCTCCTGCTTCCTGACCTGCTTGAGTTCCAATCCTGACTTCCTTTAGTGATGAACAGCAATGTGGAAGTGTAAGCTGAATAAACTCTTTCTTCCCCAAGTTTCTTCTTGGCCAGCATGTTTGTGCAGGAATAGAAACCTGATGAAGACAACTGTATTTTATTACTCCAGATACCTCCCAAGGAGTACCACAACCTTTCTGAAAATGATCCTTAAACCAATTCTCCTTGCTGACCCAGGCACTCCTTTCAAGACACATCCCTACTTCCTACCCATGCAAGCCCCCCCCCTCAGCCTAGTGACTTCCTTCCTTCACTCCCCCTGACCCAGCCCAACTCCTCCAAGACTCAAACCAAAGTTTTGCCTCCAGAATATCAGGTGTTTTGTCACAGCATTGAACAAGTAAACGATACACAGGGACTAGACTTTTCCTTCTCCTTGAGTTAAATACCTACAGGCAGGCGTAACCCAAGCAGTATGGCCCTAACATGTGGGCCTGTGAAGGACCTCACAGCATGGTGGAAGTGGGAAGGGAAGGCACATGGAGAAGAGGTCAGAAAGGTCACACAGGATGAGAAGGCTTTGCTGTGCATTGTCATCGTAAGACTTTGTTCTGGGTGAGACAGGTGCTACCAGCAGGTTCTCAGAACAGCGATGTGGTGTTACAATTTTTTTTAAATGGCTTCCTTTAGCTATTCCCATGATTTGGATGCATCCCCCTAGAGCTTCTATGTTGAAAACTTGTCCCTAAATTCATATGTCGATGACAAGTGGGGTCTTGGGATAATAACTAAGGCTGAATAATATTATGAGGGTGGTATGGGGTTCCTTAATAACATTAGTAGCTTTATAAGAACAGAAAGAGAGAACCACACTGGTGTGTGTACTCCGTCTCACCACACGATATCTTCCGTTGTTCTTTAAGGTGTCATGACGTCCCTGGCCACATGCCAAGGACAAGTCCATGCCTTCCTCTTAGATTTCCAAACTCCATAATCATGAGCCAGAGATATGGTTTTCTTTATAAATTAACAAGTCTCCAGTATCTTGTTATCACCACAAGAAAGAGATTAAGACAGTTATTGTGTTAAAAATGAATTCTGGGGCCAGCAAGAAGGCTTAATGCGTAGACGTGTTTGTCACCAAGCCTGATGACCTGAGTTTGATCCCCAGACCCATCTGGTGGAAGGAGAGAGCTGATTCTCAAAGGTTGTGCTCTTACCCCCAACACATGTGCCATGGCACGTGTCCTCTCCTCCTCATATGTACTAAGTAAATAAAAGATTAGATGTAAAAGATTTTAAACTTGTGTATGTGTGTATATATATATATAATAAACTCCTCTAGAATCTGACGGTAGATGATGCAGAAAGACCAGCTTTAAGGCTGGTGGAGGTGGTCAGGTCAAAGATGGTAGGGGGATCAGCCCATGATAGCAGCAGTTAAGGAGTTACTGAGCACCAGAGTCTAGATAGATTTTGAAGGTTGAGCCTATAAGATTTCCAGACAGCTGCTGACTAGAACATATAGTAAGTTCCTAACGTATACGAGGCACTAGCTGTGAACTACTTCTGAGCCAGATTGGCCAGAAGAATGTCACCCAGGTTTTGACTGGTGCCAGCTATTCTTAAGACAGATTGTGCCATGGGACATTTCTCACCCTTAGTGTCCTGTCATCTGTCCTTCAAACGTTTGCTCTCCAGATCAAAGCCAATATAGCCTGCCGGACCCGTGAAATGCACCGTTCTTCTTATTCACCCAGCATCAATCCGTGGTATCTACATTAAGAAAATTGATGGCTTGAATTCTCCATAAATCCTTAATCCTCCAGCTTTATTTTCCCATCCGTCACCTCTTCTTTATTCTTTAATATTCGGGTTTTTACTTTCAAGGCCGGGTCAGCCCTCTTGAAGACTTCGATCTTCCTCTTCTCTGGCATCTGCCCCGTCCTCCTGGGACAAACACAGCCTGAGGATTGAAACAGACTCATCTGTCTTCTGTAACCATATGGGTAAGATGCAGTCATTACGGTGGTTGGCATTGTTGTGCTTTGGAAGCTAATTAAGACAATTAGCTATTAAACACCAAAAACAATTAAGCTAATTGAACTAAACCATATGCAGTTTTCGCCATTGCGTAGACAGAAAAAAAAAAGTGGCTGAAGTGTGGCACCGCAACCGTTTCAGTGCCAAAATAAATCAGGGAATACGGGAGCCTGAGATGGAGGTGTCTTAGCACCCGATCAGTTTATCCCCACAAAACGTTCCTCAGAAACATTTGTCTTGGTTTTTAGAATGTTTTTCTACACTGAAGGGAGGGGAAAAAGTTTGGAATTTCTGTCCAAATATGTCATTGAGGGTATAAACTGCAGGCTCATGCTGTTAGCATGACTCTGATTCAATTCAGTGACTGAATGAAGCATCCAAAGATCTCAGGAGAAATGCAGCCTCCCCGAGATCCCTGGAGCCTGTCTGAAGTTAGCTGGTCCTCTGGGGGGCCAGACACTGCCCTGCAGTGTGTGGATGTGACTGGCAGTATTAGACAGCATATGTAATTTCCTGGTAGAGAGAAGCCACAGGAGGGAAGAAATGCTGTCAAGACCAAGGAGAGCTCTTTATAGAGTGTTTATCTGGAATTCTTTCAGCTGCATGTGCCAAAAGGAAAACAAAACTCAACGATAGTTTGTGCGGGCCAAAAATAGAATATGGTTGGGAAGAACAGGCAAGAGAGACAAGAAAGAATGAGCTAGAATTTAGACATGAGGGACCAGGAACTAGGGGTTTCCCAGTGACTCAGCTTAACAAAGCATATACCTCTGCCCTGTATCTTGCCTCTGTATCAGCTCCACTCTGCTTTCATAAGGCTCTCTCTATGGCAGGGACTGTGAATACATCCAGTACCAATTTGGCAACTCTGTTGGTAAAGACTCCATATGTCCCGTGTTCATGCACCCATTATCTATGATGCATTCCCAGTCTTTGGTCCCTAGATCAAAGTGCTAAGGAAAGGACCAGAATGCAATGGATGATGGACAGGGAGAAACAAAGGACATTAACTAAGGGGGAGAGGTCAAACAGCTGAGTGCCCATAAGCATCCCTATTTTTGTAGCCTTACTGTGATGGTTTGTATATGCTCAGCCTAGGAAGTGACACGATTAGAAGGTGTGGCCCTGTTGGAGTAGGTGTGTCACTGTGAGTGACTCTCATCCTAGCTACCTGGAAATGAGTCTTCCACTGGCAACCTTCAGATGAAGATGTAGAACTCTCAGCTCCTCCTGCACCATGCCTGCCTGGATGCTGCCACATTCCCACCTTGATGATAATGGACTACTGAACCTGTAAGCTAGCTCCAATTCAATGTTATCCTTTATAAGACTAAAGACTTGCCTTGGTCATGGTGTCTGCTCACAGCAGTTAAACCCGTAACTGAGACACTATCATCCCTTTATCAAAAAAATCAAAAGATGAGATTACAGACACCAAGGATCCAATGCCTCAAATCCACTCTCAACTCCACCTCAACCACAGGCTGCAGGCCCCTTTAGTAAAATAAAACACAGGGAAAAAAAGCCTGAGCCCAGATTTCCTCTCCTCTTACAATGACCTGAGACCTTTTCCTACTTTTTAGTAAACATTCATTGTTTGGGCAGCAACCAGGGCCAGTCTTTACCTTAAACCCACTTCTTACACTTGTAGAACCCTCCTAGGTTGCAGACAGTGGTATGCTGACAGACACAGAGCAGCCTGTCGTGGAGAGAAAAGAGACACCACCTGCTTGCGTTGTCTGCTCATTTCCATTAAGGTGATGTGTAGCTACCACTGTGGTGTCACTCCACCTGAATGTCCAACTACCATTTGAGCCACCAACAAAACACTGGGTCTCATACCCCAAAGAATCGAAGATGCATCTTCACATAAAGCATTGTGAACAATGGCCCATAGGCGCTCTATTTGGAATAAGAAGCTTCTCTGTCCTCCAGTGATGGGCAAACTGGAGTACAAGAGAGCAATGGAAGAGAATGACCTTCTGATGTACACAGCACAAGTTATACGGTGTATGGTCTACCTATAGAGTGCTTGCTTGTGTGTGTGTGTGTGTGTGTGTGTGTGTGAGAGAGAGAGAGAGAGAGAGAGAGATCAGCAACAGGGGATGTGGAGGAGACATTTTTGAAATAGGATCTCACTATATAGCCCTGACTGACTGGCCTGGAACTCACTGTGTAGACCAGAATGGCTTCAGACTCACAGAGATCTACCTGCCCCTACCTCCCACGAGCTGGGAATAAAAAGGCACGTGCCACCACACCTGGCTTCACTTAACAAATTCTTTTGCCGAGTAAAATGTTTAAACTTTTGTAAGCTCCAGGTCAGCAGTCGTCACTGTCAAATCTAAGAGCTCTTTGCCTAGTCTAGACTCGAAGAATCCAATTGATTCTTTTATACAGCTGGGGAGATGGCTCAGTGGTTGTAAGTTCTGGCTGAACAATTATAAGAACCAGAGTTCGGATCCCAGCACCCACATAACAAGTCCAATGTCCCTCAAAGGCCAAGGGATCCAATGCCTTCTTCCGGCCTCTGTATGCCCACAGGCATGTGTACCCTTCCTTGCATACCCTACACGCGCATACATCCACACAGATACACATGCAAACATAAGCAAAAAAATCACTAAAAATAAGTAATTTTAAAAAGTTTTACACTTAAGCCTGTGATTCATTTTGATTTAGATATTTTTCTAGAATGTGAGATTTATACCAGGATTTTATTTATTTTGTTTGCCTACGAAGGTCTATCACTGTGTCATTTATATTGACAAAGCTATCTTTTATCCCTTAAGTTATTTTTGTACCTTTTGCCAAAAGTCAGTTAGGCATGTGTCTGTGGATCGATTTCTAAGTCGATCGTTTTTGCTCCATTAATCCATGTGTCTGTCTCTCTTGATTCCTGAAGCTATATAGTCATTCTTGGACTCAGGTAGATGAATTCATCACTTATTTTCTCTTTTCATATTGTCCTGGCTACTATAATTCCTACTGTATAAATTATAAAATAGTGTTATCTATATCTAAACAAAAAAATTAGCATTTGGTAAAAATTGTATTGAATCTGTATGGTTTTTTGAGACAGGGTTTCTCTGAGTAGAAACTAGAACTCACTCTGTAGACCAGGCTAGCCTCGAACTCAGAAATCCGCCTGCCTCTGCCTCCCAAGTGCTGGGATTAAAGGCGTGCGCCACCACTGCCCAGCACCAAATCTGTATGTTTTTTAAAACTGATCCCTTTATGGTACTAAACTTTCTGCTCATAAACAAGGTACTGTCCCCTCATTCACTCACATCCTCTTTGACTTCTTTCTTCATCTTGGCACTTCAATGGCTTCTCCCTCTTCTCCATTTGTTTGTTTGTAGGGAAGCCTTGAAATCACTATGTAGACACAATAACACATTCCATCTCTTAGAAAGTTCATTGGGCCTCTCAACGCCATCCACGGGGGATGGAGGAAGGATACCTCATTGTTGCTGGGGGTTATAGGGAGCTGGAAACTGGGGCTCCCCACTTGGCCTCCGTGACACTCCTTTAACAGGAGTGTTGGGGTACACTATCTCTACCTCTGAGTTGGAAGTCTAAGCATACACCTCAACCTTTGTTGGACTGGGAGGGGGTGGACCCTGCTTATTTATTTATTTTTATGATATTTGGAATTGTGTCCTGTAGGTTTTCTACTTTGCTGTAAGTTACGTTTTCCTTCAGCTAGACAAAACAGACACACCTGGAGTATTTTGTTTTCTTGGATCTAGTCTGGGTTTTGAGGTTGGTCACTGGCTCTCTTTTTGAGGATTCTGTCTGTGCCTATCATTATTTCTTCAGCTTCTTCAGCTCCAATGCTAGGATCCCACATCAACTCCAGTAGGATCTGTGTGACAAGGTCCACAGACTGAGACAACAGACTTCAAAAGAAGGAGGTCTCCTGGAACCGGTTGTGGAATTCTTAGCCAGAGCAAAATATTGAGCAGTAGTTCTCATGGCAATCTATCTGTTTTGTTTTCTCTTATTCCTTTTCTTCTGTACATGTTCCTGGTAGCCTAGGCCACAATCTTAAGAGAGAATAATGGGTAAGAAATCGTCCCTGGAGATGGGGGGGGGGGGGTCACAAACATGACCTTATCTCTAGGGAAACCAACGCTTTACTTTAAAATCATTTACAAAATTATATAATAGTATTATGATAGATAAAAACTTTCCCAACAATAAAATTTCATATGGCTATACATGTGTTATCAGGGGTGGGCTTTGGTATATGGTAAAGAATGCCTTAAATAAAAAGAATTAAAATAGTTTAAATGTACACACTGAAGATTTATTAAAAAAAAAATCAGGCATTAGATGTTAAACAATAATTGACCATAAAGATTTATTAACCTGCTCTTGGAAATATGCCACTGGCCTTGGATGGCTGCCCCACTGAATACATCCTTTCTGAGTTGTTACACTCTCTTTCTATTAACCATGGTGTTACCTATTCTGTTTCTGATTCACTAAGTACATCTTTTCAGAGTTGTAGTGTTTGCTTGATTTTTGTGCTTTACTGTGCCAAATGATAATGATGGTATTCATGATTGCTTCACTGTTCACATCTTCTGAGAGTTGTAATATTTGGTTTTTTTTTTTTATGTATAAAAACCCCTGCATGAGAGCTGCAAAATACACTCAGATTCAAACTGCCTCTGTGTTTGTTTCTGTTTGTCACCGCCGAATCCTTACCCACCTAGCTTCGAGGACCCTCATTCCAGAGACACCCCACACATACACACACACTCCACTGGGGTGGTCCGTGGCACTAGGAAATAAAAATCAAAAAGAGAATGGACCCAAGCACTATCCCTTGAGTCTTGGAACCTGTCCCTCCAGGAAGGTAGTCTGTGTTTTTGTGTCTCCCTTTAGAATTCTGTTTCTTTTACACATAAAAGAGAGTTAAGCTGTAGTTTGCAAGACAACCTATTTATAGAGCTGTCATTTACTTGTTGAGAGCTGAATTGGACTCTCTGTTCACAGATTCTGACAGGAGCCCTTGTAAACTGGCTCCAGTTTAACAATGTGAAGTTCAGAGTCAGCCTCGTGTTTCCCGTCAAGCACTTTCGCCAGAGGCCATGCTCCAGGAGCTAGCAATACAGAGAAGTAGGATGGTGGAGAATCTAGGTAGCCATTCCAGAGACAGACTAGCAAAGGTTACACCCTTCTCAGGGACTCGACTGTGGCACCCTGAGCTCAGTGGCAGTGGTCTCACCAGAAATTGTCTGGGTTGTGGACTTGACTGTGGCTCTGACCAGCTGTGTCTGAGTTGGGAGTCCCTTCCTCTACAGTGCAGGAGGTCTGTGAATCCCTTCTCAAAGTCCTGCTTGTGATTAAGTCAGCTGGAGCCTGCTTCTGTTGAGTGCAGAGAATTTGAACTGGAGCACATTTCCTCTGCCTCTTGGCCACAGAACCCCCTGAAGAAGGAAAATCTCAGTATCTCCCACATCTGACCTTGCTCTCACACAGGGGAAATGTCTGGATGAATAGGCAGAGCAAAGAGCAAAGCAGAAAGCATCCTCCATAAGGCTTTGCTGAGAGGTACTTCTCAGCACCCCGCAGAACAGAGGTGTTTTGACCAAATTCATGTTGGAGAGAGGCCCTGTGTATAGTATTAAGAGATGAGGAGGCTGGAGAGATGGCTCAGCGGTTAAGAGCGTTGACTGCTCTTTCAGAGGTCCCTGAGTTCAAATCCCAGCAACCACATAGTGGCTCACCACCATCTGTAATGAGATCTGAGGCCCTCTTCTGGTGTGTCTGAAGGCAACTACAGTATATTTATATAATAAATAAATAGATATTTTAAAAAATGACCCAAACTATCCATCCCAACTTAAGGGAATGGGACAACAGTCTTAAAGAGATGAGCTGGTTGGATGAGTGCGTGATGATAGTGCCGACCTCATGGATGGAATTAGTGCCCTTGTACCTGAGAAAGCCTTCCAGCCCCTCCTCTCCCCTCTTTACCATGTGAGGAAGCAGCAACAGGGTACCATCTGGGAAAGACACAACCTAGCACCAGACACTGACGCTGCTGAATTGAACTTCCTAGCCTCCAGGACCGTAAGAAATAAATTCCTGTGCTATGCATTTCCCAGCCTACAATATTTTATTATAGCAGCAGAGAAAGATATGACCCAGCCCAAAACCTTAACCAGCTTTCTCAGTTGTCAAAACGTCTCTCCTGAGCCCATCTCCACCACCGAATAAAAGAGCAAAGGAAACTGAAGTCTCTTCTAGTAAGGTGGGTTCTCTAAGGAGCTCAACCTTGGAAACAGAGCAGTCTCCTAGCCCTGGAACCCATGTTTTCCGTCTCTACTTCCCCATTCCCCAGACTCTCCTACACTAATGAATTGCTGTCCATTAGAGGAAGAGTTTTTATGTCCCTTAAGGCTGGCTTTGGAACATAGGAAAAAACACTTCTACACCTATGAAGTCTCACCAACATGCCTGCCTAAGCATGAGATGAACAAGGAAGACACCAAATAGACATACTGTCATGGTTTGAATATGCTTGGCCCAGGGAGTGGCAATATTAGGAGGTGTGGCCTTGTTGGAGTAGGTGTGTCACTGTGGGTGTGGCCTTTAAGACCCTCACTCTAGCTGCCTGCAAGTCAGTCTTCCACTAGCCACATTCAGATGAAGATGTAGAACTCTCAGCTCCTCCTGTACCATACCTACCTAGATGCTGCCCTGCTCTTCCCTTGATGATAATGGACTGAACCTCTGAACCTGTAAACCGCTCCAACTAAATGTTGTCCTTTATAAGACTTGCCTTGGTCATGGTGTCTGTTCACAGCAGTAAAACCCTAACTAGGACACATACCAAAATGAATACACACACACACACACACACACACACACACACACACACACACACACACAGGACAGCCAACTCAGGAGCACGGGATGACGGGATGAGGAAGAGGATGATGATACCACAAGCCTACACTAAGAAGTACAGGCAACTAAGGAATGCTTAACGCAAGAGAAATAGATTTAGTCTGGGAATACCAAACCAATTGCTGATCTAATACCAACGGGTTAACCCTAAAAACATGCAGACAAGTAGCGTTAAACAGACTGAGCAGGTTATATTAAGGAATATATGGGTATATACATGTGCATGTAACAGCAATTAGTGAAAAAGAGGCCATGAACTTGAAAGAGAGCAAGGAGAGCTATAGGGAAGGGTTTAGAGAGAGGACAGGGAAGGGGGAAATGGTGTAATTATAATCTTAAAAATAAAAGAAAGAGTTAAAGAGAAAGAAAACAGTCAAATTAGTGATTTTTTGAAACCCAACCTGTTTAGGTCTTGAGAATTAATAATTTTTTATCAGATAGTCTTTTATTGAATAGTTTCTTGCTTCTTAACTAGCTGGGCCCTCCACTGCACCCCTGTTGCTGTCATCTATGATGTCACGAGGGTGGTGGCCATCCCCATTGTAGCCCACAGACTGTGCAGTACCCAGGATCTCCTGAATAGTTCCTGAAAGTTCTCTGCCTAAACATGGGTATTACAATCTCATCAAAAGTGACATTTCCACTGTGTTTAATGTTCCTCTGCTTCTTCCTGTCTCTTGGTGGCTCCTTGACAGCTTTGAGGATCAGGGTGGAGACAGAGGGCACCACCTCAGTCGGGGCCTGCCAGTCTAGATGATCAGTTTCACTGCAATCCTGAGACTTTTCCCAGTAGCCTTGACAATGTCATCACCAACTTTTTTTTTTTTTTTTTTTTTTTTTGGAGACAGACCCAGAGGACAGATCTTGGGGCCCAGGCAGATATGGCTTTGACCTTGCCTCTGGTGCACCTCAAGTACATGACTTTGATCTCATCAGGGTGGAACTTGGACAGCACGGTGGAGGTGGCTGGTCGAATGAATCCAGATTCAGGATGACCAAAGAAAGTTGCACCGTAGCCTCCTCCAAGCCAAAAACCAAAAAGTGAGAATATTTAGTTTATAGACTTAGGCATTCATAGCCCTTCCTTGAGCTTATAAAGCAAATGAGGACTCTTATTATCCTACTTATTTTTATTTATTTTCGAGACAGGGTTTCTCTTGTATAGCCTTGGCTTCCCTGAAACTCAATTTGTAAACCAGACTAGCCTTGAACTCAGAGATCTGCCTCCCTTTGTTTGACTCCTGAATGATGGGATTAAAAGCATGTGGCACCACTGCCCAGCTTATTGTCCTATTTACAATGCTAACAAATATTAGCATTTTGAGAGGCGTTTGATTAATGCTTTGTCCATTTATACACTTAATTAAACCTCTTTAACATCATAAGTAGTGTTTATAAATTTTTGTATATTTGATACTATATCCGATCATAACTAAAAGGTCAAGAATCGGTGACATCTAATGTATTTGATTCCATTTTAGGTACTTCACCTAACTGACAAACTTCTCAAAGTATAAAAGTGATTTTTAAAATAGACCTTATAAATTGAGACTACAAAAAAAAAGAAAGAAAGAAAAACAATGAACCTGAAATTCTGTTAAGTGTTACAAAGTTGATATAATCTTAGATTTCAACTTGAAAAGAATCATAGATAGCAAGGAGAATACAAATGTCACAGTAGAATACTAGGTGTGATACATTATTGTAATAGGCCAAAGTCTTTTTTAAGTTGTGAGGTGTACATCTGTAATCTATTACATATGCGCCAATTGTTTATTTTGAAGAGATTAAAGTGATAGTTTTTATTCCCTTAAACATTGGCAGCCTTAATTGTAATTGCTCCCAGGACTACTAAAATGTCTACCATGGAGAAGATGGTCCCTTTCTCTCAGCTGACTGAGGATGCAACAAGCTAACAAGCTAAGGAGAACGCTGACCCATCAAGCCCTAATTTGAGTCGATTTCTAATTTAAAGATGCACGTTGCTGAGCAACGCATCCCCTTAGGTTACTGACTATGTCTCCGAGCCAGTCTACAATATCCACCCAGGTATTAAACCTGATTTGGTGTTTCTTTAACCTTGAAAGCGTAGAACTATGTATTTGTTCATTTATCTCTAAAGAATCTTTTGTCCTTGGGCTGCTGGGATTGTTTAGTTGATGATAGAGTACTTGCCACACAAACAGGAGCTCAGATCAGCAGTACCCTTGTAAGAAAGCCAGCAGCACAAGTCTAGAATCCCAGTGCCTGGAAGGCAAAAACAAGAGTAGGGTTTGCTGCCTTACTAATCTAGCCAGACCAGTGACTGCTACTCCAGACTCAGCCAGAGATCCAGCTCCAAAAGAACAGCAGAGAGTGATTTTTAAAAGCCACTCAACTTTGACCTCTGGCTTCCACAGGCACCAATATCCATATACACACATGTACATATACATAAGCATACAGACCATATGCACATACAAAAGAATCTCTAGTTCTTTTCATATACGTCTCCCTTTGGGGGTCTTTTGTTTTGTTTTGACTTCTTGTCATTTCTATATGCTACCTATAAGATCATACAACTCTGGATGTTAAAACTATCCACTGGTAGTTTTATATCAAAAATATCTAGTTGAATTCTGATCATCTCTTAGACCTAGCTAAGTCTGAGACCCAAGGCCATTCTCCAAGGTCAAGGCTGGTCCCACATCCTTTTCCTATTTTATCTTCAATGGCTCTAGAATTCCTGATTTTCTTGGACCTATCAAAGAAAGCTTACCCAGTGTCTGCTCTATCTGAAGAAGTTCCTAAAGCTATTAATTCCCTAGGACAACCTCTTTCCTACCTCTCCCAAGCACCACAGTGGTCAAGGTCCTTTGGGAGAACCAGGTCATTGCAAGAGACACTGCAGCCCAATTCTCTATCTCCTAGAAAAAGTTGACAGTGTAGCCCAAGCTGCCAACTGGACTCAGGACTGCCAGCTTCTAGTCCTGATGGTCTGGTCACTTAGTCACAATGCCCTCCGTGACAGCAAAACCAGCAAAGGATGCTCCCAGATCGCAAGCCCTGCGATGCAAACTGTCACGTGTGGCTCTCTGTCACCTGGTAAAGGGAAGAATAAAAATAGGCTTGGTTTCCTGCCCTGCAGCATTCTAAAATAAATATGCAAACCATGCATTTGCATTTCAGTAGCGAGGAGAAGCAGTAAATAAGAGATTAAAAAATAAGAGATTAAACTGTTATGCAAAGGCGGCCTGAAATGATTCATAGGAAAAAAAATACAAGCTTAGGACGGAGCTGTCAATTCTGACTTCACGTGAGACTGAGACTGAGGGAGGCATGTTTTTCAAAAGGCTAAAGTGAGGGTTGAGATAAACAGTTCACCTAGCATACATGAGCCCTGAGTTCCATCACTACTAACACACATATACACACACAGAGAGAGAGAGAGAGAGACAGAGAGACAGAGACAGAGACAGAGAGAGACAGACAGAGACAGACAGAGACAGACAGAGACAGAGACAGAGAGCCTGCAGAGTAAGGTCCAGATATTAACATTTGTTAAAACTATCTGAGTGATTCCAATGTACATAAAGAGTAAACCCCTGGCCTGAAAAGCAATTTCTGACACCTCTGTCACGTGATTGTCACGATTTGTGCCATATGCACCTGCTAAATGTCCCGTTCTCTCTCTATACCAGCTCCCTTATTTTTGCCTTATAAATTTACTTCAGCTTTACCCCGTTGCTGCAGAATCACGAGTTGCTGTGCTCCTTCGATTTTTTTTCTCTACAACATGTAAAGACACCTTACCACGAATTGACAGACTCTCCAAACACGATGTCAAGCCATCATAAGCACCAATACTTGTGCCCTCCTCCACTAGGAGAAACAGTACCTGATCTTGAGAAGTGGAAAGAGCCGAGGGCTGTGGCTATTTGCTTTGACACGAGGTAATCATTTAAAAATGTTCACAGGCCAGCAGGATGGCTCAGCAGATAAACGCACTTGCTGCCAAGGCTCATGATCTGAATTTGATTCCTGGGCCTACATGGTTCATACACAAACATACACATATACATACACAAACATACACATATACACAATAGAATTTCTAATTTAAATAATTTATGGCAGGATGTGGTGGTGCATGCCTTTAATCTCAGAATTTGAGAAACTGAAGCAATCAGATATCTGTAGGTTCTGGTCTACAGAGAAAGTTCCAAGATAGCCATGGCTACATAGAGAGACTATGTCTCAAAAGAACAGCAAAATTTAATGTCTGTCCCAGTTGTAGTGGCTCATGCCTATAAGCTTAGCACTCAGGAGCATAAGGCAGGAGAAAAGCCTGAGCTACATAGAGGGCACCAAGCCAGTCAGAGCTACATAGCAAGTCTCTCTTTCTCTCCTGCCAACACACACACACACACACACACACTAAAATAAAATACACCACTGCTCTTTTTTTTTTTTTTTTTTTTTTTT
>NW_022196896.1:101454787-101463383 GCF_008632895.1 Mastomys coucha | reverse complement strand
GCTGGCTTCAAACTCAGAAATCCACCTGCCTCTGCCTCCCAAGTGCTGGGATCAAAGGCGTGTGCCCTCACGGGCTGGCTTGCGCCGCTGCTCTCAGTTAGCCACTCTAGGTTTTAATCTAGGCTAGAGTTCCCTGGGAGACAATTTTCCCTGAAGTCTTCCTAAGCTCTCACTTGCTTCCTTCTACCCAACACTTGGAAAGCTGCCCGATCTCCCTCAGCTACCTAGAATGTGAAGATGCCGCAGAGTCTTTCATAGTGAATTGTCACAGCACACAAGGAGGGCACAGCTGGTCAGCTCACCTTCCACGTGTACCACACAGATGGAACCTGGAAGGCTCAGGGAAGCAGGGGTCTGCTGCCTACTCACTAACAACGCCTGCCTGTGGATAGTCTCCTGATCCCAAACAGAAGGACCCCACAGGCAGGTAGAGCCTCCGGGCACCACTGGACTTCCAAATCCTTCTAAATAATGAGCCTAGAACCACTATGGGGGGAAGCTGGAAGGCAGAAAGCCCCTGTCTGGCCCTTAAAGTGTACTGTAAAGATCCACAGGATGAGAGTACTTGGGTCTGAGCTTCAAAGCTCATCAGAACATAGATTCCTGGGCCTCACCATTTCCTTTGCACGACTTTTGAGACAGGGTCTCATCATACGGCCTCAAATTTTGCTGCAGGCTCCCAAATGCTGGATCACAGATGTGCACCACCACAGCCAGCGAGAGTTGAAAGGCTCTATTACGTTCCTTGGATAACTGGGATGCAGAGGGACCCTATGACACACTAAGAAACTACCTGAGAAAGCTGAAGTAGAGAAGAGAGAGCCTAACACCACCTCCAGTCATCCTGCCTTTGGAAGAAAGTGCCTACTAATGCCCTATCTCTGACTTTATAGGTATCTATGACATTGTAGCCAAGCTATAATGGAGAACATGATCTGAGTTCTGGTATTTTGAGGAGCTATTGGTAGAGTAGGAAGCACAGATGAACCCAGGATCCATGAAGAACTGGTTTACTCTTTCCTTCTCATCTCCTACAGCTCCTGGAAAACATGCTGGTACTTTCTCTTTATCCCTGCCAATGTCAGCTTGCATGCTGGCGTGCAGGACAGCGTCATCAACATTTCTTTCTCCAACTGTCACATCCTTTACTCTCTTGCTCTGACTGTCATCTTGGAGGCTTACTGTGCTCATCATTTCTCAAACTCTTCTCCAAGCTGACTAATTCAATCTGGCTTCTCTCAGCTTCCAACTGAATTGTTCTGCTTGGCCTCAAACTAACTCTAGCAATCTGTTCTAATCATCTGGCTCCTTCTTTTATTTTTTTATTAGATTTATTTATTTATTATATGTAAGTACACTGTAGCTGTCTTCAGACACCCCAGAAGAGGGCATCAGATCTCATTATGGATTGTTGTGAGCCACCACATGGTTGCTGGGATTTGAACTCAGGACCTCTGGAAGAGCAGTTAGTGCTCCTAACCCCTGAGCCATCTCTCCCGACCCTTCTGGCTCCTTCTTTTTGTCTGGCTTCAACTGCCTCTGCTGACTGAGTTCAACTGCATGAACTCATGAATGAACTCAACTCCACTGTACTACACTCACTCCCAACTGAATGAACTGACTGAATTCCAACTCCTCTCTCTCCCTGCACTGCTCTTACATAGCTCCTCTTTCCTGTGCTGTTCCTGTGAGAGTTGGGTGAATGCTATCTCTGATTCATTCTGTCAAATCTTTCTCTGATTCACCACTTTGTCTGCTCCTCAATTGAGAGGTTACCTTCAAACATGGCTGATTCCTTGTAGACACTAATCTTAGCTGCATTGTTTGGGATTAAAGGTGTGCACTAAGGCCATGTCTGGGTTCCAGCCAGAGCAGTCATGTTGCTAGACTAAAATTTTACAAACTGTCTCAGAAGGAAACCTGCACTGCCTCTTTGGGCTCTGGGGCATTATTCCTATCAGCCACAGTGAAATGGCAGCTTTAATAAAAACAAATATGAGAACTAAAACCTTTCTTTGGAATTCTTTGAGAGGTCTATTGGTGTCACACGTGGCAATGCTGGATCCTAAAGGAGACAGAGTTTAGAACCATGTGGTCCTTCCTACTCTGACATTTGCCCATCCCTCCTTCCACGATTTAGGCTTAGTCTCTGCCTATCTCACAGAAAGAATAATCAAGGGGTGTAGGGTGGGTTTGTTGGCATGCGAGGAGACACTAAGCCACTCTGCAAGCAAGCCTGGTTCAGAGGCAAGCCTCTTCAGAGCCCCCTTCCCTTCTCTCTTTGCACCAGCTCCATGTTCCACTGTACCTTGCCTCAAGCTATGCCCTGCCTCCACTTCTCTCCCGGGACACGGGATGGGGATGAGCTCTGGAGAATTCTTTCCCCATCACCTACAAACATCGTAATTCATCTGCCACCCAGAGAACATCCCAGCGACTGTCTGCTTAGTTAGCACTTGACAAAGCATCGTTCGATATTAAGAAACAGTTCCCGGGAAATTGAAAATAATCCCAGCAGCCTGCTCAAACGGTAAATCTTCCTCACAGAACATAAATCCTATGAAGATTGGAGCCTGTGCTTTCCCCCACCCCCTACAATGGATGAGCCATGCAATGGATCAAATTCAAGAGATTGAATAATTTATCTGGAAACCAAATTCCTCACTCTGCATTTCCTAATTTGCCACCTTGGAGTCAGGCCACTGGAGGCACTGCCAGAACCTGTTTTTGCTGGTTCTCAGCAATGGCTTCATTGAGAGCTGAGCAGCAGGCTGTGTTTGGTACAGGTGCCCTTGAGTTTAGCTTTGTCTCCCGGTTGCTGCTCAGAATTCCCTTTGAGAGTGCCAAGTGTCAACAGCCATGGTGATTATTTGAGTCACCTGATATGATACAAGAAGCGATGTCACCTGGCCTGCCGAACGGTACACATTGTTGCCAGTTTCTGTACCCTAAAGGAGGGGTGGAGGGCAATGTGAGCAGATGGTCCCCAAGCTCTGACAGCCAGAAGCTGTCACCGGATCCTCAGCTATCTTAAGTGAGCTGAATCCTCAGCATGGGACAGGGCAGTGACAGCCACCTTCCTTGTACAAAGAAAAGGAGTCAGGACCAGAAGGAAAATGAAAACCCTGGGCACTTGGCCAAGGTGTGACTCTTGCCCATAATCTGACTCTGAAAGTTACCAAGGAAAAAGAGTATAGATTGGAACCCTCAACCCTGACCCCAACACTTCACAGGTGCCTACTCCCTAAGCCTTTCCCAAAGAAGCTGGGCTGGTTGTTTAATAGACCATGATCTTTACCCCCTCCTTCAACCCCTGTTGGAAGACTTCCTCCCTAGAAGAGACATAAACCAAACCTACCCCCATCTTCCAAGGTCCCAACAATAAACTGAAGTAGGATTCCACGAAGTTCACTCTGGGGAACCCGCCTGGGTTTATTGGTCGCAGGGTACATGCTGGTAGAGAACCCAGCCTGGATGATGGTTTCCCCATACACAGGTAAATGAATGAAGCACCCTCCTGTTAGCCTTTCGCAGCTGACACACTCTAGCTGCTAGAGGACTAGCGTCTCCCAAGACCTTGAGGTCATGCCCCCGTGAACACACTAAGTGCAATTAAGGCAGAATTGCACACAGATGGCTTTGAGAAGAGCTTGGTCTCTAATGACTTTGCCCAAGCCCTGTTCTGAGGAAATGCCAACAGCCCAGAGGCCTCTCCTGATGGTCTCTTGCAAGCAGGCACCAACTCATCTATCTGATCATGGTAGCTGTTTTGTTCAGAGGACCGTACTCCAGAACACCAGTCTGGTAATAGCCCCCACCCCTCTCAAGCTGTGCCATAGGAACAGAACACCCCTCAACTGATGCCCCTCTATGCTTTTTTTTTTTTTTAATGTCCTCAAAGGTCTCAGGCCCTTGAGAAGATATGGCCAAAGACCCAGTTAAGGAATGATCAGTGGAAACATAGGACTTTGGGATAAATTCCAGATGTCCTCTAATGACTTTCAGTCTAGTCACCCTGGCCCAAGCCTGGATGTATGTAATGGTCTTGTCATCCCTTCTCTAACAGAATCAACCTAGTCTCCACTCCTCTCCCTCGAAGCACCCTTCCTGGCAACTTCGGGGCTTGTGGAGAAAGCCCTATTGGTCTGCTCAAGCTCTGCCCAGGCACCTTCCCCAGAATCCCATCTTCTGTGAGGTCCCTCTTAAACTTCAGCCGGTCCCCTGCAGCTCCAGTATCCTGTTATCCTTTTCATATTGGTTGTCATGGCCACCTGACTCTAATTTCGTATTGTTCTCACCTTTTGTTCTGAGGCCAGAGGGTCTCCTCACTTCACTGGACATCGTCATCACCTGCCACTAACCCTGATGAGGCCTCATCTCCACAGGGATCCCCTTCTTCTCACTTGCAGAAGAGGGCTCCTGGGAAAAGCAGGCTCCTTCATGAGTTGTAAAGGAATCCCCCATAACAGAAGAGCCAGCCAGCAGCCAATACCCAGAAAGGGTTCCAGGCTCTCCCCAGAAGCCTGTAGGCCAAGCCTGCCTGTGTGTGAGACCTGCTTCACGCCTGCCTGTGATCTAGGCTTTGCATCTGAAGTTTGTTTTGATCCTTGGCAGAGCATTTTGACCTTCAACCTTGTCATGGTTCATCTAACAAGATTTTTGTCTTTCACATAGGCTAGGGGAGCCAGTCAATAGCATGACAACTTCAGAGATCGAGGATGGGCGGGCAGCTGGGATGAAATGCTTAAAATGTGATGATAGACCGGTACTGTTGTCTCTGATCTGCTCTGACTCAGGAACACAGCAAACATCTCCAGTGCTCTGTGTCCCCTGCCTGCCCCAGGCACTAGCTGTAGGCCTGAACCCATGGCAAAAAAAGGGGAGGTCAAATCGGATAAAGATAGGAATGCAGAACCAGCTCCAGAGGAAAAGGATCATGTAATGCCAAGGCATCATTAACCCTGGATGCTTGGCACTGCAGACCTCCGTGAACCTCCCAGAATCCTCTGGAACCCGCTTGTAAATGAAATCTGGGATTAAATCGGATCCGCCAGGTGGCAGCCTTCCCCTTGCTCAGCCGACAGAGCATGAAGTGCGCAAAAACAACCACCAGAGGGCTACACAAGGCCGGCAGGCTCCAGGCAGCTGGTTACCTAGCAACTGTGACGCAATGGGTCCCGTTTCCACCCTCCTCAAGGCCTCCCAGGTTATTTCTGGCAAAACAGACTGTTGCACAAGGAGTGGCTTCAGGAATCCTAGAACCGCTTCACTCGTAAGCCAGAAGAATCTAAAATGGTCCAGTGGGCCCCAAGTCCTGCGCCATCCTGGCGTCTAGGGGGCTGAGCCGCTACCCCTGTCTCCTTAGATACATTTTCCCTTCAGCTTTGTAGCCTCACAGGACTAAAGTCGCCCTGATTTCCCTAGTGGCTAAAGCGAAGCAGTGCTTCCCTGTCCCCTCCTTTCTATTCCAGGGCTAGATTAATGGGCGTGTGACCCTCAGTAGACCTTGAACCTCCTGTCCTTCAGCTATACTCCAGGGAGTTAAAGAAGGAAACAGTAAGACCCAGTTTGGATTTTCTGTAGTCTTGAATCTACCCCTCCCCCTCAAGCCCTCTGTCCCTTGCTTCAAATCTCTTCCAGTTTGGATGACCCTGGTAACACTTGAGGTAGGTAAATGTGGTCTGACAAGCCACAGGCGGCACCAAGAAAATGAGGCAGACAGAGGACACAGAGTGTGATATAATGACTTCAAAGCCGGTGCCGTCTGGGCTGTGAAAGTCAAGGGGCCCCTGGCCTGGCATGGGCAGTGACTCCAGGCACATCCCTGGGTCCTGAGGAATGCCTGGCCCTGGTGCTGGGTTCCTAGGGTCTGTGAGTCACTAAGGTGGGGTCTCAGAGAGGCACCATCCGGAGGGTCACACAGGCATGTGCAACTCGTTGTACTCGTCCTGACCATCCTCATCAAAGTTTGGCTCAGCATCTTCAGAGTCCAGCTGCAGAAGAGACCACGGGGTTGGGAAAGGCGGGGGTGGGGGGGTGGAGGTGGGGGCAGACAAATATGTCTCAGGTTCCTCATATCCTCTTCTGAACACCTTCTCTCCCTCTCCAGGACCCCAGCTTGAAGTACTTCCCCGCCCCAAACCTTCATTTCCAGATCACCCACAATGCCCAAATTGACCAGTACAACAGCAACTATGACCCAGGATGTACATGGCTAGGATCGTGGTGCCTCTGTGCCCCATATCTGAGCATGAAAGAACTGCAAAAATCAAACAGTGAGATGACGCAGCAGATAAAGGTGCTTGCCACCAAGTTTGATGAGCCAACTTCAATCCCCAACCCACATGGTGGAGAGAGAACCAAGTCCCGAAGGTTGCCCTCTGACCTCAGCACATATACATAAAATGCATTTTAAAAAGCCGGGCATGGTAGTGCACACCTTTGATCCCAGCACTTGGAAGGCAGAGGCAGGTGGATGTCTATGAGCTTGAAGCCAGCCTGGTGTAAAATCGAGTTCTAGGTCAGCCAGGGCTACATAGAGAAACTTTGTCTCAAAAAAAAACAAAAACAAAAACAAAAACAAATGAGGGAAAATGTTGAAGAAGGAAGATGAAGAGGAGGAAAAGGAGGAAGAAGAGGAGGAAGAGGAAGAAGGAAAAAGAAAACGGAAAAAAATTAAAGAAGAGCAAAAAGATGTCCTTTGCTACAGCTGACAGAAACGGGGCCCAGGGCTTATGTCTGTGCTATCCCACCCTACGCAGCCCACAGCCAGGTACTTTGTTTAAGCACAGCTGTCCACAACAGCCCGGTCTTGTTCTTTCTGAAGCCTCGTATCAGCAGCTTTACCTGGATTCGTAGTTAAATCTCCCACCAGTTCTTTGGTAGACTCAACAAGCCCACTATACCAGTGAAAACAGAGCACTTCAGAGCATTCAGTAACTTTCCCCAGTTCACACAAGCCAGCAGGTAGCCAACAGGAAGCCAGGTATCTAACCAGAGCCCACCCATCTTAATCCTTCCACCGAATGGCACCCCTTCCCCACCCCCCCAAGCTTTATCCCTTACCGCCTGCAGCTCCCTGTCCTGGAAGAGCCGGGGCAAAAGACAACGCCTCAGGGGCACCGTGAGCAAGAGCAGGAAAGGAAAGGCCAGCGAGGCCGCCGTCGACTTGACCACCCAAAGAAGTGCAATGCAGCCCAGCTGGATGCAGGTGAACAAGTGCATCCGCCATGTCTTCACCTGGGGTACAGACTCAGTCTCATTACACGATGGCCATTCAGGCCCCACCCACACCTTTGGGCACATGGCTCTCTGGGTCCCATTATCCTTATTCTTTCCGCTCATCCCTAGCTGAGGAGAGTCCCTCCAGACCCCCTCCCATCAACTCAACCATGTCCCCAGCTCCACGCAGCTGAGCCTGACCTTGGTCACGTAGGGCTGCTCGGGATGATGCTTTGCTGGCATGAAAATGAGCAGCAGACGTTGGGACAATTGGATACCAGACAGTGATGTGACTCCCATGTACAGGAAAATCCCAAAGAGCACAGCCAATGGGATCCGGCGCAACACAGCTCCCATGACGATAGACAGGCCTGGAGAAGGTAACACAGAGCTACCTATCCCTGTCCCCTGCCCTGCCCAGACAACAGGTCCGGTAAGGGATTTATTTATCTGACCAATCTGGGCCTCAGATGGATCAGGACAAAGGGGGAGCAGGGAAGAGTTCCCAGTGTGAGGTGACTGGGTTGGAAACCTGAAGGGAGGATCAAGCATGATGCACCTGCAGATTCAGGAGGGTCAAGCCCGGGATGATGAGGATTTCAAGCCATTGGGCCCAAGGAAGCAAGTCTATGGAGAGACTCGGGTGCTCACCCACGAGGCTGGCAATGAGCACCCCGGTGACCCGCTGCTCCCGCACCTCCTGGATCTGGGGCTTGTCACCAGGCGCAATGGCAGTACGCATTACCGTCAATGCGTTGACATGAGTGACAGAGCGGACAGTGGCAGCTGTGAGCCAGGGTAAGCCGAACAAACCACAGAGGCCACCCAAAGAGCCAATCAAAAGCAGGTCAAGATGGAAGCCGGAACCCTTGAGCAGCCTCCGTGCCTTCTGGCTGACAATGAGTCTGTAGGGGAAATTGAAGGAGAAGGAGCTAGCTAGCAGGTGGACCTGCAAGGCACACACGCACACACGCAGCATTCACCCAAGGCTTGAGGGGAGGGGAGCGCTGAAGACGCCAGCTCTCCCTGGACCTGTCAGCTTCCTCTTTCACATTCCCAAATTAAAGTTCTCACACTCCAGTAAAGCTGAGCCAAATTCTCATGCTGCAAACACTTAAAGCGCCACAAAGCCAGATGCCAGATCAGACCATGATATTTTGGTTTAACCAAAATGAGAAATGTGTGAGCACCACTGGGTGAGAGAACACCCTGACAGAATTCTGAGAACTTCCAAGTGCCACCCTGCCAGGGGTGACAGCAAGAGGCACCAGGTCAAACCCTCACAGGATAACCGTGCCTGAGCCCACATGCCCACGCCTGTTCCAGCCTGCCAGCCTGTTACTCTAACTCCTCCTCCTCCTCCTCCTCCTCCTCC
>NW_022196896.1:101453547-101454462 GCF_008632895.1 Mastomys coucha | reverse complement strand
CCTCCCTCCCTCCCTCCCTCCCTCCCTCTCTCCCACCAGATCCCAACAAACTCCTCACAGCCTACCAAAAGGCACCACTAGACAGATAAGGTGCCCGTGCCTTAACCCTGAAGCCAAGCCACCCGTCCATCTCCCCTCCCTCTCCAGCCCTCTCACGCAGTGATCTGTGTCTCCATGAATATGAGGATGAGGACCAAGAGCGCAGGGACAGCAGCAGCCACCATCATCCATGGTGGGAAGGGGCGGGCACTGCCCAAGGGTGGGATGAACCATGTGCGCTTATTCGGGGAAGTCACTGAGAGCCCCGTAGGCACCATCAGCTTCTGCATGGCAGGAAGGAAGACACGGGTCAGAGCCAGAGGCTGCCCATAGAGGAGGTCTACACTGCAGCTATTCCTACTACAGAGTACCCGGAACTCTAAAGAGCTGCTGAAACTCGCTTTCATTCTCCAAAGCCACTATTCCAGGGGCCCACGGAGGGCATGGCAATGGGTTGCCATCGCCCCTAGCTCCAAAGCTGTCAGGAGACCTGCTGTTGGAGAGACCTGGCACTCTGCACCAGCTCACATTTATTCTTCCAAATTCCTCCCACTTAGGATCATACAGTTAGATGTTGTGGGTAGCCCCTGGGCCAACCCTCACAGCAGTCTCTGGTGTGGCCCAACGTCTTGCCACTCAACCAGGAGAGCTGGGCTGCTACCCTGCCTCAGATCCTGGGGCTAGTGGAAATCTGCAGTGGCCACAGGGGATGGAGCAAACTCACCTGTGTGTAGGTGTCTGTGATAGAGTAATCCACAAGGACCATCACCAGGATGGAGATGGGAATGCCAAAATCCCCGATGATGCGTCGTGCCTGCCAAGGGCAGCCAGGTTGGAAGCAAGAGGCTAAGGATCAGGAGATACCCCCCCCCCCCC
>NW_022196896.1:101417967-101453518 GCF_008632895.1 Mastomys coucha | reverse complement strand
CCCCCCCCCCCGCACACACACCCCAACCCTTTCTGGGACCAAGCTGAGGCCAGAAATACCCTAAGGTGTCCCTCAAGGTGTCAGCCCGAGTGCCAGCCACAGCTAGGAGGCACTCTTGTCTTGTCAGAGGTTGGGGGCGGGGGTGGGGGTGGGGGGAGGCTGTTGGGCCAATAGACTAGCCAAGAAGAGAGGCAGACTCTCTCAGGAGCTGAGCCTAGCAGGGACAACAGGAATCAAGGGGGATGGAGTACCTTGCCCCCCAGGAAGCGGCTGTTCCTGAACTTGCGCAGGAAGAAGGCAATGAGGAAAGTCCCTAGCATGAGGATGAGGGACAGCAGGGCTGTATTGGGTTGGTTCCTTGGGCCTGGTGGTCCCTCTGTGGGGGGCAGGGCACTACTATTCAGTTCCAAGCCAGTCTCCAGGGCCCCCTCCGGTGGGTAGAACGGCAGCAAAGGATGCTCTGTGAACACCTATGTGTAGGGAAGAGGATGCCTCACTCTCCACAGGTAGATGACGAACCCGGCCCTGATGTCCCTTAACCTCCACCTCACACACACACACACACACACACACACACACACACACACAAACATATACACACGAAGCCCCTCTCCCCATGTCTTGCTCCCCATGTCAAGCTCCAAGCCTCCTAAGGGCAGATACCACCTCCACCCTATCCCTACCCACCTTCTTGGACACTACCACACCTTATAGAGCTTGTGAAAAGTCTCATAGATGAAAATTAGCGAGATGAGGAAAGCAAAGATCTCCTGGGTGAATGGCGAGATGTAGCGGACAAGGAAGCTGCCCTCCGCAGCGACCAGGGCCAGGACGAAGACCACCAGCCAGAGGCCCACCCACACTCGACCGGTGAGGTATTCCAGGTCCTGAGCTCGGCAGAACTAGAGACAGTAAGAAGGAAGTTGGTTACCTATAGGTGGGCCATCCACCCTGAGGTTGGTACCTGTGGGGTGAACAGGAGTAGACTCCAAGGATAAGAAGGGAGGGTACAGAGACCCAGCTCCCGGACACTTGGATAAGGGGCTGACGAAGGGCAGGAAAGAGAGGCAGTGCCTGCGGCTTACCTTAAAGAAAGCTTCTTCAAAGACCAGCAGAGGCCCAGAGAAGCCCACCACGAGCAGTGGCTGGGCCCCCAACAGAGAGAAGAAGACCCCAAGCACAGCTGTGGACACAATCAGCTCGGACACGCCCATCAGCCCCTCAGTCTTCTCTCCTGAGGTGGAAAGGGCTCAGTAAACTAGCCATAGCTTGGCTCTCCTCCTGTTCTGCCCCTTCAACATCGGGCTCTCCAGCAAGAGCAGAGCAACTCCCAGAATAACAGACAAGGCCCAACTCACATTCCTAAGGAAACTACAGGAAACTAGGGATCCTGCCTTTACACCCTCATTTTATAGACCCCCCCAAATGGATCACTGGAGTCGTCTGGCCCAGAAGCTCCCTAAGGGAGTTGCAGCTTTCCTATCCCCTGCCGTCCATCGACCCTCTAAGTGATGTGAACCATAGACCCCTACAAGTGACATCTGACCCCCCACGGTGACCCCGAGAGCCTCACCTAGCAGCCCCCCAAAGGTAATAGCAGGGCTGAGGGCCGCGAAATAAATGAAGAGCACAGCAGCCACGCATTGGGAGTGCAGTGCATCCCGCAGGTCACTGGGGTAGTGTGGGTACCGGCGCTTCACATCCCGCACTAGCCCCCCAAACACTGAGCCTGTCCGCTGCAGGGGATCATCTTCAGAGGTTGCCTCGGAGCCTCCCATCTCCAAAGACAGTTCTGGGGAAAAATGGAAAGATTCTGATGAAACTCAGGCCGCTCCATCCTGTCTGGGCTGCATCCCTCTACACACACACACAGACACACACACACACACACAGCACTGGCAGCAGTGATGGTAAGAGCATACAAGACTCAAGAGCGTGAGGAGTGGGCTGGGCTCTGACCTTTGCCAGGGGCCACGTAGCCCCCCCGGGTGGTCATCTCCACTTTGGTCTGTTCCCGCTCCCTCCGCTTCCTCAGCAGCTCTCGCTGGAAGGCAGCCACTGAACGTAGTAGGTCTCTGCCCTCCACCTCGGATGGGGGAATCACAATGCTGCCGTCCAAAAACTCGCTGATGGCAGCCAAAAGGTCCTGCCGGTCATCTGCCTGGTAGGCAGCCTCGTGAAACAGCTGGGGAGAGGGGATAGCTCTCAAGGGTGGGCCAAGAGAGCCCAGGAAGTAGACTTCAGAGAAGTCATATTGGGTCACAGAGGTAGGGTGGAGAAGAAAGACAGCCATATGCACCAGGCCAGTCTGGGAGAGGATTGCAGAACATCTCTGACTAGGCAGTACCCACATCCTACGAACTAATGAGCATCCCAAACATCATCCCAGCTAGGAGACCTTTCTGTCTAAGGCCAGCCATGGTCAGCACCATCAACACAGGACACAGGGACAGTCCACATTTCCTACTGTATCCAAGACACTGAGTCTGGAACTCTACTACCATCTTATACCACCTTTTCCATGCACAGCCCAAGTTCCTGTTTTTCTAGCCTGAGCTAACAGCTTGCCACTCCAGAGACAGACAGCTAGGGAACAAGTAGATCCCAGGCAGACAGGCCTAAAGAACCCATCCCAGGTTATAGGACCAACCTTGTCAGACATGAGTGTGGCAATGGAGCGCCCTAGCTCATGATAGTCAGTGCTGGTATGGCTGGGCCCCAGCATCACAAAGAGGAAGCGAACAGGCACGGGAACCTCCAACACAGACTCCAAGAGAACAGCCTCGCTGAGCCGCACAAAAGCTGCCGCCGGCTGCTCCAAGAAAGGCACACAGCCTGAAGAAGACAAAAGCAGCGATAGACAGGGGGACAGCCACAGCAAGCTCTGGGAGGGAGAGCTAAGTTCTTCTGTACAGTGGGGCAGTTGGACATTGCGAAAGAAATCTCAGATCTAAAGGATCCCGTTCGCTTATGTGTTTCACATAGCAGTTACCAAGAGGTGGAAAGTAAGGGTGCCTCATAAGAATTGCTTCCCCCCACCAACAATTCTCACAGTGGTGCTATATATTAAACTAGCCATAGTCCAAGATGGCAGGAAACTGGGAATGGAGAAGACAGGACTCAGTAGCCCCCACCAGAAGTCTAGAGACACAGACCCTAACAGAGGACATTCACCATGCCCTGCCTCCACACCCAGCCCTCCTCACCCACAAGCACAACCGTGGCCTCTGCATCCTCAGGGATCTTCTCCAGCAGTTTCAGGCTTTTCCCTCGGTGACCGTCTCCCCCAGGCATGTGGAGGGGCTTCTGAGGACGCAGAACTGGAATAGGGCTGGGACCCAGCCTAGAGGCCATGGCAGGCCCTCCCATCCCTTGTCCCAGCCCTGCTTCCCCTCTCTCCAGTCTCTTAGGAGGAGCCTTCACCCTCCTCTATGCCCTACCCCACCTCATGGGGTAGGAGCTGAATGGCTCCCATGGGGGGTCAGACACATCACCACACCAAAACCATGTATCGTCACCACCCGCAGACCCACAGCATGCTCGGCACAGTGCCAGGCATCCAACCTTCCCGATCTCAACTAAACTGGACATCTTCTAAATTCCCAAGCCCAGGTCAGGCAAGGCACACTGACCTCCTTCGCATCGGGGTCATGTGGCCACAATGGGGCTGGCTCCCCTAGGTCATCAGCCATGGTGGGGACCGCACCATCAGGGCCATGACTAGGAGTCGGGTGGTGATTCCCCAGGACTGAGTTCACACTGGAACTAGACGGATTTCGAGGGAAAAAGCCACTGTCCTTGTCATCGTTGGGATGGCTAAAGAAGGGGGCAAGGTACATTGGAGAGGCTTCTGTTAGACTGAGATCACCACGAGGAGGTGAGAAGTGAGGGACCACAGCCTGCAGCCCTCCTTAATGTGACGGCTTTCTATTGGTTAAGTTTGTAAGAAGATGGAAGGGGGATAAGCTCCCGTCACATTGAGTAATACAAGCTCAGGCTGAGATCCCTCAGAAGAGACAATGGTCCTAGGACAGCTAAGGCAGACAGAGCCTTCATCCCCAGTCCCTCACACCTGTGTTTCAGGAGCAGAGTCCTCAGAACGCTAGCCCTGTCCTCAGGCCGGATCTGGTCAGATACAATCATGGTCTCCACCACAAGGTGAGCGATGCCCGGTAGGGTGGTCTGCTCCAGGTCCAGGAGAGCCGCTCCTAGGACACAGTGAGGGAAGGAGCCGTCTGACCAGAGGGGAAACCCATCCCATTGCCTTGTTCCCCAAGGGCAGGCAAATGTGCAGAGTGAGCTGAGGACCAATATACTAGCAAAAGATACACATCTCACAGGCATCTGAGGGAGCATATGAAAATGGAGCACCAGGGGCCAAGGCACAAGGGGCCGAGCAAGCTAGAAGGTCCATTAGGCCCAGGAGCAATGCATAGTCCTGTCCCTCAGAATTCCCAGGGTAGTACCAGCTCACTGGGCAGCCCAACACAGTTGGAGCTATGAGAAGAAGGGCCAGCCCAAGGAGCCCTACCCTGGGCAATGGTCCTCCTAAGCTCCAGCAGGCTACGGAAGGAGAGCGAAGCAACGTGAGGCTTCCCCCAGCGCTCTGTCTCCTCCTCCACATCCTCCTCGAACTTGATCCAGCGCGCTGTCTCCCGCCAGTGTGGCTCCTGGCTACGGTCCAACATCAGCTCATTCAGCTCCACAAACACCTGCAAGAGGTATCAAGGTGAGGGAGGGCTCAGAGGCTGTCAGAGCTGGGACTGTCACAAAGGGGGGAAAACTGGATCCCAAAAGCTGACCCCCTCAGGCTACCATACCTCATGAGGCCTCCTATCCAGCTTCTTCTTCTTCTTTCTCCTGCGCAAGATGGGCGCCAGGCCACTGGGGCTGCCTCTCCCACCCTGTATCCGGGATGGTTTCTTTACCAAGTGTCGCCGCACCCCGGGGTTATCCTCCAGCCGATGGCCTGTGGACAAGGTAGACTTGGGGCCCCAAGGATCCACCTCTAGGTCTAAGATCATAGCCCACATGCTCCAGGCCCCTTTTGTACCCACCCAAGTCCACCTGGTTGTAATCCCACACACATTATCCAGGTGGCTGTTTCACAGATGTGAAGACAAGAGTCTCAGAAGAGGAAAGGCCCGGTACAGAGCAACACTGTAGCGCTGGCCAAACCACAACAAAAGGCAGATCCCACTTAAGCCTTCAGCCCTATCCATGCCCTGAGGCCTGTGCCATAACCTGTGGGGCCCTCGGTCCAATGCTTGTCCCTAGACTCCTCGCTCTCAACCCTTTCATATCCTCAGCACCCGAATCCCAGCCCCGCTAGCGCCTGTCAAGCAAGCTTATCGGTCATCTTCCCACCTGCCCTGCCCAGATGAACAGCTGGAGAGAGGCTAGCTGCCCAGTTACTCACAAGCAGCTACCCCTGCCTGGGGGCTCTGGTGGCCCCTCATGGGCTCCCACAGGCCATAGTCTTCAAAGTCCAGTACAAACATTTCCAAATCCTCTGAGGCCACTAAGTCACCAGCGCTGGGAGCTGGATTCCTCCCAAGGCCTTGGTCTTCAGTGTCCCCAGCCTTAGGACTCAGAGCCCCATTGGGCTCCATGACCTTGTCCAGAGGGCTTGTCATTCCCCTGGTGGCCAAAGCCTCGGTCCTGGCTGTCCCAAAACTCGGGAGCCCCTGCCGGAGCTGCCTTTGCCCACACAGAGCTAGATGTGGTAAGGTTTCCTGCTCCCAATTCTCCTTGTCCCCCAAGTCTGCTCCTGCTGTTATCATCCCCCTCCCTAGATCTGTAAATACACCCTCCCTATGACCCCCCCAATCCCACTGCTGCTGCCATCGGATTGTTCCTGTCCCTGTCCTCAGGCCCTGGCAACTTTCCATGACGTATTGAGCTCAAAGCCCTAACTCCCCCCACCTCTGCCCCCGCCCACACCCTGTGGATCTTAGGAGAAGGAGGAGGAGGAGCAGCAGACCAGTGATGCCCCTAGCCTGGGCACAAAGCCCCGTGGGTGATGACAGGTGGCACCAAAGCCAGGCACTGATAAGATGGAAGGAATGTGCCGAGATCACAGCCAGGCCAGGGCCAGGGTGGTAGGAAGGGAGTGAGGGCAGCTGCAGGCCTGGCTTGGGGAGAACTGGGGCCCTGGCAGCGCAGCTCAGCCCTCAGCCCCCAAACAGGTGGGTTAGCGTGGAGTTTACAAAGGAAGGAGGTCTCAGGAGAGCCCTCCTCCAAGAGTGCCTGTGGAAAGGGTCGATTTATGCAATAGGTGACTCAGAGAGCACTCCCGAGTGACACTAAGCTCTGGCAGAGAGGTGGCTTAGTCGGATTAAGCTCTCTCTGCCAGGGAGCCACTATGGAAAGGACTAGGTGGAAACACCCTCTTCAAGGTCCCTGGCACGGGGTCTCTCTCACTCTTCATGTCATCCAGATCGGCAGATCCCAGCATCCGAGCCTCCGCCTCATCAGTGGGAACCCGCTGCTCTGGCCCAGGGTTGCCCAGGGCACTGCCTGGGCACAATCGCTCCCGCAGGTCATAGCTGGCTGATGGACTCCAGGGCCGGCTCTTCTCTGTAGAGATTCGGGAAGCCCGGGCCCGGGGACTGGGCGAGCTGAGGAAGCAACATGAGCCTTTAGGTTTGATGGAGAGAGAGAGGCAAGGAGCTAGGTAAGCAAAGGGGCTCCCTGTAACTCCCCAGCCTCAAGAACAAGAGCGAAACAGAGAGAGGCCTCCTTTCCCAGCATGCTCATTCCTTCCCACTCACTGGCTCCTCTCGTCTACCTGGACCCCTCTCTCTTCACCAACACTTCAGACCTAGAGGACTCTGGCTCTATCTACTCTCCCTTCTTCCCTCTTGCTCCCTCCTCCCACTTGTAAACCATGGAAACAGATGAGACTCTTCCTCACTCTCTTGGCTTTCCCGGTCACACCTAAGACACTATTCAGGGTTAGCAATCAGGTGAGTGTCAGGGACTTGGGCCAACTGCTCAGAGGGTCTACAGCGGGTACTACTTAGTGAGGGCTGGGTCCAGGGAACTAGGACTAGTACCTGTCAGAGCGCTGGGGGCTCTGGTCAGACTGTAGGCCCACTGAAGGCAGGGCCTTGGCACAGGGAGCCTTGACAGAAAGGCCTGGGCTGTCATTCTCATCACTTCCAATGGAGAACTGTGGGCACACGGACAGACTCACTACTCAGCAGCCACCTTCATCATGTCATGTCTGGACCAGCCAGCCCTCCGTCCATGAGGAGACCCTACCTTTGCTTTCTGGGGGGGCGCTGGGGGTGGAGGCTCGACAGGCTCTGCCTCAGACTCTCCCTCCTCTTCTTCTTCTTCCTCCTCCTCCTCCTCTTCTGCTCCAGTTCCCCCCTCCTCCTGGATAGGGGGTGTCCCTTCTGAGGGGGGAGCAGAGGTTTTCTCTTTCTTCCTCTTCCTCCTGGTGTGCCGAGCAGAGGTGGGGGGCAGTCGCCGCAGCTTGTGGGGTGGAGGCAGGCGGGCTGAGAGCGGGTGATGGGTGTGGTGGGATGTGTGCCGGTGAACTGGGGGGGAGGTGCAGGAGAGTGGGTTGAGACCCCTGAAGCAGAGTGGGGCTTCCCCCACAAGGAGTACACACCTTATTCTAGCTCAAGATCTAAAACAAAGACACCCCAGTCCTTCCTCTAGAGCCAGGACACCCCTCCCAACTATTGTGTCCCTGCTTCTGTCATCGGTGAGGCCAGGTGGAGTGGGGGGACAAGAGTGACATAGAGGGAAAGTCGCAAAGGGGAGTCGGGAGAGGTGGTACAGGAGAGAAAGAGAAGCTGAGGGAAGACACACATCAGGAACACAGTGGAGCAGAGGGTGAGTGGGACAGAGTGGACAATGAAGGTCACTGAGGGAGGCCTCAGGCTCATCTCCCCTACATCTCCCCAGGTCTGGAGCCCAGCTCCCCTGACAGGTGAAGGAGGTGATGGTATGGGAGGCAGGATGACTTAACATGGCATGGTGGCCCAGCACAGCGTCCAACACAGGATGACACTGAGTGTGATCAAGCCGGAGGTGAGCGCGGTAATGGTGGCGATGAAGGTGATGGTGGTGAAGGCTGTGGCACTAGGGGTCCCTGGCTACCCACACTCAAAGTCCCGCTCGCTGTAGCTGCGGCTAGGCTTCTCGGGGTCCCAGGCCGGGGTCTTGCTGATGAGGTCCCCAAACCTGCTCACAGCCAAGGTCTTGCCCAAGTCATCATCCTCCTCTTCTACATCTGGACCCAGAGGGGGCTCCTCCAAGGGCACCCGGACCTGCAGGCCAAATAGCCTCTCCTAAGGACCCCTAGTTCATGAACACTCCCACCCACCCCCAACTCCATACTTCAAGGGCCTTCCCAACACCTTCACCCTTGCCTGTATCAACAACCCCAAAACACCCTCTAAGGGCTTTCTCCCAGGCCTTGGGAGCACCAGCCACAAATGCATGAAATACCAAAAACCCCCTATTCTTCTACACCACCAATACAGCTCCACATCTGGATCTGGTGGTCCCAGGGTCATGCAGAGGACACCCCACCCATCCTGCCCCTCCTCCCCCACCCCACCCCCACGCATCAGTCACCTGGGGTAGGGGGGAGGCGCCCCCGGGCGGCGGGATCACCCCATTAGCCATGGTAGGGCTGAAGGCTTAGTAATCTCTCAGTCACTATGGGACCCAAGCCCTGGGTGAGAAGAAGGGGGCGCTGCGGAGACCTCTTGGGGAGCCTTGGGGGAGGAGGGCGGGGTCAGGAATTGCGCTGGTGGGCCCCCTCCGGGGTGCTCCATCCCCGTACTCAGCCCGCTCTCCCTTCTGAGGCCCAATCCAGTCCAGGTTAGTCCGAGGTACCCACCCGGCTCGGGGCCCACGCCTTGCCCTTAAGTACCTCCGGGCTCCGGAACCTGCGGGGCTTGGGAGAGCCGCCGCGCCCCATGTCCCTCCCCGCAAGCTCCGGGGCGCGGCTGCCGGATTCCCGTCCGGCCTCTCGCCGTGCAGAGCCCGGCCAGGCAGACGCAGGCGCCAGAGCCCGCAGTCCACGACTCCACCTCCTAGCGCTCGGCTCTGCCAGCCCGCCGCCGCCCGGCCGCACAATGGGAGTGGACGATCCCGGACTTACCCCGACTGGGCCAGCGTGGGCCCCGCGCTCGGGTCCCCGCAGGATCCCACCTGCCCGCAAGACCCCTTTCCAGGCGCCCCACGCATTGCGGGGAGGGGGGGAGGAGGGGCGGGTGCACGGCCCTAAATTCCCACAATCCTTCAAACACACTCCTCCACCTTGCTTTTAGCCACCCCTCCCTTTCCCTCAGGAGCCCTGGAGGAGACCCTCTTCGCACATACAAGCCTCTCCAGGTTGGACAGGAGATCACAGACCCCTGATAGCCATTGCCATCAACACCTCCAGCTTCAGTTCAGCTGATGCCCTTCAAAAGCTGGCTTCTGGTGCCGGGCGCCACCCAACATTTGACCTTGGCACATTATCTACCCATCTGTAGCCAGAGGCAGCTGAAACAGGGGCATTCCAATTGGGCAAACCACTCTAAAATCCTGTGACTAAGCTTTCACTGTTCCTCTGCCCGAACCCCGCTTCTCCAACCGTGGAGGACTTATCTCACTGTCCAAGGTCAGAGAGATCTTCGGAAAGGACACCTGTGTGTTCTCTGAGTCTCTGAAACTCGGCACCTAGAATAACCCATGCCCATAAAAGCCCTGAATGACAGTCAGTTTAAGCCATGCCCCTACACCTTAGAACAAATAAAGGGAGAACTGGGGATCAGCAGAAGGTGGGATAGGCAAGCTCCGCAAGAGCAACAAATGTCTCCTGCCTCAGCAGAGGAATTGGACAGGAAGGGAGATGAGCATGTACAAGTACAAGCCCCTCTGAGCCCTGCCCTGCACGATCTCAGCCGCACCCAAGGAAAGAGCTTACACATACAGAGCCCTGGGGATTGCATTAAGCAGCTGGTCACATCCCATCTACGAACGGGAAACAGAGATGAGTGGTTCCCCTTTTCCAGTTTACACAGTTCAGAATCCCCCGGCCAGAGAAATGGTCCTGCCACACTTAGGATGGGTCTTCCAAGAGCCGGGCATGGAAGTATCCGGCTTTAATTTCATCACTTAAAAGGCTGAGTGAGGGCTGGGCAGTGGTGGTGCTCACCTTTAATCCCAGCACTTGGAAGGCAGAGGCAGGTGGACTTCTGGGTTCAAGGCCAGCCTGGTCTACAGAGTGAGTTCCAGGATAGCCAGGGCTACACAGAGAAACCCTGTCTCAAAAAAAAAAAAAAAAAAAAAAAAAAAAAAAAACCAAGAACAAAACTCTACCAACTGAACAAACAAAAAAAAGCCAGTTTATCCATATCAATTAAGTTAATCAAGAGAATCCCACACAGGCTTGAGCAGGCTTGACCCACCTCTGAGGTGATTCTAGATGCCATCACGTTGACAATTTACACTAGCCATCATCTTTGGCTAAGAACATGGGGATGCAGGAAGGTGAGTTCCTCCATAGAGGTTACACCTAGGAAGAAGGTTACCCACAAATTTGAGCATCCTCTGCAGATTGCAGGTGACCACTGTCTGGGCCCCAACCATTTACTCCAGACTTCTCACTATCATCCAGGTTTACAAAGATGTCAGCGCTGGGTGTCAGCTGTCAGAAACAGAACGTGTGAGTTGCCTTCCAAAAGTCAAGCATATGAGGCCCTTGGGCTAGCATTGAATTGTGTCCCCTAAAACTCAGGGGTGAAATCTCAGCTTCCATGACCTCAGAATGAGCCCTTATTTGGAAATAAAGCCATTGCGGTTGTTAATGACATCCTGGAGTGGTGTGTGCTCCTTTCTTATCCGATATGGTGTGTCTATAAAAAGGGGAGAGTTGGACACAGTCACACATGGAAAGAACACTGTGTGAAGATTGGCAATATGCCATCACAAGCCAAGGAAATTCCAAAAAAAAAACAAAAACAACAACAATAAAAAAACAAACCTGAGAGGCCTGGAAAACGTCCTTTCTGAGCATCTTCAGAGAGAACTTGGGTCTGCAGATACTTGGTTTCAGACACTGGGAAGCTATTCTTTCCATCATCCTTCACTGCAGCAACCCCAGAGAAGTAATCCGTTGTCCCCATCCTTCATCACCCTGAGCCAGCTAACCTGGCCTTAAGTCTTAATGGAGCCATCACTTGTTGGGAATACCTTTCACCTTTCTCTGTCCTCTACATCTTTTTTTTTTTTTTTTTTTTTTTTTTTTTAGCGCTGGACCCTCCCCTACATCCTAGAAAACCGTCAGCGAGTTTTATGTCAAGGCAGCCTGAGAAGTTTTTGTCAACCTGGGAGCCCTAGGGTACTGGGCTACGTAACATACAACTTGATCCTTAGAGATCCCAGTCCAGAGTGGATGTTGCACATACAGTCTCCACTCACTAGGAGGGAAACACTCAGCTGGTCCCTTGGAGACCCTCACCCCACCTGGAGTCAGGAACTTCCCCCTGGACTCCACAAGCATCTCTCCTTTATCATCCGTATCTCAGGAAGGATAGAGTAAACATCCCCCTGGGAGGGTTTTTAGAAGCCCATGTTCCTCTCTCATTCTGAGGCAGGGTGGACAGGAGGGGTTGACTCACTTGCTTCCTGATAGCTCATTCTATTTGATGTATTATGTATTCCTTCATCCTGCCTGCAGTTCTCCTGGCACTCTGCCTCCAGCATACCTGTACCTGCCAGTCCCCCACTGGGAATTCTGATAGGGTCTTTATTATGGTGACAAGAAAGGCCCATGCATGCACCAAGGGTGGCCACCTTGGTGTATGTCAGCTACCACCTCCAGAAACTGTGTGTGCTTAAATGCTGACAGGAATGGTGATGGCAAAGGCAGACAAAACCAGTGACAGACAGGTGCAAAACAAGAGCTACCCCACCCACTCTCCCTCACAATGCAGTCTGATTTGGATTTCTCTCCTGCATGTCAACGCTCTAGAGTGACTTCTTGATACATGTAAACACCACCACAACCCATGTCCTCTATGACATCACCACAACCCATGTCCTCTGTCGAGGGAGCAAGATCCATTTTGGCATCCAGAGTTGGCTAGAGATACAAGTACAATTTTCACAGTTCTTCATAGTTGAGCCAGGAGCCAACAGAGTATACTTCTTCTAGAGCCATCCCTACGAATGGCTTGGTCTTGGGGTCCAACATGTTAGAAACTAGACCAGTATAAAACATATCTGTCATCTATGGCAACCTAAATCTTTGAAACCTCTTCATTTAAGTCTTTTCTTGCCCGGGTAGAAGTTAGAAACCGCATATGTCTTGACTCCCTTGCAGCTAGGTTAAGACATTGATCTGAGATGAGTTTCAACAGTTAAAAGTCTCTAGAACAAGTTCTGAATTCAGAAGTAAGTGATATGCTCAGAGGGTAACACCTCTAAGTAATGAATGGCTGTGAACCTGTGGGTTCTGTTCTGGGAACCAAACTCAGGTCACCTACAAGAACAACAAGTGCTGTTTATCTTCAGCCCCACCCCGCCCCTGTCACACACACACAGACACATCCTTTACTCTTTTCTTAAAACGGAGTCTTATTTTAACGTACAGTTGGTTGAACCTGCCCGAGCATCTTCACCAGAAGTTGGGGCATCTCCACCCTTTCTGTTTCTGTTGTGAATTACTGGACTCAGTACTTGACACAGCCTTGACTAAGTAGCTCCTGAAGGGCTGCCCCTGGCTAAGGAACCACCGATACTCAGTCTCTCAGAGACCACAGCTGAAGTAAGAAGCTTATAGATGGCAACTTCCTTGCAGTTTGTCATACGTTGCTTTGTTAAACAGGGCAAGGAAGGACGTTGAGCTTGTCATGAGCTTTGTCTTTGTGGCACTTCTTTTTGGCTTTTCCCTGAGATTTGTTTACTGGGTCTTTGTCTGTCTTGGCCAACTTTCCAGGAGCGTTCTTCTTGTCATCGGTCATTAGGTAGTATGGTGAACTCAGAGAGTATCCGAAACCACTACAGCCTTGCTAGACAGAAGGCACGTCCTTTACTCTTAACCACTGAGCCACGGCTCCAGCACACATCCTTTACTCTTAATGATAACAGCGTGATAACTTTTGTACCCGGTACTTTCCATTTTACAAGGCACTGTGATATTCTCATGGACTCTCACAGCAACCCTCTACTTGACTGGTAAGAAAAGTAAGGCTCATAAAGTATAAGTGACTTGCTCAAGATTGAAGACCCATAGGCAACATAGTCAAGGGAACCCCGGAGTTCTAGTATCATGTCTAACATTTACCCCTAAATATCACAGCTTGCCAACACTCCCTGTCATGTCTCAATGCCCTTATGCAACTGCTAAACCTTCCAAGCTATGTGCAAAACTGAAATCTATCACTCATTTCCCAGGTTTATTCTTCAAGACTATCTTTGCTATTCCAGGCTACCGAGGTGAGAAACTAAGCCTGAGATCTTGTGGGGCGCCAAGTGACCTGAGATCATACCCCAGCTTGGCCACTCGATAACTGCTTGAGCAAGTTATTTATTGCTGTGTCTGGCACCTTGGTTTCTCCAGCAGTGACAACGGGGTTGTTGAGAGGAAAAAGTGAGCTTGTCTGTGTGTGGCACACAGGACAGAGACTTGGCGCACAGTGGAGCTCAGTGGGTAGCTTCAATGCTGCTGCGACCCTAAGAGATGTAAGTCTTCGGAGTCCTCAGAGAAATATGAAAGGATAGTATGCACACATATGAAATAAGTGCATGTTAGCATCATATGTTAACATACAAGAGCAGTATGTTTAGGGCTACAATAAATTCACCAACCATGCAAATCCTAAAGACATGGAGACTCAGGACAGAGACCCACCAGGTAGTAAAATAACACCACCTCCACCCCTTGTCCCCAAGCCCCCAAACCCCCAGCCCCGTCCCCTACCTCCCCATCCTTTCACTCCCACCCTGAACCTCCTGGGCTTGAACCCAGGGCTTCACACATGTTAAGATAGACTCTATTTCTGAATTGTAATCCAGCCTCGGTAAACTAATCTTTGCATTGGCAATCTTATTTTTTTAAAAAAAAAGATTTATCTAATTATTTTATGTGACTACACTGTCACTCTCTTCAGACACACCAGAAGAGGGCATTAGAGCCCATTACAGATGGTTGTGAGCCACCATGTAGGTGCTGGGATTTGAACTCAGGACCTCTGGAAGAGCGGTCAGTGCTCTTAACCACTGAGCCATCTCTCCAGCCCTGCACTGGTAATCTTCAATTCACATAGTGTGTATGGTTTCATGGAGCCCACAGTGTTGCTTAGATTCTTATCAGAATTATTTCCCAGCTTCCTGGAGCGTAGCACTGAGGGCCAGTTGCTACTGAGTGGGTTTACGACCAGGCTCTTACAGGTAAGGTGGCATTGAATTAGGGCCCGGGCTCTGGAGTTTGAGATGTCGTAAATTAGAACCATTTCGATGCTTGGCACAGAACAAGTGTTCAATAACTGTCACTCTTATTTACTATTCTTGTTACTCTGCAGTAGTTTATCTCATAATCCACATGTGCCTGGCCTTGACTTTGACACAAATCCAATGTCTGGACACTGCTAGTATCCCTGAGGGTCACCTTCCAGACCAGCCTTCCTGACATCTTTGTGCTGGGATGGCATTCTGAGAGAGGAACCAACCCCCTTCATGCCCCTCTGTCATCCTTGAACAGCCTGCTTGGAGTTTTATTTAGGGGAAACAGATGGGAGAGAAGGCAGAGATAACCGACCAGCCTTTCTGCTCTTTTGTTTCCCCGGAACCAGAGCCAATGGTGTTTTCAAAAGGAAGAAAAAAAGGTGGGCTAGCAAGAGAAAGAGATCTTGACCAGAAGCTAGTGGGGAAGGTGGAAGAGCAGACGTTTGCCCTCTCCAGCCATTGAAACAGGAGGAGGTCCCCCCAAGGCACGAAGGGAAAAGAGTCAGGCCAAGGAGCCCTGCCAAACCCATAAGATGGGAGCTTGAAATTAAAGTTCAGCTGTTTTGCAAATATAAACCACCACTTCATGGCACCCGACCTCATAGAGTAAGACTCACATATTATCTCTACCTTCCATGCTAAGTATTGTACGTACATTTGGTTACCATCCACAAGCAAACACCTACTTTTTATTATGAAGCATCCATAACAAGTACTAGGAAGGAAAAGCCCAGTAACGGGAGATTCGGGTGACAGGACTAGGGCCGTCCTCTGAAGTGACAATCAAGCACTGACCTGAAGGATATGAAAGATTCAGATTCACGATTAAGGGTGGGTTAGAGAGGTAGGGGGAAGGGTAACACTCAAGCCCCTGGGGAAAGATCCTGTAACAGGAAAGAATGGTCTGCATAAAGTTAGACAATCTTGATGGTGTTCTGTTGGCAGGATATGGTGATCCCAGAAGTTGGTGCCACAAGAGAAGGTATGAAAGGATTGGAACCTGAAAGGATGAGCCTTCCATGAGGCCTAGGAAGCAATATGGTTTAAGGAAGACAGCTCAGATCTTGTAGATAGAGGGTCCAAGTGTGAGAGCACCTTAGTAACCTAAGCCTCAGCTGCCTCACCTGTAAGATGTAGATCGTCCCCGGGACAGTCATGAGAACATTACAGGAAGGATGAGCACACAGACGAACACAACAAAGTATGTCCTTACACATGGCCACTGTGCAGTTCATGTTGGTTCAAACCCATAATCCCAGGACTCAGAAGGCCGAGACAGGAGGATCTCAAGCTCACGACCGGCCAGAGTTATATAACCAGACCCTGAAAGAGAATCCTAGTGTGATTCTTCCCGCACCCCTCCTCCCACAGAGCTCAGTGAGTATCTGTGGAGCAAGTGCACAAGTAATTATAGTAACTAATAAACTAAAGAATGTTTTCGGTGGAGGCCGGAGAAGTCATCAAGTCCTAAATGATCAAATGACAAAAGGATGGGCCAAGAAAAAGACATGGCCTGACTCATGCTCTTTCCAGAGATATTCGAGTTCCCTCCAAAGCACACTAGGGAAATATCCACTCATAAACACATAGGCAATAAGAAGCAGGCAGCCACTCTCCCAGTTACAAAGGACATTCCGAGGCTCCTGGGTGACAAAGAAACATGTAGCAACTAACAGGCAGGTTTTGTAGCCAGCATTTATTTAATGCACAATACTTCCACAGATATTCAACATCTCTGTGGAATAGATAGGTTATTGATTAGTCTCAGTCCCACAGGGGACGTTATTTGTTCACAGCTAAGCAGTGAATCATATAACTAAGACACAGTTCTAAATCCTGTGTCCTTTCCATATTAAAACCACACCATACTGACCCGTTTTGGATGCAAAATACAGCATGCCTGTTAGGCCCTCACACAGAACTGTGTGACTGAATTCCAACTTCAGGTGAGCCACCAGGGCAATCTGAGATCCTCTTGCCTCATCCTCCCAAGAGCTGTGATTAAAGGCTTCCACCACCACTACCGCTCAGCCTCCACTGTAGAATCTTAAGGATGAAGGATGCTACTCATCCTTCTATCAAAATTAACTCATCTTCAGGACCACCTCCTATAAGGAGATCAGTGTTTAGCAGTCCAGCTCCCCTCAGCCAGTCCTAGAATCATTTAACCTCAACAACTTTTAAATATAACTTTTGGGTCTATGATAATTTGGAGGATTTAAATTTCCTTTTTTAAACAGTTAAACCCTCAACTTGGGCTCACACTTTTTTTTTTTTTTCTGAAACAGAGTTTCTCTGTATAGCTCTGGCTGTCCTGGAACTCACTCTGTAGACCAGGCTGGCCTCAAACTCAGAAATCCGCCTGCCTCTGCCTCCCAAGTGCTGGGATTAAAGGCGTGTGCCACCATCGTCCGGCTGGGCTCACACTTATAATCCCAGCACTTGGGAGGCAGAGGCAGACAAATTTCTGAGTTTAAGGCCAGCCAGGGCTGTTATACAGAGAAAACTTGTCTTGGGAAAAAACAAAACAAAAACAAACAAACAAAAAAAACCCTAAGAGTTAAACCTTCAATGTCATATCATCCCCTTCTGTCTCCCCTCAACTTTATCTCCCACCATTTCTTGTCCATCCCTTTAGGATCCAAACACATACGAGCAAATAGTAAGCCATAATCCCCTTCCCTACTCCTCTTATGGACAATGTAGTGCAGTATGGTGGTCTCAGGATTTCCTCTCCAGTGCTCTCCAGGAGCCGCCAGGCCTCTGACGAGTGTTCCTCATGCCAGCCTAGGATCAGACAGAAGCCAGACAATCGATAAGTACTTGCTGGCTGGTGGGGGTATAGGAAGAGCAAACTGAGTGGACCAATTGATCTCTGGGGACAGCCCAGAGCACGTGACTCCTGACACCTATGCTTATGGTCACCTCCCTAAGTGGTAATGGCCTCAGGCCTGATGTCTTCTGGGGCACAAAAAGAACACCTTTTCAAAATGCTGCCAAGGACTGTTCTTGCTAAAGATGTTTCTGAAACGAGAAGCGCAAAGAATTTGAAGGTGCCTCGACTCCTCAGGACCATGCCTCCGTGCACTTCAGCCTAAACGACTGGAGATGCTTCTGTCCCATCCGCACGGTGACCTGTTTCTGGTGTTGCAGTCACTAAGAGATCTATGCAAGAAGGTAGATTTGGGCCAGAGGCAGAGCAGGTTTTCTGCTTTCAAACAGCTGAGTCACAGATGGGACAGCGTTGTGCAAACCACTGAGAAAGTGGACTAATATTTTGGAGAAGTTTTAATTTACTTCAATTAAAAATTCAGGGCAGCGTTGAATAAAACAGAAGTAGGTGAGGCTGCTTTGTGAGCCTCTGCACAGGCCTGTCTGGGTCCCCTGCAGGCAGTACCAGAGGACAGCTATTCCAAGAGCACTTTGCTTGGCCGGCCAGTCCTAAAGCACTTCCCTCTCACCCTCCCAGCAGACCAGACAGGGCACCACCTGGGAGAAACTACCCCCAAGAATCAGTCTCTTGCTTGATAGCTGAACTAAGTACTCTTTTCGGTGGAGGGGAGGGAGGGGGACAAGGGAAGGATGTGTATGCATTGAAATATCTAGACAGGAACAGTGCTTGGCTCAAGAGGTGACTTCCAGAATCAGCAATGACAGGAGCTCACTTCTTATTGCAGGTCTTTATTCAAAATATAAACTTTGGGAAGAGGGGAAGTTCACAACGTTTTCACAATTAGTGGTTCATGCCATTAATCTCAGCACTTAGAAGGCAGAGGCAGGCAGGTCTCCATGAGTTCAAGGCCAGCCTGGTCTATATAGCAAGTTCCAGGCCAAGATTACACAGTGAGACCCTGTCTCAAAAAGAACAATGAAAAATCTTACAGGGGCTCAACTATTTGACTGGCAGTGATCCCATGCAAGGCCACAGGATAGGTCACAACCTGCTTGGGGTTGAGGTACATCTGGGTCAGTAATCCTACTTTGCTAGAGCAGGACTGGAGACGGGTCTCAGTGCAAACAAGGTTGCTTCCAGGAAGAGATTAGGGTTGATGGAGACATTTCTATGTACCACCCATGACACCTGGCAACAACTTTATTGATACCTGAGAGTAAGTGCTGGAAAAACGTTTCCACTGGCCACTTAGCCTGCTCTACTAGGCAGATCACTCAAAGGTCAGATGGCTTCTCTTGCCATCCCTTAAGCTGTGGTCATTTGGAGCTCCACAAGTCGGTGCCAACAGCAGCCAGGCAAGCAGCCAGACCCAGACAGGAGAAAGGGCTTCTTTGGCAGTGCAACTCCAGATCGAGTCAGTGAAGATGCCTCATCGGTCGAGGTCCAGAGCCTCCTGGGTTATTGTCCGGAGTCCAATGGAGAACAACTCTTCCCAGGGCTCCCGAATCCAGGCCAGCAGAGCAGTCAGCTGCTCCACACACACAACACGGAGTGCCCAGAAACTCTCTAGTCGAGACACCTGGTAGATTGAGCAGTCAGCAAGGGGAAACAATGGAAAGAGACATACCAAGAGTCCAAGGAAGGTCTTAGGAGAGGACACCACCCTTGGCTTTTAAAGGCTCTTCCCCGTCTCCCCCCGCCACAGGTCTATGTGACACTGCATTAAAGCTCAACTCTTGAGCCTTAAAGCCAGTTTAGGCAGCACTGTCTGAGGGCTCTAGAGGACTAGTGTTCACAGTTCCATCTCTATCTTCCATTGCTGTAGGGAATGTGAATTCTAACATCAATTCCAAGAACTTTGCAGGTTCAACTCCTGACCCTACCCTTGTGACCTGCGCAAGTTTCATGTCTCTGAGCCTTAGTTACATCATCTGTAATACAGGACCAACAATAGCACCTCCTCCTCATGTTGGAGTTGTGAAGGTCAAACAGTTGGCATACAGTGGGTAAGCTGATCACACCAACTCACACCAGCTAGGTATTTCAGTACAGGGCTCCAAGGCCAGGACATTGCCACAGCTGACTGTTGTTTCTACACATGCTGCTTATCCAAACCTAGGTCCTCACATCAGGACTCTGTCCCCATAATATGCCTGCACCTCCCTTAGCACCATCCCAATCCATTCCCATCCTTTGGAGATGCACTGCCACACTATACACACACACACACACACACACACACACACACACACACACACACCTCATCATAGAAGATCAGCCGCAGGTCCAAAGGGCTTGTGCGATACAGCTGCACAGAGCTCAGACTGCTGAGTGGTTGCTGCTCCCTGACCTGCAAGGAAGGACCCGGCCCCAGAGGAGTGGGCTGCTCAGAGGTTTCATCAGACACCACCGGGAGGGGAGATTCTGCATGGGACCCTGCAGGGTCTTCATCTAGTAGGTACAGGGTGGACAACGTCAGCAACAGGGACACAGGACAGGTAGAGGAGCCTGCAGAAAGAGAGAGAGGCAAGATGATTCCTACAGTGAAAGGCTATGCTGGACCTAGATCCCCAGGACTAGTGCCCCAGTGCTGCCCTAGAAAAGAGGTGCGAGCCACACTAAAGAGCTGGCCACAAATCAGCACTATGCTTCCACAAACTCCAGGGATCACTAACAGCCAAAAGCCCTGAAGGCCTAAACCAAGGGAGCCACCACACTAGTCACCCCAATAAATGGCCTGTGGCCTCCTGACAGGATGAGTGGAACATATCCAGCCGGTCACCCACTTCAGGAAGACTAGAAGCCAAAGCTAAGGTCTCTGGCCAGTCGAAGCTCTAAGGACCTCCTGAGCCCACTTGGAGAAGTGGAAAACACCCACCCTGGAGTGTGGATACACCTGCAAGGGTGAGGAGTCCAGACACCAGGCACTGAGCACTACTCCATGGGCATGACAGAGGCAACAGTGGACAAGCCATGGACAACGTGGGCTATAGAAACCAGGGAAGCACCTGCAACTCGGCCTTACCTTCAGCCAGGAAGGCCCGAAGGTAGAAAAATGGGGACACCTCTGCGGAAGTATCTTTTCCCAGCAACGGCCTGTGGAGATCACGGCAGACACAGGAAGAGAGGCAGCTAAGTAGGGTGGGAGTAGCTGGGGAGATGTGGGCGTGAGGATGGGACTACACCACCTAACCCTGACCTCCTGCTGACTCACCAGAGCCGATGCTGAGGGGTTACCTCCTCCTCTGTGGCGCTGATGCAGTTCCTCTGGGTACGAGGCAGAGACTGCAAAACACCTGGATAAAGCCAGCCAGAGACAGAAACCCTCAGAGGCCTCTGCAGTCCTCCACCTCAGCCTCTACCCTGGCTAAGCTCCGTGAACTCTGGACCTCAGACACTTCTACCACTGGGGGTTGACAGAACAGGAAGTTCCAGGACTGTCTACTGGTGAGCATCAAACTGAGCAGCCGGCCCTGAAAGCTTGACTTCCACGTCCATCCCTCCCAGCCTCTCCCTCACCAGTGAGCTCCTCCAGGAAGGCACGGCATGGCCTGGCATCTCGGGGCAGTAGGACACAGCTGCCAGTCCCAGCTGCCCACTCCAGACGAAGGCTCTGGCCTGCGAGGCCGAGCTCCATGCCACTTAGATCCTGCAGAGGAATGGCCAGGGTGGGCTGGAGCCAGCTAGCAGGAGGCCCGCTGTGGAGAGAGCAGAGTAGCCAAGATTAAGAGGAGGATGGGATGAGGTTGGCAGCACTGCCACATGGCTCCGTCTCCCACTCACCAGATGGCCCCTGTCACCTTCAACAGGTAAAGCATGTGGTCAGACACAACCACAAGGCACAGAAACTCCCCCGAGTGGCCTGCTAACACCACTGGCACCTAAGGGAAGAGAAAGTTGATGAGAAACCAGAAAATAAAACCAAGCAGACAGGAGCCAGACCAAAAGCTGAGCTGGATTTCAACCACCATTATTATCATGATCAACCACTTCACTATCTGTTACCCTGAAGTTGCCCTCCCACTTACCCAGTGTCTCTTAGCCTCCTCAGCATCCTCTCCCCATTTCTAACCCATTCTCCACACTCAGCCAAGACTTACTTACTTACTTTCTTTTCTTTTTTCTTTTTTGATTTTTCGAGACAGGGTTTCTCTGTATAGCCCTGGCTGTCCTAGAACTCACTCTGTAGACCAGGCTGGCCTCAAACTTAGAAATCCGCCTGCCTCTGCCTCCCAAGTGCTGGGAATAAAGGCATGTGCCACCACTGCCCAGCTCAGCCAAGACTATCTTAAGTAACAAACTTGACCATTACTCCCCTGATTCCCATCCTCTGGGGAGTCCCTAGATCCCATCCGCATTCCCTGGCAGACATGACAGGTTGCTCCTGGACAGCTTTCCCCAGCCTTCTAGACTCCCCCAAGGAAGCTGCCTCTAGCCCTGCACAGTGCTTGTCCCTCCTTCCCCGAGCTACCTTCTCTCAGGCCTCTGTATATCTATAGCTTCCTTCTCTTACAGCATGGGCGCACGCACACTGGCTTAAACAGCCCCTCTAAGACCTTGCCTTGAGGCAGCAGTTTCACACTGCATAACCCTGATTCTCTGTGACTAAGGGCAAGACGGCTGCATGGTTGAGCCTGAGTGTCCTGGGCAGGAGGAAGTGACAGCACGTGTTTGTGCTGACAGCAGGACCCATTTGCCAGGCGCCAGGTGCTGTGCTGGGGGACAGATGCCTGCTCTCAGCCTCTGCTCTAGGTCAAGGAGCACTGTCCCTACCTGGATGGAGACAAATGAACCTCAAGTGTGAAGAAACATGCCCATAGTCACACAGCAACTATCTGCTGTTGCTGCTTGAAACCCAAGCATTTAACTCAATGCCCAGGGCCATGGGTCAGTGGGTAGCACAGACCTTGATGCAGCACTGGAACTCCTCCTCGGAGTCACTGAACACCTCAACATCCAGGAAGAGCCGGAGTCGGTGGTCCACAGAGCGAAAACCAGAGCATCCAGGGGCTATGAGTAATCAATGCGTCATCGCCTGGCTCTGGGAGGCCACAGCTCCTACTTACCTTCCCCCGGTGCCCATCCCTCCCCGAAGCACACTGCCACTTTGTTTCACCCATACTCACTTGGGCTGAGACTCCAGCTGCTATGGCCATGGGATATGGATGTCTGAGGTGGGATGCCATCAGGCATGCTGGGATAGCCACCGTGGTCAGCAAGGTCGCAGGCAGAATCTGTTGATTGGTCTTGCTGGTTCCGCTCTCTATTAGGAACTTCCCCAGACATGGCTAGGAGAACCACGTGGTCACTCCCACAGTTTGGACAGACAACAGGAAATTCTGAAGGGAGAACAGACACCCTGTAAGCCTCCCGAGGGCACAATGCTCATAATACGCCTGGCCACTGTCCAGGCTCTTCAGATCCAATCTCTAGCTGCAGTCAGAGCCAGCATTCTGTACATCCCACCCCCACCCCATATCTAAGCATAGTCTCTAATCTGTCTCTCCCCATCCCCAGGGGTCAAGTTAGCCCATGGCCAACAGCCTCCTAAAAACACATCCCATCTTCTAATTCCCAGGTCCTGCTCTGGTCCCCTTCCAAGCCTGAGCTTTATGAAGCATTGCAGCACTTTACTAGTACTTCCTGAAAAACCAAAACCAAGAGCTAGGAAGATGGTTCAATTCATACAGTATTCCTACACAAGTGTGAGGATCAGAGTTCAGATTCCCCAAGCCCCAAGTAAAAGCAATGTGGTGCCATGTGAGCCTCCCAGTGTTCTGGGGAAGAGACAGGTAGATCCCTAGAGCTTGTTGGCCAGGCAGCCTAGACAAACTGACGAGCTTCAGGTTTCAGTGAGAGACTATGCCAAAAACTAAGGTGGAAAATGACTGAGGAGGACATCCAAAGACGGTCCCTGGCCTCCGGGTGCGTACGAGTGCACACACTCACACAAACACACACACACACACAGCTACAGGAACACAAACAAACATAATAGTAATAATAATAATAATAATAATAATAATAATAATAATAATAATAATGATAATGATAATGACAATGATGACAACAACTAAGACCACAACCAACAGACGGGGTAATGTAAGGAGGCCCCTTGTGCCAGGCAGGTTTAAGTCCCAGCTTCATTAACTATAGATGGATAATCATGGACCAGTCATCTGTGCTTTAAGCCTGACCACTCTCTGTAAGAAGATAATGAAAAAAATCACATCAGCCTCAAGGAGTCGGCAGGATGGGTGAGTGGATACAGGTAAAGAATGAAGGATGTGGATCAACAACGAGGAGAGAGACACTGAGTACCTACAACACTCTAGGGATGTGCTAGCCTCACATCAATATTATTATTGTGTGGCGGCTCCATCAAAACTTTTCATACCCCATTTTGCAAATAAAGAAAGAAATAACTAAATCAACTTAAACACTCCGCCCACACCTATGAAGTTGCAGACAATAACAGCGGCTACCGTGTATGAAGGGCCTTTGTTTTGTGCCAGGAGCTATGCTTGGGGCTTTACTGTCATATTTAAATCTCATAGGAAAGCTGGGCAAGGTCACACACACCTGTAATCCCAGAATTCAAGGGGCTGAGGCAGGGGGCTATTAGCTGTGATGTTCCTCTGCTCTTGTGGCTAGGCCTGCCAGGCCTGCCAGGGCAGGCTCACCATAGACAATGACACCAGGGTATTTTCTGGAAAAAAAATTACTTAGTTCTGCTAAGTCTGCTGCCAAGAAGTGTGGCTGATAAAAATTGTGCATTTCACACAGCTGTTTGTTTTTCTTGTCTTTTTTGTTTTTTCCTCTTTCTCAAGACAGGGTTTCTCTGTATAGCCCTGGCTGTCCTGGAACTCACTCTGTAGACCAGGCTGGCCTCGAACTCAGAAATCCGCCTGCCTCTGCCTCTCAAGTACTGGGATTAAAGGCGTGCGCCACCACTGCCTGGCCTTCTTCAATATCTCCAAAGCCCTTATTGTTTGACTGGCCTATAGTGGAGCAATCCCAAGAACAGAACACAACAAAAGGCCACAAGGTACCGCATCCTACCAAGTGCTTACAAGGCCAGTCAAGGAGGAACTTGTGCCAACCACCAAAGCAGCTCACTCAATAGCCACTGCACAGAGGGCACATGACCACCAGGCGCCTCACTGAGTGCTCAGGAGGCTTTATGTTATTCCTGTGATGTTACCCACAAACCACCAGAAGCCATCAAGTGATGAAAACCTCAAGAGTATGTTTAAGCACATCCACAGAACAGCACTTCCAGACTGACGGGACCATTTCTGCTGTTTAATACAGCAGGCAGGCAGTCTTATTTCTCCCCTGCGCAAAACAGTTATTTCCACTCTCCTAAGGCTGTTTTCCCTTGAGCTCCACACTCCTCTCAGAGACACCTTCCCTGCAGGGGTAAAGCTAGGCGGCCAGGGAGGCCAAGGCCACAGCTGGTACCTGTATTTTGAAACAGAGGCTTCCAACCTTCATCACTCTCCAGCCCCAATCTGGGCTCCTCTGGCTTGAACTCACAGCTACAACGCAGACACTGGAATCTGGCCTCCCGTGGGTCCTTGGCCTTCCCAGGCTGTGGCTCTTTCACACTGGTGAATGGGGTCAGTACAGCGAGTAGCTCCTGAGGGAGGTGGGTCAGAAGGTAGCTAGCTGTGAGCAGATAGACCCGCCTGGCCAACCTCTAACCCTCTAGCCTGGACCTGCTCCCTCCACCCTTCCCATCTGCCCCTGGACTCCATCACCTGGATAGCTTCATGGGCCTCCGGCTCCAGCACAGCGTACCGACGTAGCTGCCGGTCAGGACAAATGTAAGAAAAGCGCAAGACAAGAACTGGAGCCCTAGGGGGTGGAACTGAGCCCTGTGTAGGAAGAAAGGAGAACACATCAGTGGGCAGAAGAAAAGGGTCAGGGCTACATGGAGCTTGGAGGAAAACAGGAACTTTGGACCCCATAATGCTGGTGCTGACACCAAGCCCTTGCACAGAGTCCATCCTTTAGCCTCCCAAGTCACACACAACAGCCTCCCACACACCCCTCCTTGGCACTGAGTTCTTAGGAGAGAAGATGGAAAAACCCAGCCTAGTGCCTGGCACACAAGAGCCAACATGTTCTCAAAGATGACGCTGGAAATGCCAAGAACTCGTTCCCCAGCACCTGACCACACCACTCACCTCAGACACAGGTTCTCCTTGAGTTCCAGTCTTTGACTCGAGCTCAGCTGCCACCAGGCTCTGTAGCTCTAGCCGCTCCAGAGTACGAGCAGCTTGGAGTTCCACTTCAAACAAGTGGGCAGAAGTGACCCGGAGAAAGCACTCCTTGCCTTGCACACCCCCAATTCCCTGCAAGGGACACACTAACATGGGGCGACAGAGCTCTGCTGCAGAGAGACCAAGAGAGAACTGGAGTGAATAACGTGTCCAGGGCTTCTGCTATCCCATGAGTGGCCTTCTACCCAACCTGGCCTCTCCACAGTCCCTCTAACATCCCAATACACGTGTGTTCAAAGCCCTATGGTCACAGGCCTCTCACCTTCCACTGCCTTCTGCTCCTGCTCCTCTTCCTCCTCCAGGTCCTCTCTCGATATCTCTTCTTTATCCTGTTCTTCCCTCTCTTCTTCGTGGGGCTCTGGCTCTACCTTGCCTTCCTCTAACATCTTCCCTGGTGATTCCTTAGTGTCTTCCCCGATGGCTGTAGGGCTGCATGCAGTCTCCAGGCTCTGGGCATCCAGAAGAGGGGTGCTAAGGGCAGGAGTCTTGGTGGTGGTAAGAGGGGAGCTCCCCATGGTCTCCAGATGGTTCCTATACTGCAGCCAGTCACAGCCAAACCGCTCCCGGAAGCTGGCCAGCAGCTCAAGTTCCCGGTGTTGTTGCACAAACCACCCTGAGATGGAGAAGGACATAGAGCTGAGGCTCCACCCAGACCCTGACTGACCCTAGACTCTTTCTCTGGCTACTCTTCAATAGGTGTGTCCTATGGAGTACTGTGACCATAAGCAATCCTGGACTACACACAAAACAAAACTTGTGGAGATTCACAAATATGACCACTCATCTCAGACTATGTTTCACATTGTTTCAAGCTGTGCTTCCCAAATGGTTGTGGCCATAAATCTCTTTATTAGAGAATCTTTAGCACCCTATAAAACCCATGTTCCTTAGGAGAATGCTGCCTGGAAGCAGATCTCTCTCTTTGGACTAAACTAAAAAGATAACAGACTGAAGGGCCCGCTGCAATAATCCATGTCACTCCCAAATCAAGCTTCTCCTCTGTTGCCTACATGTAAGACAACATCAAGACTATCAAGGTCTGGGAGGGGGTGGGGAATGAGCAGGGAGGGCTGGCTTACCAGCTGGGGAGGGGTCTTGAGTGCGTAGCTCCGGGTCTGTGTCACTGGGCTCAGAGATGCTAGCCCGCCTCACACGGACTCGGCTCTGGTTTGGATAGAGAGATGGAGATCTACGAAAGTCACCCTGGCCATCCATGGCCACTTACATAAACTTACCAGAAAATACCAAGTCCTAACAAGGACAAGGCTTTCCTATTGCTAGTCTACTGAGTTACCCAAGGCACCATAAAGAGACCATGGAAGGCCAGGCACAAACCAGCAGAAGATGCCACTCACCTTAACCTTACGAAGCGGGGCCTGGGCCACAATGCCTCCTGAGGAGAGGCTGTCACTCAACTCAGGGCCACCTGAGGTTTCAGTGGTACTCCCCACTGGCCAGAACAGAGGTTGGGTCACAGGACCAAGCCCTGAAGATTCTGAAGTTTGCTGTATGATGACAGGAAGGGGTCAGACCCAAAGGAGCGCCTCTGCCTGCTGGAGCTAAGCAAGAGGAGGACCCTACTTTCCACTGACCAGGAAAAGTCTCCTACCCTGTCTCCCTTCATGTCATCCCACCCCCACCCGACTGACCTGAAGATCCTTCAGGGACAAAACCTTGCCATCAAGCAGGAACTGCACAAGACAAAGGAGAAGACAGTGCTGGAGATGGAGCCCACCACTAATGACTCCAAGAACTCACAGCACCCTAGAGTGACTGGGATAATCACTCACGCCATGAGCAGCATCTCTCGACCGAGGTGACAGGTACTGAGCGGTGGTTGCACGGTGTGCAGGGTGGAACCACAAAGGGTTACCTTCCAGATAGAGCTGAGGGCAGAAAGGAGGCAGCATAGGCAATGGATCCCCCCTACGTGAAGGCACAAGGAGAGTCAGACCTGAAGATGGCTCCCAAGGTCCACTAGGCACTCAGTCTCACCTTACGGAGCTCAGCCAGCAGCCATAATGGTGCCAGCTCTGTGTGTCCTTCTAGAAGGTTATAGGCCACATCAAGATGCCGCAAGTTCTTCAGTTGCTCCAGGCCTAGGACAGAGGAGAGAAGGAAGAGGCCTGGTGAAGGTGTGTTGAGAGTAAGGGGGTATGGTGTTCTGTGTGCCCAGGACAGGGTTAGAAGTGAGACATCTTTCACAACAGACCCTACCTCAAAATCCTCATGAGGCTCTAGACGGCCAACCTGAGCCACACCTGTCTGATTCCCTTCCAGACTGACACCACCCCAATACACTTCCTACTCACCCTGAAGGCTCCGAAGCTCATTGGCCCTCAGTATCAAAGTCCCCAGGGCAGCCCCCGACGGTCCCATCCTTGGCACCAAGTGCAGGTGGTTATAGGAGATGTCCAAATGGTACAGCTCAGATAAATCCTGGCGGTGGGTGAGGAGACAAAGGTTCTCAGCTCGACAAAGCTCTAAGCAGGGTCCTCTGTGCTATCCTCTCAAGTCCACATTGGCCTACAAAAACTGCAGTGTCAACACAGCTAGCATCCTCCGCCCCACACTGAGCAAACACTGACATGTCCCCAACAGTCCCAGGCTACACCCCTAGATGGTAACTGCAGTCTTTAAGTTCCCACCTGGAAGAAGACAAGGCTCTGAGGGACACTCAGAGCAACCAGAGATCTCCTGTTTTGGCCACGGGGCCTGTCTCCCAGCCTCTGAGAGACAATGGGGGCCTACCTAGCCAGTCAGTGCAGTCAGTGAGAAAACCCATGCACTTCAGTGTGGACCCAGGGCCACTTCCTGATTTGTGAATTCCCAGTTCTCTGAGTGTTGATGATGACCAAGCCCTTCCCACTCCTTCACTCTCCAGTCAGTTCACTTTGAATCCTCTTCATTTTGGGACCTTACTTCTCACCAAATAATGCCCTTACAACTTTAACAAGTACCCAGCCCTATTTATCTTTAATGGAGGACAGAAAGGATACAGGGAAAGGGTTTGTCACCATCATGGAATCTATCACCTCTGGGCCACACACTACGCTAAGTGACACAGCTACTCTTCACTGCTAATGATGTATACCTTACAGGTGAATGAAGCAAGAAACTAACTGCCTTCCCCCAAGTCATCCAGGTATTCCAAGCCTTGCTGTCTAGAGGAGAAACCCACACCCAGCACTGACGCTCAGGATGTGCCTCCACCTGGGCCCGAGAGCCATGTGGCGCCCGAGCTAATCTAAGAGTGAATGAGAGTGGAGCCATCTAAACGCCAAGTGCATCAGCAATCAGGCAGCTCACTCTTACCATCAGGAAGCCTTTGCAGTCCTGGATATGATTGTGGCTCAGGTTGAGGAAACGGAGAGCTGATAGGAGACGCTAAAGGAGATTGGAAAAGCAAGCACAGAAAGGTTCTTCACACAAGGATACCTGTCAAACAGCTGGTGGTCCCCCCAAAGGACCCCCCCTTTACACCCCCAAAGGCACCTTCCTTTGGGGGACACTCACCAGGGAGCCATCTAAGTTCTTGAGTGCATTGTAGCTGAAGTCGGCAGAAAGCAAGGACAGCCAAGGGAGGGCAGAGCAGAGGTCCCCACCGCAGGCCGACAAGAGCTCCTGGATAGGGACAGACATAATTACAAGTTCACACTCTCCCATGCGTGCGCTATCTTCCAGTCCCCGTTCATATAGACCAGGCTCTACCTGGACAGTCCGAAGCTCTGAAGAAAGCTCAAGTCTCTGTCCCTAAAGAGCAGACTATGGGGACCATATGCAGATCATAGGGAGACAGACACTAGACGATGTATACAGCTTGGTGTGACTGCAAACACACAGACAGGCATAGAGGACTGTGGCGTCACATGGGACAGAGGGAGGGGGAACATGGGAAAACCACAAAGCGTGGTCTTCTGAATCAATCAGGACAAGGCATCAGGATCCACCGCTCGCCCTCCTTACCTCTAGTGCCTGGATGCTTCTGTTGCAAACCAGGGACTCCAGCTGAGAGTAGATGCCACGGAGGCCACACAGGCTGTGGATGGGGACTCCTCGAAGCTAGTGCAAGAGAAGAAAAGGAGGAAGGCAAGCAAGGCTTCAAAAATGACAAAGGTCTCATCCCTGCTTTTTCTGATAGGGAGGAGGGAAAAGATCCAAAGCCCAGCTATGGTGTAAGGAAGTGTCAATGGAGAAGACTTTTCTAAGGAGAATGGTACAATCACACATGACCTCCCACCAAAAGAGGCTATCTCTCTGTCCTCACCCCAAGTGGCTCCTTTGCACTAGTTTCTGCCCACCCATATGTTCTAATACTCCCTCACCTCCAGCTGCCGAAGGGACTTGAAGGGGAAAATCTTGATAGGCCCTGGAAGGCCAACACCAGGAATGTGAACCAGCTGAAAAAGGAGCATTCAGGTTACTGAGGCAGGGAAGCCTCCCCTGCATCCGCATCACTTCCTCAGTATAAGCACCCATAGGTATAACTGACACCATCTGGATCTCTCCAAGCCTTCACACACCCCACCCCATCCCCTGCCTCCATCACTCCTTAGGGCTCTCAGTGTGTCCTTGCCCCCATGTCCCTCCTAGGACCTTGAGTGACAGTGTTTTCTGCAGCACATCGAAGAGGAACTGAAGCTGGAGGATGATGGGTGAGTCTGCAGGGTGGGAGGGAAGAGCCACAAAGCCTGTCTGGCCTGGGCCCCATGGCCCCAGATACAGTTCAAACACTCTGCTCAGCTGCTGCAGTGTGGCTGTTAGCAGGCTCAGGGTGCTCCAGCCAGAAAGAACCGCATCCCCTGCAGGAAGAAGGATGACAAAATGAAAGGTCTCTCCTTCTAGTTCCCCGAAGTACACCCACTCACGTCTGTACTGAAGACATTCCACTGAGATCAAACTGTCTATCTCCTCCCCAGCTCAAATGTCTTCTACAGTTCCCCATTTAAAAAACAAACAAAAATCCTAGCTTTTCAGCATGATCCCAGAAACTTGTTTGACTATAAACTCCAAGGGACTTCTCCAAATGCTTTCCCTTTCTACTCTGCTAAAAGTAGCCTAGGCTACTTACGGAGTTGGAAACATAGTCCACTTGGCTCACAGCTCTCTTTCATTTTGATACATCCCTTTCTACTGCCAAGCTGAAGACCAGCTTCACCCAGCAAGCCTTCACAAAGTAATCCTCTGGGTCTGTGGAGACCACTCAGTAAAGGACTTGCTGAGAAAGCCGACAAATCTGAATCTGACCCCTACCACCCACACAGTGGTGGGAACTGAAGAGGCAGACATAGAGAGATCCCTGGGGCTCATTGGTTAGCCAGCCTACTTAATCAGCAAGCCCCAGGTCTCAGTGGGAGACCCCTTCTCAGAGAACAAGGTGACAGCTTCTGAAACATAAGGCCCCTGGCTGTCCTCTGGCCTTGATACAAAGACACCCTTCACACACAAAATAAAAATATTTAAAGAAATAACACTCCGGGCAGTGATGGCGCACACCTTTAGTCCCAGCACTTGGGAGGCAGAGACAGGCAGATTTCTGAGTTCGAGGCCAGCCTGGTCTACAGAGTGAGTTCTAGGACAGCTAGGGCTACACAGAGAAACCCTGCCTCGAAAAACCAAAAGAAAAATGAAAAAAAGAAAGAAAAAGAAAGAATGCCTCTGTGCTTCCACACTGCAATCACTCACTTTACACGAAGGCTGAGTGTATTTGATCTTTTTTTCTTTTTCTGGTTGTAAGAATGACATGCACATTTATAGAAATTCTCAAACAACAATGAAATGCATGTCGTTGTCCATTAGAGCAATTCTATAAAGCTACTCTATCTAATAAGACTATAAGCCTGTGAGGACATCTCTCAGATATTCCCCACTCATCACTCTATCAGTAAAGTACAGTTACAATAGCTGTGGAATTTTAATATATTCTGAAACCAGGTGTGATGGTTCACACCTTTAATCCCAGAATGTGGGAGACAGAGGCAGGTGGATCTCTGTGAATTCCAGACCAATACAACAACATAGTGAGACCTTGTCTCAGGGGTGTGGATGAGAAAAATCAAGAAGTCAAAGAATATTGCAGAAGTCAGGTGGAGGAACATCACACATCTATATGTAATTCCCTTGGATGAGTCACTGAAGCAGAAAGATCATAATTTCAAGGCTGGCTCAGGATACCAGGAAACAGCAGAGATCTCCCACACCCCTCACTCAGCTTCCCCCAAATAAAGTTATGGAATCATAGTACAATTATCAAAACCAGAAAATCAGTGTTGGTATAATAGTTACAGTGTCAGTTCTATTCTATTAGTGTAGATTATGACAACCACCACCATAATCAAGACACAAAATGATTCCATCCCCACAATCATATTCACAAACTCCATGATTCCTAGCGTGGGAGCCAAGTCAGATTTTTGCTGAATAGTAAAATAGAATAGAACTAATAGAATAGAACTGTAGTAAACGAATAGTAGAACATTAATAGAATAAAACTGACACTGTAACTACTATACCAATACCGATTTTCTGGTTTTGATAATTGTACTATGATTCCATAAGTTTATTTGGAGGAAGCTGAAGGAAGGGTGTAGGAGAGATCTCTGCTGTTTCCTGGTATCCTGAGCCGACCTTGAAATTATGATCTTTCTGCTTCAGTGACTCATCCAAGGAAATTACACATAAGTGTGTGATGTTGCTCCACCTGACTTCTGCAACATTCTTTGACTACCTTATAAAGAGATCTTCTATGTATACTAGACACTGAGTATAGACATGGACATGATTCAAGGAGTCCCTTGGACATCTAGAAAAGGCACAGCATGGGAGTAATTATTAACACAACACAGAAAATGAACTGCCGTCAAGAGACTCCATGGATGCCATGGTGGGAGTGTACAGATATGGAGGGCTAATGTCCTGGAGGTCACACATGCCAAATGACTCTGCTGCCTCATCTAGATCTCATTACTATCTCCTAAAGATAATTATTAACCCCACCTTACAGATGGGGAAACAGAGGCTCAAAGAAGAATCTCTGCTTTGTGTGTGGGGGGGTGGGGGCGAGGATGCTAGGGATTTGAAGTCCAAGTTTTGTACATACTAAGCATATGCTCTGCTACTGAACTATATCCCCAGCCCTCAAAGAATCACCTTGTGATCATCTAGCTGATAACTGACCTATCTCTGACATCAAGTCAAAGCTTCTTTCTACCACAACTGATGCCCACCACATAACAAATAACATAATGAGCTTCGCCATGCCCAGGCACGGGGGAAGCAACGATTACAGCACTATCTTTTGAACACTTATTATGAATGCATGCATGCACTGCACTAAATAAGCTAACTAAAGTCCCGATATCTTTTGCGTTCAATACAATCACTATGCTAACCTATTTGCGAAGAATACTGAGGGTCTAAAAACTTATCCAAGTCTGATAAAGGGTTGGGACTAACCTCTGTGGGTCTCACTCCCAAATCTCTGGTGTTTTAAGATGCTTATACTTGGCTTTCGGTACAAGTGATTATGTTCTTGTCTCCAAGTGTTTAATCTACTAGTGATCCCTTTCCTCTTGGGGGTTAAATGGTATGAGAGATGGATAGAGTTTAGACTGTCAAAGACGTGACTGTAAATACGCGTCATAAGGAACACATCTAGAAGAGAAGACGCCGGCACTGACTCGGTGACTCCGGCGTTTCTGGGCAGTATCGAACACACCCAGGACTCCCAACACAATAAGCTAGAAGTCCACTCACCCGATTCCCGCAAAAGTCCCGCAAGCTTCCACACTACTGAATCCCGCGGAGCGGTCGTCATAGCCACGGGACGCTAGGGGCGGAGCCTGGGAAAAAGGGAAGCGGAAGAGCCTCAGGTGGGCGGTGGCGACAAAAGCTCAGAGCTTTCGTGCAGAGGAAGGCGTCGCGCAATGTAAAAAGTAAGCAACAGCATAAAGAACGTCCTCTGAGGCCCCGCTTCACAAAAATATCGGGCCTCGGGAGCCCATGGGCCCGCGTAATCCGCACTCCAATCACTTCGGCAGCCAGACTCCTTCAGGGCAGGAAGTCCCGCCCCGGAAGCAAAGGGCCTACCGGAAAGCCTGCCTTCGCCACCGGAAGCCACGCCCTGGGCGAGCCGATGTGTCAGCTGGACAGAACTAGCCCGGATTAAGCCCTGATCTGGGCCCCAGGTCTAGTTCCCCTCCGGGTGGCCCCTTTGGCGGAGAAAGAAACCTGACTCCTTGTTTGCAAACTGGGTGGAGAAGCAAAGTTCGAAGAAATGGGATTTTGTATTAGAAGGAAAAGAACTCATCCAAAACAAACACTGGTTTTCCACTTTAACAGCCATCCTGTCCTCTTGCTCTTTTTATGTCAGTCAGAAGGGCTAAGGTTGGCAGGGATGCCACCACTCAAATCCCCTTTGGTGTCATAGTCCTCAGTCTCTAGACTTGTATCCTTCTTTAAGGTTTAGTACACTCTCAAACTGGTCCCTGGTCTCTGATTTTAGAGCTTGGAAGCAGAGGCAAGAGGATCGCAATGAGTTCGAGACCAGCCTATTCTCAATAGTGAGTTCCAGGCTATCCAGGGCTGTATAGTGAGACCCTATCTCAAAAACGAAAATTAGTCACTATCACTGGTAATGACCTGAACCCGTTTTGTTTTGTTTTGTTTTGTTTTGTTTTGTTTTGTTTTTAACTGTATTTACGACTCAGTACACCTGAAACTAAAAGAAGTTTTCCTAGGTTTGAAAATAAAATATATGCACAAAAGTTAGGTTATTTACCTGCAAAGTGTAATGAGTAACAAAAGCAAGACTGTCGAGTTTTCTAGCTTCCAAATTGCCGTTGTAGGTTTTACCCTGGCTCCTGGTCTGGCAGTTGACATCAGCTTCTGGTCTATATTATGAAAACCTTTCTTTGGATGGAATAGGGCTTGGGAGGGGAATGTCTTTTATGAAACACTCCTTTCCAATACAAGAAAGTTAAAAGTGAATTGTAGGACTGAAGAGATGGCTCAGTAATTAAGAGCACTGGCTTGGCTTCCACAGGACATGGATTCAATTCACAGCACCTACATGGCAGCCCACAGCCATCTGTAACTCCAGACTCACGTGGTCGTTCTATCCTCATCTCCATGAGCACTGCACATGCACGGTATACAGGCATTCAGGCAAAACGTTCATACACGCAAGTGTTTGCTTTTAATGAAAAGTCTAAAATAGAGTAGGATTAGAGTCAGTCATTTTTACCTCAAGTTGTCAAGTTTAGGGATAGAGGTGGTAGAAGGCTTCTCTAGCATGAACAAACTTCCTACGTATAATCTAATGGATCCGGGATATTTTGTGCAATTGATAATCCCATTACATGGCAACTGTCAATCCCTGTTTATTGATCACCTGAAACTGGCCATGGAGGAGGAGCCATAACAATCAAGTCATCTTTAACTATCAAGTCAAATTCTCTTAGACAAAAATATTCCCTTCTTCTGATATTCTGATGTGGTGCCTTGAAACCTTTGCTTTTTAGCCCGGCCTCCCCAGCCCACAGTTATTGTGTGAAAATCCTCTATTCATATGGGTAGCCCCTATAGTCAGGTTTGTCCTACACTGCCAAGCTTCCAGATGAGTGAAAGAGAGAAAAATCAAAGAAAACCAAACTGTATTGGGGAGAGAAAAACCAAGCTAAAGATGCAGCAAGAGAGTAAACAGCTCCCTCCCACCCTCCCTGAGAGGCCCACTCCCCTTTCTGTCCTTGGCTTGCAGGCAAGGCCTTGGCTGTCTTCCAAAGAATGCTCTCTCTTTTTTTTTCTCCCTCTGTTGCCTAAGTTGCATTCTTCTGTAAATTATTACTTTAAAAAAATTTTTTTAATCAAAGGAAAAAAGAAAATTCTGTGTAACCAAAGCTACAAAAAAAAA
>NW_022196896.1:101414785-101417946 GCF_008632895.1 Mastomys coucha | reverse complement strand
AAAAAAAAAAAAAAAAAAAATGCACACACTTTGAGAGTCCATCAGAGCCATAGAAGAAAGCAAGAACTGGATGGCCCTCAAAGTGACCTGACCAAACGAAAACAAATCCATGCTTCTGATGAGAAACATTAGGATTGCAATGATGTCAATTCAGTACAGTTTGAATCCCAGTCCCAACAGAAAGTTTTTAGAAATGGACAAGTTGATTCTAAAATTTATCTAGGAGACTAAATACGTCCAGAGCCAAGAAACTTTGAGAGGAGATAAATGAAAACAAAATTCAAGAAACACTAATAGGGGCCTCGCCCTACCAGACAGCAGAGTGTCCTCCAAAGTCGCGGTGACCAAAGCTGGTGATACTAGCAAAGAGATGAACATTAATAGATCGACAGAACACATAGCAGAATAATTAGTAATTCAGCAGTCTAGGGAGACGTGCCTGTCCATCTGGACAAAACCAAACTACTTTCCTTGCATTCTGCACGAGATTCCAGAAATATAAAAGTGCTAAACTTTTCTAAAGTAATAAAGGACAGACAGACAGACAGAGAGACAGACAGATCTGAGTGGGATGACACATCTTTGTAGTCCCAGAATTTAGGAGACTAAAGCAGAAGGATTTAAAGTTCTGGGCCAGCCTGGGCTATAATAGTAAGGTCTAGACCTAAAGAAAGGAGAGATGGAGAAGAAAAGGAATAGAGAAGAAGAAAGAAAAACAGAGACTGACTTTTAAGTTTGATGCTTAAAAGTACTTCCTGCCGGGGGCAGTGGTAGCACTTGCCTTTAATCCCTGCACTTGGGAGGTAGAGGCATCTGGATTTCTGAGTTCGAGGCCAACCTGGTCTACAGAGTGAGTTCCAGAACAGCCAGGGCTACACAGAGAAACCCTGTCTCAAAAAAAACAAAAACAAAAAAGTACTTCCCAAAGATTTACCTTAACTGGCCCAGGTAGTACAAGCCTGAAATTTCCAGTTACTAAAAAGAATGAGTGAAGATCACTTTGGAGCCAGCCTAGCCCAACTTAGCAAGAGGCTCTATCTCCAAAATATAAAGCAGGGGACCTGGAGAGATGGCTCCGAGTTAAAAACAGTTGTTGCTCTCCTAGAGGATCCATGGTGGATCCTCACAACTGCCTGTAACTCCAGTGCCAGGAAACCCAGTGCCCACCTTCTGGTCCCTGTGGGCTCCAAGTACAGAAGTAGCACACAGGCATACATGCAGGCAATATACCCATATACACAAAATAAAACTAAAATGTTAAAAATAAAAGTATGAGCTGGGCAATGGTGGTGCAAGCCTCTAATCCCAGCACTCAGGAGGCAGAGGCAGGAGGATCTCTGGATTCGAGGCCAGCCTGGTCTACACAGAGTGAGTTCCAGGACAGCCAGGGATATACAGAGAAACCCTGTCTCAGAAAAGGCATTGCCCACAAAACCTCACAACCTGAGTTTGACTCTCCAGGCCCCACATGGTAGAAGGAAAAAGCAAGTTGAACTCTGACTGCACACTGCCAGCATTGTTAGAATTCCTTTAGGCTCTCCCCCAGTTACCTGGCAACAACCAGGTATGCCTGACTCAGTATAAAAGGGGCTGCTTGGCCCCTCCCCCGCCTCTCTCTCACTTTCTTGCTCTTGCTCTATTCTCTTCCTCCTGCTCTCCCTCTATCCCCATCCCCCCTCCCCTCTCTCTCCATGTGCTCATGGCCAGTCTCTCTCTCTCTCTCTCTCTCTCTCTCTCTCTCTCTCTCTCTCTCTCTCCCTCTCTCCCCCCCCCACTTTCTCTGTCTCTACTACCCCCTCAACTCCCCTCCCCATGCCCTGAATAAACTCTATTCTATACTATACTGACTGTGGCTGGTCCCTCAGGGGGAAGGGATGCCTCAGCATGGGCCTGCAGAAGTACTCTCTCCCCCCCATACCTGACTACACACCCACCAAACATATTCTCTCTCTCTATCAGTTTACAAAATACAACAAGCATAGCACACACAAAGACCATACACACAAATATATGTAATTTTAAAAACAAATTAAGTAAAATAAAAAGTAAAAGTTGAGGTCGGGATGTCTGGAAACAAAGCTTGACTCTAAGGTACATGCCGAGCATGCACGAGGCACTAAATTAAATTCTTACTACTTTTAAAAGAAAAACAAAACCCCAGAGCCTTATTAAAAAGATACGCATAGAGGCTCAGAAAAACAAGTACCATATGTTCTCACGTGCAGATCTCAGCCTCCAACAGTTAGATGTGTGTATCCAAGAGGAACTAAATATGGGTAAAGGCCAAGAAACTAGAAAGGGGCCTGTGTGGCTGAGGGAGAAATTGAGGCCCTAGGTGAGGAGAGTGAGGGAGAGCAGGAGAGAAATGAAAGGTGTTACAAAGGGCTACAACAGGTCCGGGGAGATGGGACAAAGCCCCTGTGTAAGCTGATTTTAAAGAGACAAAAAATACCATAGGACAGTAGAAGTGTTACATGATTTGTTACCATGAATGAAACTGCTTTCTCCAGGAATGCTATGACGTCATGCTCTCAACTTGTCAACACATCAGCCCCCAGGAGTAACAACACACTGCTAAAACCAGAAATGTGTAGCTGGTCCTGCCAGGCACCAAACCAAGACTTCACAGCACAGCAGTGGAACTGCTACTCAAAAGACACACATTCCTTGTGTTCTGCCCCCAGGGTACAGGAGGAGAGAGCTGCTGTGGGTAGCTTCTTACCTCCCCTAAATTCCCTGGAATAACCTCTGCAAACACTGTTTTGTTTTTTGTTTTGTTTTGTTTTTCGAGACAGGATTTCTTTGTGTAGCCCTGGCTGTCCTGGAACTCACTCTGTAGACCAGGCTGGTCTCGAACTCAGAAATCCACCTGCCTCTGCCTCCCAAATGCTGGGATTAAAGGCATGTGTCACCTCTGCCCGGCTAATGTGTAGCCCAGGTTGGCCTCGAAGCAGTGATCCTCCTGCCTCTGCCTCCTTTTCAGCAAATCCTACTGGCCGTGTGCCACCACAACTGGCTCTGCAAACACTTCTAACAAAAAACAGTTGAGGAAAGGTGTGACTTTTACTGGCTAAGCAGGCAGGCCAAGGGTACCTTCATACCAGAACAAGCCAGGAACAGGAGAACACAGGTCTGAGAGCCTGGTTCAAAGCCTGCTTATG
>NW_022196896.1:101411952-101414775 GCF_008632895.1 Mastomys coucha | reverse complement strand
ACAGAGAGGTTAATGGTGGACAGAGTGAAATTGGGTGATCTACTTGTGTTTATCCATAGGGTCTGTGCTTGGGAATGGGAAGAGAACCAAAGAAGGAAAATGGAAAGGTATGAACTGGCTTCCACAAATAGTTTTGTGAATGAGTTTATACTAAGAGAAGTGTGTGTGTGTGTGTGTGTGTGTGTGTGTGTGTGTGTGTGTGTGTAGTACACTCAGCTCCAGAATTGGGTGAGAAGAAATTCTTGCTCCATGAGTTTCCTCATTGTGTTTCCTGGCTCTGCTACCAGACCTGTCCACAAGTAGATTAAGCAGTGAGTTGCATGAGTTTTGCCAAAGTCAAATACACAGGAGCACCGGAGGAGGTCTGGGCTGAGAACTTGCACTAGACCTTGAACCTGGTTCCTGAAGAGACTGGGATGAACCTGAGCATGCAAAGGAAAGCCAGGGAGAGAGACAGAGGCTAGCTGTGTGTGAGTCAGAGAGGCAGAGGCTGAGGCCTGGGTACACGAGTCATGATACAGCATGTGCAAGGACTTAGGTTTGATCCATAAATAAATAAATAAATAAATAAATAAATAAATAAATAAATGAAAAAACCCTCATAGAAACTGGATCCTGAGAATAGTTAGAAGACAAGAAAGCAACAAAATAGGAATTTCCCTATGTTGGTGGCCCAGAAACAGCACTGTTCACCCAGCCCGAGAAGCCTCTGCAGTTCTGCATAGAATAAATAGAGGGATCCACAGGGACCTTATAACCCAAGATAATTTAAAAAGTTTCAGCTTACTTCATCTGTCCTACAAACCCACACAGTTAAAGAAAGGTGTAATATGTTTCATTGAAGACACACAAAGGGAAAGGAAAAATGAAGGCCATATTACTCACTTAGACTGGTCTGAAAAGAGATAAAGCTCGAGGGGAAACATGGGTAGAAGTAGCTATGGAGGAGGTCAGAATGGCTGGAGAAGAGGAACCACAGCTTGGCATGCATAGCAGCATTGACTTGAAGAAGTACGGGACTGGAGAGGCGGTGGTTCTGCAGCTAAGAGCGTTGGCTGTTCTTCTAGAGGACCCAGGTTCAATTCCCAACACCCACATGGTAGCTTACAACCGTCTATAACTCCAGCTTCAGATGATGCAATATCCTCACTCGGATCAAACAGGCCAGCAAAACACCAATTCGCATCAAATAAAAATGAAGAAATTTTTTTAAAAAATTGAAAAAGTGTTTGCCTTGTGTGTGTTCAATCTCAGCATAAAAAAAAGGAAAAGAAAAGAAAGAGAGAAAGCAGACAAGCAGTCATGACTCCACACTAGAGAGCCTGAGAGAGGAGAACTGTTATGAGTTTGAGGCCAACCTGGGCTACAGAGTAAGAAAGAAAGAGGAAAGGACAAAAAGAAAAAGTGAGTGGAGGGGTGGGGTGGGGTGGAGCTAGCAGGGCCAGAAAGGGGGAAAAAGAAAAAAAAAGGAATGAAGAGGGACTCAGGATCTGAGAAAGAAAGGAAGGAAGGAAGGAAGGAAGAAAGAAAGGAAGGAAGAAAGGAAAAGAGAAAGAAAGAGAAAAAGAAAGAAAGAAAGGAAGGAAGGAAGGAAGAAGAGAAAGAAAAAGAAAAAGAAAGAGAGAGAGAGAAAGAGAGAAAAAAGGAAAGGAAGGAAGGAAGGAAGGAAGGAAGGAAGAAAGAAAGAAAGAAAGAAAGAAAGAAAGAAAGAAAGAAAGAAAGAAAAGAACATCAACCAAACACCACCTGGGGCATAGTCCACAAAGGCCTGGTGCAGTCAGTTACCTATGTGACACAGGTTTTCTACCTCAATTCTTCCTGCACAAAGAATGAGAGAGAAGAGAAATGATTGGTCTATAGCAGAGGAGGAAGAAGCGGGTGGAGAAACACTGAGACGTGGGCCATGGAGAGTGAAAACTCTGGGAAAAGATGAGAACATTAGGTCTGTGGGAAGGAAGCGGGTGAGGGGTTTCCTGGGGGTCTCTACAGAACAGCCAAGAAGGTTCTTTTATACTTTGTCTATTCAATATTTTCTCAGCCCTTGACTGTGGGCCAGGTCCTATGGGCTAACTCCTGGGTAAACAGGGCATACAAAGGTGCGGCTCTTTTCCCAAGATCAGTCCGTACAGTAGGAGACCCCCACAATCACTTTACAATTATTATTATTGTCTTGCATTATTATTGTTGTTGTTGTTGTTGTTGTTGTTACCATTGCTGATGTGTCAATGGCACGATCTTTAGTTACCAAATTTAAAACAACACATAGGGTCTCAAGGTAAAGACCCAAACAGATCTCACTGGGTTAAAATCAGAGAATCAGCAAGGCTTGCTCCTTTATGGAACCTCTGGGGAGAACGCCTGTCCTTGTATTTTCCAGATTCAAGTGGCCACTTGCTTCGCTGGCCTGGTTCCCTTCCTTCTTCACAGCCAGCCATGGTTGCTAGAATCTCTCTACAACACAGCCAACTGACCTTGACTCTCCTGCCTCCCTCTTTAACATCCCTGCTGATTACACTGGTCCTGCCTGGATGATCCAGGATGTAATCTCCCTATTTTAAGGTCAGCTGATAAGCAAATGGAATTATATCTGCAATCTTAATTTTTCCTTGCCGCATGGCAACCTAGTTACAGCAACTAAGGATCGTGACGCAGACATCTCTGTCTACCGCAGACAAGAGGCACCGTTACAGCCGAGTTAGCACCTTGAGACATGGTTCTGGTCCAAGGCTGTGCATTGAATATGTGCTGCCACAGCCCCCACCCCATCCCCACACCAGCTCCAACTCCAGACCAGCCCACCCTTCCCCACCAACCAAACCCCAC
>NW_022196896.1:101344114-101404114 GCF_008632895.1 Mastomys coucha | reverse complement strand
TGGGGTTGCAATGTCTATGAATCCCCTGACCTTGAGGTAGACACCAGTCAGCCCGAAGAGAGAATGGCTGCGTGTGTGGGAGTTGGGGGTGGGGAGGGTGGTTTAGATGAAACCACCATGATAACTTTCTTTTAAGTGTGGCAAGACAGATTGTGTGACAGACATATCAAGTTTATCTTGTAAGGGGACAATGCATCCCTAGTGTGGGTGTCAAAGCTCTGGGACAAATGGCAGCTTCCCAACAACTTCACATCTAATTTTACCTCTTAGACTATTGATCTCTAAAGCTAAAAGCAGTTGAGTTAACTCAAAATCCCACAATACAATTCTCTCTGACCCCAGACCCTCCCAACCCCATTATCAAAGACGGCAGGAATGCATACAAAGTCGAACACACTTCCTTCTTTATTGTTATCCACAGGACCTGGGTGGAGCTGGCTATCGAACCCTCAGACAGAAAGAGGTAGGGAAAAGGAAGTGGAAATTGTCTACTTTCCACACCCAGCCTCCCTCCTAGCTGAGAACCCTGGCGTGGTGAGCCGTGGGTGGTGAGCCGTGGCCGCCATTGGCTATGGGAGGAGACGGAGGTGCTTTTAGATACAAGCACAGTGTTGTGTAATAAGGTTGGGTACCATCTCATACTTGAAAGAGTAACCCCCATCTGAGGTGGTTCGGACTCGTAGGGACGTCATGCTCCCTGGTAGAGCGGCACAGCAGGGCTTGGCCCCTGGCACCAAAAACAGGGGCTGAACCGGGGTCGGAGGAACCCCAGGGACTGGCTGGGTCAGGTCAGGTGTGGACATCCCGCAGCTACCATGGCAGTAGTGGAAGATGAAACTGGGCGGGTGTACGATCCAGCGGTCCCAGCCCAGCTCCTGGAAGGAGATGTTGAGGGCAGCTCGATGGCAGAAGGCATGGGCAGCGGGTTCCTCGGGAGGCCTCTGTAGCAAGCGCAAAGCTGCAGGAGACCAAGGCCAAGGCACCGAGGGAGTTGACCGCCGGGCCCTCTCCCCCACACTGGGTGCTCTAGCCCTAGTGTGGGCCACCAGGAAAGGCGTAGTCTCAGGCCGGCCTGAGCAGGAACATAGAGGGCACCGCAGCAGCAACACCAGGATGGGGTGGGTCAGCAGAGGGAAAGCAGAGGCCTCCAGGTGCAGTACAGCCCAGCGTGGAGGGCCCTGTCCCAAGGACACAGGCACAGCCATGGGCCCCCCAGACGATAGCACCAGAAGATCTAGCAGGGGCGCAGAGCTATTGGAGGTTGCTGTGCTCTTCCTGTCTAGCCCCGTGTGGAACCACAGCTGGGCTGAAGTCACCTGGTGGCTGCGGATGTATTTGGATGGCCGGAATACATAAGTGAAGAGACCTTCCTCAGCCTCCTGGGCAAGCCCTCTGGCAGCTGGCTGGTCCTCACAGGTGGCCCCTGCAGGGGACAGAAGGGGGAAAGAGAGAGGTAGCCTTGATCTGCAGTACCTGAAACACTTCCACCTGAGAAGAAGGTGGGTTTCATCCCCCTTAGTGCCACTTAGATTGGGACACCCCCTTAGGTCTTGGGAAAACTGACAGAGGCTTCCCAATTTCCTATTCACCATCAAAACAGGACATTGGCAAATTTCCCCCCAGGTGGTTTTACCAGTTAATGTAAAGGGCAATGTGTGAGAATCCATTTCACTGTCTACTCCATCCTCAGGCAATACCTTGGGAAGCATGTGGCAGTGCTTGCTCATCAGATACCATGAAGTGACTCTCATGCCTTGGGTGCATGGGTGTGTTTTGTTGCTTTTGTTGACATCTCAACATGTCAGAAACTTTTAAATGATAAATTGCTTAAAGTAACTGTGTCTTGAAAGACAGCTTACAGGGTACTAAGACAGCTCCATTGGTAAAATGCTTGTTGCTTCAGCATGAAGACCGGAATCCAATCCCAGTACCCACATAATGAGCTGGATGCGCTCTCACAGTACTGAGGAGACAGACACTAGGGGCTTGCTGGCCAGTCAGTCTAACTAATTAAGGAGGTCCTGGTTCAGTGAGAGAATGTCTCAAAAACTAAGGCGGAGAGTGACTCAGGAAGACGTTCAGTGTCAACCTCTGACCTCTGACCTCCACACACGTACAGGCATATGCATATACTAACGAAGACAGAGGAGGAGGAGGAAAGAGAAAGAATGGAAGGAAAAGGAGAACAGAGGTCAGTCCTTCCTAGGGAAGTGCAGCTGCCATTCCTGACCCAGTGTACACAGACTATGGTAAATATTATGGGTCAGCTGTCGTCAAGACTACAGTTGGGGCCATACTAGAACAGTCTCTCTCATCTCATAAATTCTAACAATTGATCCATTCTCAAGACATTGAAGCGACTGACAGTCAGCTAGTAAGTGCCAAGACCGGGATTCCGCTTGATCTGAAATCCATACTTTCAGTACCACATGCCAGGGGCTGAAAGCAGGGAAGCGAGGAGACCTCGGGAGTGGGCCAGATGGGAAGAGCCCAGCAGGAGGACCTTACCCATCCAGTCATCCCTGAGGATATGGAAAACACATACAGGGATGAGACAGCGACTCCTGGGAACACAGACAGGTCCCCCAACTAAGCATTCTGCTGCACCCCCTGACACCCTCTCAAGTCCCAACTGCCTAAAGCTAATGATACAGGGTGTGTGGGAGGCAGAGGACACACAGGACAGCCTGCAGACAGCAGACCTGAGCACCGTCTCTACGTCTACAGAACCTTAGCTCCCCTTCTGTATTCCAGGCGCGCTAGGCTCACTGGATCAGTCCAGTTTTAGAAGTAGAGGCTACCACCTATTTGGTGTTGACCAGGGGGGCTTAGGAACTGGCCCCTTGCCACAAAGCCAGCTGAGTAGTGGGGCTGCCATGCACACCCAGAGCTGCCTGACTCCCAAGTCCATGAAATAGGTCCCAGCTACTTTTCAAAGGTGACCTGCCAAACCCCAACTTCATTACCTGTAGCTGGGAAAAGGATGGCCTGGGAGACATCTTCCTCCTCTGGTTCAGAGGTCTTGTGCATGAAGCCCCCAAGGGCATGTCTTCGAGGCAGACGCCTTATTCCGGGACCCCCACCTTCTCCATCCATCGCTGGGGGCCCCAAGGCATCTAGGAATAGAGCCTTCACCTTGGCCAGGACAAGCTCCCGGACAAGTTCCGGCCCCTGGCAGCTGTCTACATCCTGTAGGGTCAACAGCAAAAGGAGCAGCAGAGACGGCTGGATCACCATAGTTCACTTGCCCTGACGACAGGGAACCCACACTCTGCCCTGTGCCCTTTCTGTCTAGGACCTCCCCACTGTCCCCTCCCCATCCCACTGCCGGCCTTCTTCTACCCTTCTCACCCCAATCTCCCCCAGTCCTTCCCACGCCCTACAGTCCCAGTGGCCCCTGCCCATGGCATTGAGACCTCCTATCTCTGACGAAGAAGTCTATGGCCCTGAGCCTTATCTCCTACTCCCGCCAAGAATGTGGGGGAAGGGGCTGCAATGGATATTCACCCCAAGTGACCTGACCCATACTGGCAAGCATACAACCCACTCCTCAAATACACAGACACACACACACACACACACACACACACACACACACACGAGTCTACATCAGGTACCACAGGTGCCTGGGTGCTTAAGGTTGGCCAGTCATCAAATCATTTGTCAGGGGGACACAATGCACCAACCCCCTCAGACTTTATGAGGCTGTTTTCAACCACAGCAGCTGCTAGGCCAACCAAAGTGGGAGGGAAGACCTAGGGTTGAGGCTCTGGGCCCAGGGCAGGTGGTCCCGCCTGCCTACTCTATACTTAGCCTGGAGGAGCCAGTCTGGGCTCTTGTCCTCCAGCTGTGTCATCAGAGAATATTTTTGGGATTGGCAGCTGCAGGCGACAAAGTCACTCAGGCCCAAGCCTGGCCGGCAGTTGGAGACCTGGAGGCCGGAGGTGGGAGGGAGGAGGGGAATGAGGCCTAGGCTGTGGGAGGGGGCTGGGAAGACAGGCTCCCAAGAGCAGGAAGCCAGGCCGCGGGCAGTCTCGGCTGTAGGGCCCCTCGCTGAGCAGGCAAACAGGAAGGACTGCCCCCTGAGCTCTGGGCTCCGGGCCCTGGAATTGCCGCGCAGCAGATCTGCAGTCTGAGTCCAGAGTAAAGAGGCGAGCGGTCACAGGAGTCCCACCGGTCCCGGCTCCCGCTCTGCCACGCCCTGGTCTCGGCTCCTGGCCTTCCCGCGCGCCCAGGCGGGCCATCTGCAGCGGCCGCAATGAAGGCCGACTCAGGGGATCAGGGGAGCCCCCCGTGTTTCCTACGCTTCCCGCGGCCCGTGCGGGTGGTAAGTGGAGCGGAGGCCGAGCTCAAATGCGTGGTCCTGGGAGAGCCGCCGCCCACCGTCTCGTGGGAGAAAGGCGGGCAGCTGCTGGTGGCCTCCGAGCGCCTGAGCTTCCCGGAGGACGGCGCCGAGCACGGCCTGCTGCTGAGCGGCGCGCTGCCCACCGACGCCGGGGTCTACGTGTGCCGCGCCCGCAACGCAGCCGGAGAGGCCTACGCGGCAGCCGCCGTCACCGTCCTGGAACCCCCGGCTCCAGAGCCAGAACCAGAGCCCCAGCCCTCCGAGTGTCCACCGCCGCCGCCGGGCACCGGAGAGGGCGCCCCGGTGTTCCTGACGGGGCCCCAGTCCCAGTGGGTGCTGCGAGGGGCGGAGGTGGTGCTGACGTGCCAGGTGGGAGGCCTCCCGGAGCCCACGCTGTACTGGGAGAAGGATGGGATGGCCTTGGACGAAGTGTGGGACAGCGGCCACTTCAAGCTGGAGCCCGGCCGTGGCGCGAGTGACGAGGGCGCAAGCCTGACGCTGCGCATCCTGGCGGCGCGGCTGCCCGATTCCGGGGTGTACGTGTGTCACGCCCGCAACGCGCACGGCCACGCGCAGGCGGGCGCGCTGCTCCAGGTGCAGCAGCCCCGCGAGAACCCGTCCCAGGATCCGGATGAGAACCCGGTACCCGTGATGCAGCCGCTCAAAGGCGAGCCCAAGACCTTCTGGGTGAACGAAGGCAAGCACGCCAAGTTCCGCTGCTACGTGATGGGCAAACCTGAGCCCGAGATCGAATGGCACTTGGAGGGCCGCCCTCTGCTCCCCGACCGCCGCCGCCTCATGTACCGCGACCGCGACGGCGGCTTTGTACTTAAGGTGCTCTACTGCCAGGCCAAGGACCGTGGTCTCTACGTGTGCGCGGCGCGCAACTCGGCGGGCCAGACGCTGAGCGCGGTCCAGCTGCACGTGAAAGGTAGAGCACTGTGCCTCCAGTGCCCTCAGAGGTCCTCCTTGACCATACCCACCTCCACGTCCCGAGGAATATTGAATTCCCATTTCCAACCCGCCTCCCATCCTCAGGGATGCTGATTTAGATGCCTCCAGTACACTGATGAATTTCTTAGAAAACTACCCAGGTGGTGAAAACCCCTAAGCTAAGGAATAGGTGACTGTACGTAAATCTTTCCAACCCTAGAACATTTTTATCTTTTATTCTTTCTTTTACGCCTTCTTTCCCAACTGGATTCCCATGGGTAGCAAGCAATATCTGTAAAATAATAGGAGCATGTTGAGGGTGTAAATAACTAAGGCTAAATTTATAATATGCTAATCAGTGAGAACAAGGAGGCTGCTGTATTGAAAACACACATTTGGAGTGGAGGCTGTGTTCACAGCTTCGGGCCCCGAATCTGTTAGGAAGGCTGGTGCAAACCTCCCTGGAACCACTGCTCATTCACAGGAGAGATGGATGTGCCAGAGGAAAAACACCAGGCAATCTGGATTCTTTTAAGTTTCAAAGAAGATGAAAGCAAAAGAGATTGGGGATGGGGAGGGGAATGACCTTACACGTTTTCAGTACCTATGAACAGAAAATCCAGAGAAAACAAGACACTCTCAAGTCACACTGGAAGCCAAAGTTCCCCTTACTAAGACTTGATCACCACGATTTGAGGGATTACATTTTCACTAGTGATTGTCCAACTTTTTCCTTCAAGGGAAATGTGTTGGGAAGTTCCCCTGAGTCCTGCCTGGCACTTAGCCAAGTGTGTGGTACTTGCGCTGTGGCAGCATCCTCAAGAGTGTGCCCAAACTTGCCAGGCCAGTAAGAAACTGGAACGTCCTCAAGAAAGTAAAGAAACTTCTCCAAGTGGGATGAAACCTCCTTTCCCCCCAGCAAGTTAACTCTCTAGCGGTTTCCTATGTCTGGTTTTGAAATGCTTAGAATGCTGTATTAAAATGAAATTCAGTGCAGAATTAGGGAGAAGCTGTAGAGTTAGGGGACAATTTGAAAATCACTGATAGTGGCCCACGCTTTTAATCCCAGCAGTTGAGAGGCAGAGGCAGGTGGATTTCTGAGTTCAAGGCCAGCCTGGTCTACAAAGTGAGTTCCAGAACAGCCAAGGCTACACAGAGAAACCCTGTCTCGGGGAAAAAAAAAAAATCATTGACCGGGTTCAATGCTTGCCCTCCCCCTCCCCCCATTTAACACATGAACAAATTGAGACACAGAAATGTTATAAGACGTGTCCAAGGTGATATGGCTGCTGAGCATGGGGTCAGGCTGGGAATTCAGCTGCCATTCCTTAGCCTGCTTGGAAGAGCAAGTAGAGGCTGGCATGCATTATCCTCCTCAGCTAGTCTCTTGTTCTCTTTCTACAGAACCCCGCCTCCGGTTCACACGGCCCCTGCAGGATGTGGAGGGTCGAGAGCACGGGATTGTCGTGCTGGAGTGTAAAGTACCCAACTCTCGAATTCCCATCTCCTGGTTCCGAGAGGACCAACGGCTACTACCCTGCAGCAAGTATGAGCAGATTGAGGAAGGCACTGTGAGACGCCTCATCATCCACAAGCTGAAGGCAGATGATGACGGCGTCTATCTATGCGAGATGCGGGGCCGAGTGCGCACTGTGGCCAACGTGACGGTCAAAGGTCAGCTGGCCAGTGGGAGGAGGCTGAGACTGGTGGTGTCTCGTTCCTGGGCTGACAGATTCCCATCCGCGTCTCAGGACCCATCCTGAAGCGCTTGCCCCGGAAGCTTGATGTCCTGGAGGGAGAGAATGCAGTGCTGCTGGTGGAGACTCAAGAAGCTGGGGTGCAAGGGCGCTGGAGTCGCGATGGGGAGGAGCTACCAGACACCTGCCAGAGTAGTTGTGGTCACATGCATGCCCTGGTCCTTCCAGGGGTGACCCGAGAAGATGCCGGCGAGGTCACCTTCAGCCTGGGCAACTCCCGTACCACCACCCTGCTCAGAGTCAAATGTGAGAGCGTGAATGCTTGTGAACAGGAGGGTCAGGGCAGGGGCGTTGCCAGTTGCCAGTGCCCGGGTCGGGAAGGTGGGTTTAAAGCTGGAGTGTTGTTGGGGGCTTGTACAAGGTTCAGGTGAAGATCCCACCTTTATCTTAGGTGTCAAGCACAGTCCTCCTGGGCCTCCCGTATTTGTTGAGATGTTCAAAGGCCAAAAGAACAAGGTCCTGCTGACCTGGAAACCCCCGGAACCTCCTCCAGAGACCTCCTTCATCTACCGCCTAGAGCGGCAGGAAGTGGGGTCTGAGGATTGGATCCAGTGCTTCAGCATTGAGAAGGCGGGAGCCGTTGAGGTGCCCGGGGACTGTGTGCCCACCGAGGGCGACTACCGCTTCCGCATCTGCTCAGTCAGTGAGCATGGCCGCAGTCCCCATGTCGTGTTCAACGGTTCTGCTCACCTTGGTGAGTTAATCCTTCGCCACTTGCCCATCAGTATCTACCCAGTCATGCCCTCTGTGGCCTTTCTTCCCTTCCCTGACCCTTAGTCCTTGTGTTCTCCCATCCTCTAGCTTTTGCCCTCTCTTGCCCTGCTTTTTTTTTTCTTGGATATTTTCTTTATTTACATTTCAAATGTTATCCCCTTTCCCACCCTACCCCCAAGCCTCCTATCCCATCCCCCCTCCACTCCACTGCTTCTATGAAGGTGTATCCCACCCACCCACCCATTCCCGATTCTTGGCCCCTGAGTTCCCCTACACTGGGGCACCGAGCCTTCACAGGACCAAGGGTCTCTTTTCCCACTGATGCCCAACAAGGCCATCTTCTACATATGTGGCTGGAGCCATGGGTCCCTCCATGTGTACACTCCTTGGTTGGTGGTTTAGTCCCTGGAAGCTCTGGGAGGTCTGGTTGGTTGATATTGTTGTTCTTCCTATGGGGTTGCAAACCCCTTCAGCTCCTTCAGTCCTTTCTCTAACTCTTCTATTGGGGAGCCCACTGGGGACCCCGTGATCAGCCCTTTCTGGTTCTAACAGCCGTGCCCTGTCTGTATCCCAGTGCCCACAGCTCGCCTGGTGTCAGGCCTGGAAGACGTGCAGGTGTATGATGGGGAAGATGCCGTCTTCTCCCTTGATCTGTCCGCCATCATCCAGGGCTCTTGGTTCCTTAATGGAGAGCAGCTCCAGAATGATGAGCCGGAGGGCCAGGTGGAGCCTGGAGCCCTGCGGTACCGAATAGAGCACAAGGGCCTCCAGCACAGACTCACCTTGCAAGCTGTTAAACACCAGGACAGTGGGGCCCTGGTGGGCTTTAGCTGTCCTGGTGTGCAAGACTCTGCTGCCCTCACTATCCAAGGTTGGTGACTGGTGGGCACCTAGGCATGTGGGTTCAGAGCACAGAAGTCGTGTTTGTTGAACAAGGCGGATACTATACCTGTTTCTCATAGCTGGGCTGGAAGAGTAAGGGGGCATTCATGATGGGCTCAGACTGAGAGCTCCGACACCCAGAAGGGCCGTTTCAACTCCCAGCATGTAGAGCTTCTCTTGGGCTCCTCAGCGTCATCCCCATTCTTGGGATTGTTTTGCTTTGCAGTTGGGCTGAGAGTATATAGCTCAGTGGTAGAGCACTTTGCCTAGCATGGGTTCAACTCAAGACTATCAAAAAAATAATTACACTTGTCCTTGAATTTGAAAGACATGGATCCTGGCCCTAGTCCCTGCCTGCTTTCTGTCCTCTTGTCCGATTGCCTAATGAAACTCTGTCTCCTAGCCGTTCACCTTGAACCAGACACAGCCCTGATCACTTGACTTAGCACAGACCTGCCGATAGCCTCATAAAACAGCTTCTTAGTCATTTCCTACTATACACGTAGGAAGACAGGCACAAGTTAAATGGCCTTGCTCAGAGTTAAAGTTAATGAGGGACAGTGCTGGATTGTGAATCCAAGTCCTTTGGGTCCAGGACTGCACCCAAACAAGGAAGGAGAGGGGATGTAGCATCACTCGGGCCTGGAGAAGGCGATGCTAAAGATTCAAGGGCCAGTCTAGCAGTCAGTTTTCTTGCTATTGCTAGAGAACTTGGGATCTTACAGTGGTAGCTTCCAGCATCAATGGCAGAGAGCAAAGGCAGAAATTGTCAAGTGCAGCATTTCCAAGTTTAATGAAAGAGCACTAACACCAGAGGTACCAGGAGAGACGGGCTCTTTAAGACTTCCTAAGTACCAGTACCGTAAAACCACTACTCTTCAGCAGTGGCCTAAAAACCTGACTTAGCCCGTTTTCTGTTGCTGTAACAGAATGGCTGACCCTGAGTTCTTTATAAAGAAAAAAATAATTAGCTTAGCTCACAGTTCTGGAAACTCAAAAGTCCAAAATTGGTCAGCCCAGTCTTTAGTGACTCTTGTCCAGTGTTTAGTGACCCCCTACCCCAGCTTTTGACTAAGTCAGACCATGATAAAAAAAAATAGAAGGGCAGGCATGATCAGAAGGAACCAAGTACAGAGGGTGGGTGAACTCAAGAACTGACTGGGTTTCTTTGAGAACTACCTCCCACTAAGCCTCACCATTACAAAGACTTCTTCCTGTTCCTCTTCCTCTAGGTTTCCCCTCTTAGAGTGTCCTCTGGACACAACTACCTTGAGGACTATAGTTCCATCACATGAATATCTTTCTGGGAATAACTCAGATCATATCCAAGCTAAACCATAGCAATGCACAATCCTTTTTCTTTTTTTAAGTCAGGAAATTGAACCTAGCACCTTATCGATAGATTCGCTGCCGCTGTTCTCTTCCCCTTTGACCCTCAAACCTGTCTTAAACTCTAACCGACATCCAGGCTTTAGTCACTGACAACAGTTGTCTTCTTCGTGTATTCACCGCTACACCAGCACACAGACTGGAGAAAAGGCTGCATATCCGAGGAGCAGAATAGACATTGCAAGTGACCAGGTTTTTCTCCATGCAGAAAGCCCAGTGCACATCCTGAGTCCCCAGGACAAGGTGTCACTGACCTTCACGACCTCTGAACGGGTAGTGCTGACCTGTGAGCTCTCAAGGGTGGATTTTCCAGCAACCTGGTACAAGGATGGGCAGAAGGTGGAGGAGAGCGAGTCGCTCATAGTGAAGATGGATGGGCGCAAACACCGACTGATCCTGCCTGAGGCTCAAGTCCGAGACAGTGGTGAATTTGAATGCAGAACGGAAGGGGTCTCAGCCTTCTTTGGAGTCACTGTTCAAGGTCAGGAACCTTGCTGGCTGCTTCCAGCTGAGGCTCATTTTGGGAGCTTTGTAAACCTGCCCCTGTGGTCTGTTGGCTTGGTGGGGAATCCCCTATTATGGGGGGCTTTTTGTTTGTTTTGTGGTTTTTGGCTGGGGCCTAGGGCCTTTTGGGGCTAGGTAAGCACTGTACTGAGATACATCCCTGGTCTTACATTTGCATCTTAAATCTCTCATGTACCCACATCATCTTACACACTTGCCCACCTCTGCATATACGCCCTCTGCTGGATGGGGTGAGGGGCCGAATGCAATTGATGAAGAAAAGGGGCGGGGCTGGCATTTAATGAGCTCCTCCTCTGGAGCTAGAGCTATGCTAGGTCGTTTGCGCATATGCTATTTTGTTTAGTTTTCACAACTCGATAACACATAATCTCCAGTCCACAGGTAAAGACATTGAGACCCAAGGAAGTATTGTGACTTCCTTGTTATCAGGCAGTCAGCACACATGGTGGGCTGGAGTCACATGCAGGCCTGGCTTTTTCCTGCTACTCATGGAGGCTGAAGTAGGCAGAAGTGTTAAGTATATGGTCCAGGGGTTCACATAAGGCAGGAGTACGCTAGAAGCCTGTTAGAACGCGTGTTCCCAGGCGTCCTGGGCTATCCAAAGCCAAAACATTCAGGACTGAGCCTGAGGGATCTTCTTTTTAAAAGCTGACAGTGACCGTAACTCAACTGGGTGACACATGCAGATCGGAGGCCAGCCCCAGCTGACTCAGGCTGACTCTCAAGGAAGTCAACATAGGAGGGACTGACTCCTTTGAGTCAAAAATCTTGCTTCAACCCAGAAAACCCTGTGACCCCAACCGGAACATGTCCTGTGACAGGGAACTAGTCGGTTTTCTGCCACTGTAGGGAAATACCCGAGATATTCATTGATATTGAGAAAGGGATGTTCTGGGCATTTCAAACCCAAAACCCCTGTTTTGAAATTATGGTGGAGGTGCTGTATGTGGCAGAACACATTCCTCGTCTTCGTGGCCAGGAAATAAGGGGGGAAGCCTGGGATGCCACCAGCCCCTTTGAAGATAGGCTCCGGTGACCTAAGGTTTTCCCATCAAGCCACTCCATAATACCATGATTGCCCCAGCCTGGCCTGCAAACCCTTAACATCTCAGATCCTGCCTGTGTACAAAGCACACCTCTGCCCAGTGCAGTGGATGCTTGATGCTGACTGAGTCATCCTCCAGGCCTGTCCTTTCTGCCCTGTTCTTGAACAGTAAACTCGGCCAGGTGCCTTGTGGTTGTGATCGCCTTTCTGCCTATGTCAATGTTGGCTGCCACTATAAGACCCCTGGGTGCCTCCTGACCTCTCTGTCCCCACTCAGCTCCCTTTGGGGCTCTATTTCCTCTTCCATCACACCTAAGCTTCTGTGCCAGCAGGATCTCATGCCCCCAGACCCCTGCATGGCGTGGCTTTAATTACCTGTCTCCCCTACCGCCCGTGACTTCTTGATGCCCTTGTGTCTCCTTTGTACGGGGTGTTTATGATCCATTTCTGTTCCCCACCCAGATCCGCCAGTGCACATCGTGGACCCCCGAGAGCACGTGTTTGTCCATGCCATCACCTCCGAGTGTGTCAGGCTGACCTGTGAGGTAGACCGAGAGGGCACAACTGTGCACTGGTACAGGGATGGACAGGAGGTGGAGGAGAATGACGTGATCATATTAGAAAACGAAGGGACCCATCACTGCCTGGTGCTGCCTGCAGCCCGGCCCTCTGACGGGGGCGAGTTTCAGTGTGTCGCAGGAGACGAACGTGCCTACTTCACAGTTACCATCACAGGTGAGAGCAGCTAGCACACATGCCACATGCTCTTGCGTGTCACTCATCTTGCCCACTCTAGCCTCCCTGGTACTGACAGGGACCAGTAGTCCCTGTATTTTGAGTCCTGAGCAAAATAGTCCTGGCTACTCATCAGCAGGGAGTCCCACCTTTCCCATCTCCCAGGAGTCCCTGCTAACTCAGTTCTGTTACAGAGCAAGTGGTACCAAGTGTGGAAGGGGTGAAAAAGTGTCAGAGGCCTGTATGGGATCCCAGTTCATCTGAGACCCAGACCCCTTCTCCTGTGTTTCAATTTTTTTTTTTTAGAATTATTTATTTATGTATATGAGTATACTGTAGCTGTCTTTAGACACACCAGAAGAGGCCATTGGATCCCATTATAGATGGTTATGAGCCACCATGTAGTTGGTAGGAATTGAACTCAGGACCTTTAGAAGAGCAGTCACTGCTCTTAACTGCTGAGCCTTCTCTCTAGATGCCCTCCCTGTGTTTCATTTTTCATTCTGTCCTTGTCCCACCCTAGAGACTATAAACTGTTTCTACAGTGAATGTTGACTCCTCACTCCCCATGACGCAGCTTCCACATAAAGCTCGGTGTACTTTGGAGATCATGTGCTGGCTGTGACTGACTGCCTAGAAAGTGACTTCTTCAACACATGGCCGACTTTCAAAGCATAGGAGATAGGCCCGGATTAGGAAGGATAGCGGGACACCCCAGTCCCATCCCCTCTTGCCTAGGATCCGGTGTCTCTGTCCTTCAGATGTCTCTTCATGGATCGTGTACCCCAGTGGCAAAGTGCAGGTGGCAGCTGTACGCCTGGAGCGTGTGGTGCTGACCTGTGAGCTGTGCCGGCCCTGGGCTGAGGTGCGCTGGACCAAAGATGGGGAGGAGGTAGTGGAGAGCCCGGCACTGCTCCTGGAGAAGGAAGACACCATCCGCCGCCTGGTGCTGCCCTCTGTTCAGCTTGAGGATTCTGGCGAGTACCTGTGTGAAATCCATGATGAGTCGGCTTCCTTCACCATCACCGTCACAGGTGTGGGCCCATCCCAGCCCCCAGAATCACCAGAGGATAACCCTGAGCCTGAGGGGTGTTGAGTGCATTTCTCCACGTGCAAGCTTGCTGGTGTCAGGGAGGGAAGTGTGGGTTGAGGGTGCATGCACCAGGGTCCCTGCTGGAAAGAGCCTGGAATCCCAATTGGAATCAACAAGTCCTTCTCTGGTGTCAACAAAACCAGGTCTAGCAGTGTTCCACCCGCTCATCGACTGAACGCCACCTAGGCCGGTTGCCTGGCTGGTGGTCAGTTAGCTTCCAGACTAGCTGGGAAGGCGGTTGCTAACCAGGGGTCGCAAATGGGGAGACCCTTGGACTCTGACTCTGTGCAGCCCACAGATGTGTTTTGTTTGGCCTGCAGAGTCATACCAAAGTCAGGACAGTCCAAATAACAACCCGGAGTTATGCGTCCTCTTGAAAAAGCCGAAGACCCGGCGGTTCTGGTCTCGTTTCCCCCCATGGCGACGAACGGCTGGCACTGAGTAGCAGCTGCCCCATAGTACGGGGGCCCCCATTTCTCTGTTCCATCTCCCCTGCCATTCCATCCGCCTCTCCCCAGACTTCCTGAGCCATTAACTTAACCTCCTTGGCCCTCAGAGTTTGCAACCCCTGTGTTAAGCCAATAAACGCACCAATAAACATTCCGAGAAACCTCATGACAAAGAAGTTCAATTAGGGTCCAGGACTCCACAGATCAGCCAGGCAGGGGAGCCTGGGAGGAGGTCTTTCAGGGTCACTGTAGTGTGGGCTGGGCTCCATGTGGTCAGCAGCATATGGACAGAGCGTATGCTCAAAGAGCATAGCCTAGGAAGAAAGCCAGACACATGCCAGAGTGTAGGCTGTCAAGGACAGTATAGGAATCCCTGGGCTGGTGGCTGTCGTCCTGGTCAGGGTAATGAAGGTGTTTGCGTACTTATAATGGAGCTAAGTTGCGTTAAGGGTGGGCAGAGAATAGTCTAGGTACGGGGAAGTAGAGGATGGCTAGAAATGGTGGTTTATGCCAGTGACCTCAGGACTACAGGCCGCAGCACCATTCTCAGTGTGCATGGTAGTAGTGGGGGGCATTTAGGCAGTTCTGACATCACAGAAGAACCCCAGCAGTAGCACAAGGACTACTCTCTTCTTCATGGTCCTGTTGCTTTCTTCCCTGACTTGCCCAAGGAGCCATGCCCAGGTGGAGCTGCTTAGGGACTTCCACTCACTATACCCCAGATGGAGTCCACAACTGCAACAGAGCTGTGTATACAATCTATTTTACAGCTAGCTAACTTCATTCTCTCGTTCCCAGCCCTGGCCAGACATAGCAGCCACAACCACAAAGCACCCTACGCCTCACAGGGAAGTTCACACAAATGCCGCCTCTCCTCCAGGCCGGAGTGGGTCAAGTCCCACACCAAATGGCTTCTGTAGTTACATCTTCCCCCGACCCCCACCCCACCCCTCACTCCTCCCAGCTCACTGCCCCAACCTCATCCACCGCCATCCATACAGAAGCAGCTGCCTTCTGAAACCTGGCCTTGTCATGACTGGATCAGACATTTTGAGAAAAGAATGCAGTCTTGTCTCCACAAGGCGCGTCTGTTACATGAGCTCAAGGCTGCGGTGTCCTGTGGCTGGGTCTGGCAGAGAACTTCTGAAAAATCCTAGGCTTTGAAGCCAGCAGTTCCCTAGCCCGGCCACAAGGGGGCCAGGTGTACTCCAGTCGTCTGGAAACTTAATTGTTAGAGAACAAGACAGCAATGGTATGGGCAAGCTTGGGCTTACAGACGGTCTAATAATATTGACCTTAGCTCCTTTTCTGTGGAAGAGTGGCCTTTGCTTGAGGATGAGCTCCCTGAAGCAGACTGTAGCATCCCCGGGAAACTTTTAGCCAGGTATTAACAAATCTCTTATACAAGAAGTATTCCCTAGTTGCTATAAGTGGAAGGCTTGGATTCCCTGCCACTGGATGCAGCAGGAGAGTCTGCAGAGAACAGAATGCCTCCTCCATCTGCCTCAGGAGCTATAGCTGTCCGGAACCTTAAGGGCAATTTATTGCTTAATCATTGCGTGCCTCACTTCTTTCATCCGGAAAATGGAAACCGCATAGTACTTTCTTCCAGACATCAGTGTGAGGCTAAATGCTTAAAGTGCTCAGCGCTTTGACTGGAGCATTGGGAAGTGTTCACTTTTTACAGGTCCTCATCTCACCCCTGCAAAATTTTTAAAGACCCCAAACCCTCAAAACCAAAAGGCTTGTTAAAAGTTCCACAGTCGTCTGGTATGATGGTGTACACCTTTAATCCCAGCACTCAGGAGGCGGAGGCAGGTTATTCTCTGTGAGTTCTAGGCCATCCTGCTCTGCCTAGTAAGTTTCAGACCAGCCAGGACTATGTAGTGAGATCAGAAGTTTGGCAGTCAAATTTTTTTTCATTAAGGCTGAGTTTAGCCAGGCGGTGGTGGTGCACGCCTTTAATCCCAGCGCTTGGGAGGCAGAGGCAAGCAGATTTCTGAGTTCGAGGCCAGCCTGGTCTACAGAGTGAGTTCCAGGACAGCCAGGGCTACACAGAGAAACCCTGTCTTGAAAAACCAAAAAGACAAAAAACAAAACAAAACAAAAAACTGAGTTTAACTGATGCATTCTTAATTGTTCTTTAATTATCTGGTCGGGCTAGTATATATCTGTATCTGTGAGATTTGACTGTATCTAGTATGTTTTGCCAAGGGTAAATACGTTAGATAGCAAAAGTGTTAATGGGAATAGTTATAAGGGGCAGAGGCAGGACCTGAAGGTAGCTACCTAGTGAGAAATGCATCCCTTTAAAGTCCAGAAGATTCTGGATTCTGTAAATGTCTGGTTTGGAGATTCCAAGGACAGATCAGGGACCTATTGTTACTTATTACTGTGTGACTCAGGACTATTATTAACACATAGGCAGCGGGGCCCATGTGTTGCCCGGTCATGCTAGTTAGTGACAGTTGTGTTTGCCCTGTTCTGCAGAGCCCCCTGTGCGGATCATATATCCCCAGGATGAGGTGACCTTAAATGCCGTGAGTTTGGAATGTGTGGTGCTCACATGTGAGCTGTCTCGGGAGGATGCTCCTGTCCGCTGGTACAAGGATGGGCTAGAGGTGGAGGAGAGTGAGGCCCTGGTGCTCCAGAGGGATGGGCCCTTTCACCGTCTGGTGTTGCCTGCTGCCCAGCCAGAGGACGGGGGCGAGTTTGTGTGTGATGCTGGGGACGATTCAGCCTTCTTCACTGTCACTGTCACAGGTGGGTAGTTTCTGTGGACCTCTCCAGGGAGGTGAAGAGACAGGCTGCTATGGGACAGACATCTACTATCCCTACTCCCCCTGTTTCCCTTCCCCCGTGCCTCTATTTCCCAGACTCCTCAGTCTTAGCCATCAGAGACTCAATTCAAGCTGGGATGGTGTCCACAGGCCTGGTGAGAGGAAGCCTAGCAGTTAGGATCGATCATTCATTCATTCATTCATTCATTCATTCAACAAATGCTTATCAAACAACTAGCATATGTTTGGCACCATATGCTAGGGGTACAAAGTGAACCAGTGAGCTACAAGTTTCAGTGTTCATGAAGCTCACGGTGGGAAGTAGTAATCAGGCCAAAAAAAAAAAAAAAGCAAAATAAATGGTTTATCAAGGAGCAATAGTAGGTAAATGTGACAGAGGCAAAGCATAGAATGGGAGGAAATGGGGATGAACCTAAGGAGAGGTGAATGGGTAGGTTTGGGTATGAGTCTGACTTGCCTCTTTTACCTGTATGACCTCGGGCAAATCCTTTTGCCCCCAGATCCTTGCTATAAAGTGTATTGGAGAGGCAGGGAGAAACTATCGGTCAAAACCATGTGCCCCTTTCTCTGCCCACCCACCAGCTCCACCAGAGAGGATTGTACACCCGGCGGCCCGATCTTTGGATTTGCAGTTTGGGGCTCCAGGACACGTAGAACTACGTTGTGAAGTGGCCCCGGCTGGGTCCCAGGTGCGCTGGTACAAGGATGGGCTAGAGGTAGAAGTGTCAGATGCGCTGCAGCTGGGTGCAGAGGGGCCTGCCCGCACTCTCACCCTGCCCCACGCCCAGCCTGAGGATGCCGGGGAGTATGTATGTGAGACCCGAGATGAGGCTGTCACCTTCAACGTCAGCCTAGCTGGTGGGTGTGCTGGGCCAGCCTGGGGTGGGGAGGCAGGGGCTGGCTTGGGCTTCCAACCCCCTTTTCTTTGTGCAGAGCTTCCGGTGCAGTTTCTGGCTCCAGAGGCAGCCCCAAACCCTCTCTGCGTGGTTCCTGGGGAGCCCGTGGTGCTGAGCTGTGAGCTGTCCCGAGCAAGCGCGCAAGTGTTCTGGAGCCACAATGGGAACCCTGTGCAGCAGGGTGAAGGACTAGAGCTGCGAGCTGAGGGTCCTCGGCGAATCCTCTGCATCCAGGCTGCAGACCTCGCTCACGCAGGTGTCTACACCTGCCAATCTGGGGCATCCCCAGGGGCCCCAAGCCTCAGCTTCAGTGTCCAGGTGGCTGGTGAGTACAGCCTGGGCAGAAAGCCTTAGTAGTCCCCCATATCCAGGGCTCCCCCACTTTCCTAAGACAGCACATCTTTCCCTTGCCCTGTTCCCCCAGTTTGTCTCCCGGCCCTTCTCATTGCCCTCCTAGTGACCCCTAGCTCTGACCCCACAGAGCCCCCGCTGCGGGTAGTGGCCCCCGAGGCAGCCCAGACGAGGGTTCGAAGCACCCCAGGCGGGGACCTAGAGCTGGTGGTGCACCTCTCCAGGCCAGGGGCCCCTGTGCGCTGGTACAAGGACGGGGAGCGCCTGGCGAGCCAGGGGCGGGTGCAGCTGGAACAAGCCGGGGCCAGGCAGGTGCTGCGGGTTCAGGGGGCACGGAGAGGGGATGCTGGGGAATACCTGTGCGACGCGCCTCAGGACAGTCGCATCTTCATCGTCAGTGTGGAAGGTAACAGTGTACCCCTCAAACCCACAAAGACCACCTCCTGTCCTCTGGGCCCTTGTCATCTCCTATACCTCACCCAACTGCTCTCTATGGTTCCCACCAATGTGTTGTCACTGGAAGACGACAAATTCCTTTTTCCAGCACCCTAGTGTAGCAGGATGTATGTTATGACCCAGTGGAAAGCATCTAGAGTCAAGTTGCCCAGGGTGCAACTCAGACTCTGCTCTCTGGGACTTGTGCTTGTGTGACATTTGTGGGGGCCATTTTACTCCCCTTAGACCAGCTCTGAAATGGGATAGCAGATAGGTTGCTATGACTACCAACTGCTGTAACCAGGCCCATAATAAATAATGTATTGGTACTAGAGACTTGGGAAGAGGTGCCAAGGCTGGGATTTCAGGGAACTTACTAAGTGTAGCCAAGAATTGGCATCCTGGTTTTTGGGAGAACCCACACAACCAACACCCAGTAGGGCCTCACTCAAGCTGTCGTAATTGGTGGAAGAATGAGAGCGTGCATCCTGAGGGAGGGTGGGGAAGGACAAAGGGAGAAAAAAAACCATATCCAGGTCATTGCCTCACTCCTCCTTCCAGAGCTCCCACCAGTGAAGCTGGTCTCTGAACTGACGCCCCTGACAGTCCACGAGGGGGACGATGCCACATTCCAGTGTGAGGTTTCACCACCAGATGCCGAAGTGACCTGGCTGCGCAATGGAGCGGTTGTCACTGCAGGGCCGCAGCTGGAAATGGTCCAGAATGGTCCAAGCCGCACCTTGCTCATCCGAGGCTGCCAACTCAAGGACGCTGGGACCGTGACTGCTCGAGCTGGAGCCGCTGACACAAGTGCCAGGCTCCATGTTCGAGGTTCAGTGCGACTCAGCATAAAATGCCCTGTTCCTGTTAATCCACCCGCCCCCCAACAACCGTGACCTAGAAATGAGATAGCCTTCAGCATCCGGGCTCCATGATCTCTTGTCTTCCCTTCCAGAGACAGAGCTGCTGTTCTTGCGGCGGCTGCAGGATGTGCGGGCCGAGGAAGGCCAGGATGTGCACCTTGAGGTCGAGACAGGCCGAGAAGGTGCACCTGGAGCTGTTCGCTGGATACGAGGTGGGGAACCTCTTCCCCTGGACTCTCGCCTGACCATGGCCCAGGATGGCCGCATCCACCGCCTCTCTATCCACGGCGTCCTACTTACTGACCAGGGTACCTACGGCTGCGAGAGCCGCCATGATCGCACCCTGGCCAGGCTCAGTGTGAGGCGTGAGTGCCCAATCTTCTCCTAATTTATCACTTACCTGGCTGGCCCAGAGTCCCTGAGAACCCCCCACCAAAGTGCTACTTTCTACTGAGGAAAGTCTGCCCTGGCTGTCCCATTCTGGGGTTAGAGCCAGAAGGCTCCTGCTCAGGCCAAAAACCTCTTTTTTCTCTTGTTTTCTAGTTACCTCAGAAGTCCAAATGGACTTTGCTTTTTGCTTCCAAGATGGCTTTGCTAGCAAACATAAATTTTATACTCCGGAAAGACTCTCTGTATTTATTTTTTGAAAGAACGACCAGCACGTAGCATTTCTCACCCACTACCTCATGCTGGTACACTACCTTAGCTACCTGTGTGACCTCATGCAATTTCTCTGAAACAAATCTCCTGAAAAATAGGGTTGATCTCTACATCCACAGTCTTTGAGGAGGTTAGCTGAGGTGTCAGACCTTGGTGATTGGCTGTCATGGGTAATATGCATTCATCACAGTATGACCAGAGCAGTCCTGCAAGTTAGCGTGGTGGTTCTCAACCTGTGGGTCGAGACCCCTTTTGCTCATCAAACAACAGGGGTCCCCTATCAGATATCCCGCATATCGGGTATTTACATTACAATTCATGACGGTAGCAGGATCACAATTATGACGTAGCAATAAAATAATTTTATGGTTGGGGGGTCACCATCAATGAGGGACTATATTAAAGGGTCGAATCATTAGGAAGGTTGAAAAGCACTGGTTTAGTACAGTAGGGAAAACTAGGGCTAGAAAAAGAAAAGTCCGAACAGTTTGCCAAAGATCCTATGGTACATAGATGAGTTATACGTTAAATAATGGCTCTGATCCCAGTGGGTGTATTGCTCCTTCCAGTGTCATACCACCACATACGGAGACCCCTCAACCCCCAAACTCTCACATTTCCATGGTTTCCTTTTCCTGACCACAGTACACCTCTCCCCTGACCAAATCTAGCCAATTGTGTCTGTCCTGTCCTCCCTCCCTCCCACCCAGTCCAAACTTGCGTGCTGGGGGTGGCTTGGAGCATGCTGGGGGTGAGTGAGCCCTTGTACCCTGCCCAGGGCTGGCATCCTCAGTCTCTTCATCTCTCCACACTAGCTCGGCAGCTGAGGGAACTTCGGCCCCTGGAGGATGTGACCATCCATGAAGGGGGCAGCGCCACCTTCCAGCTGGAGCTGTCCCAGGAGGGTGTGGCTGGAGAGTGGGCCCAGGGTGGAGTCCGGCTGCACCCAGGGCCCAAGTGCCACATTCAGTCAGAAGGCCGCACTCACCGCTTGGTGCTAAGCAGCCTGGGTCTGGCTGACTCGGGCTGTATCTCCTTTACTGCGGATACCCTTCGGTGTGCTGCTCGACTCACAGTGAGAGGTGTGGCCTCTGGGCCCCTGCCTGCTAAATCCCTGTGTGTGACTACTGACCTAACCATGTGGCTCCTACTGACCACCCTGCCAGAGTGAGGAATCTCTGGACCCTTTGGATCTGTGTGGGTCCCAGTGACCACCTTCCTTGAGTACAGCTATTTCTTTTGCCAGTAGCCCTCCTTCTGGTATTACCTCTAACAGTCCCGTGTCTGTATGGTCCCTTTTGTTTGCCTATCTGGACATGTCCCCACTGACTATCCTTGTTATGACTCAGTGGCTCTCTTGGCTGCCTTAAGTGTGCCCCCTGTAATTCTCCCACTGATGAGCCACCAGAGAAATCTCTAGTACTAATTCTGCCTGAGGCCCCCATTTTTCAGCTTAATGAGTTCCCCATTAGCCACTCCTCTAGGGACCCTCGGTACTCTATGGAGCACTTTTATCCCTCCCACCCCCCAAAGCCCAATATCTTCAGCCATCCACTCCAGCCATGTGGTCACTGCTGTCCATGAATTTGTGAGAGATTCTTTTGGGCATCTCTTCTTCCACCTCTGCCATTGCCCTCCAGCCCCAGCATGTCCTGTGCTGATGACCTCACTCTCTGATGACCAGGCTCTGGCCTCACTCTACAGCACCTCCCTTAAGTTTCCTGGCCTCAAACATCGTCCACTCACTAGTAGCCTCCACCTACCACCCGTGTGTGTCTGCCACTGACCCGCTGTGCCTGTGTGTTGTACAAGCTGGACTCTCATTCCTCTCTGACCCCTGACCCTTGGCATTGTTCTCCCTTCCCCACTCTCAGAAGTCCCAGTGACTATTGTGCAGGGGCCCCAGGACCTAGAAGTGACTGAAGGTGACACAGCCACGTTCGAGTGCGAGCTTTCCCAGACTTTGGCTGACGTAATATGGGAGAAGGTCAGAGCATGGCCCTAGTGCAGCCCTGTCGACCTAACAATAATTCGGGCAAGAAACTAACACTCACTGGGCCTGTGAGACTGGTACTGGGCTGAACTTGATGTTACATGTAATCCTTTATAATCCTCTCAACACCCTGTGAAGGTACACCTTGTCATTACCAGGCTATCTAAAGAAAACATTTTGTGGGATGAACAGAGTTAGTTGCTCAAGGGCAGACAATAGTAGAATCTATCCACACTCGGTGGGTCTGTGCAGAGCTTTGGGCTTTCTGCATCATTGGTGCCAATTCTCGGGTCTAAAGTCCCCAAGGGATGGCACCTTCTCAGAAAAGTGACCAGAAAGGGAAGGCGTGGGACAGTCCAACCCTAGCTGGGGAACACAAGGAATCCATTAGTGCGCTTCTAGCTAGCTTGGCATCCACAGAGGATAGCGCCACCTTCTAGGGTCGCAGCCTCCAGAATCCTACTGTACTCGGTCTGACCTATTACGAATCCCACCCTTAGGATGGGCAGGGGCTCTCTCTCAGCCCGCGCCTCCGGCTCCAGGCGCTCGGCACGCGCCGCCTTCTGCTTCTGCGGCGTTGCTGCTCCTCAGACGCCGGGACCTACAGTTGCGTCGTGGGGACAGCTCGCTCCGGGCCTGCACGCTTGAGCGTGCGCGGTGGGTACCCCGAGATGCCAGAGTACTGCTTTGGGCGCCCCTACAGCTCACCCACTTCTAGGGAGGGGGCGTGGCGGATGTGTGTCCTGGCTCCGCCCCGCCCCCCTCACACTCCCGGCTCCGCCCCAGAACGAGAGGTGTCGGTGCTCCGCGAGCTCCGGTCCGTTAGCGCCCGCGAAGGCGACGGCGCCACGTTTGAGTGCACTGTGTCGGAGACCGAGACCACCGGACGCTGGGAGCTCGGAGGCCGCGCGCTGAGACCCGGAGGCCGCGTCCGCATCCGACAGGAAGGTGTGGCCACCTTTCTACCCTCTGTGACCCCTTTTTTACCTTGTCCAGGGTTCAGGCAGACTCCGCCCCATTCAGATAAGCCCCGCCTCTAGCTCCGGCAGGCCCCGCCCCACCACCCCACTGCTGGTGTCTCCTGGACTTTCTCCGCCGCCGGCTCTGAGTCCTGCCTAGCTCCTCGTCGCGTCCTCTCTCCAATTCCGCGCGCCACCGACACTTCGGAACCTCCCCCGGGATTTGCTTGGGTGCCACCCTCATTCTCGAATTCTCCCGGGAAGCGGCTAGACCTCAATACCTCCCCACCCCCACCCCCAGGGAAGAAACACATTCTGGTGCTGAGCGAGCTGCGAACCGAGGACACCGGAGAAGTCTGCTTCCAGGCGGGACCCGCCCAGTCCTTGGCTCGGCTGGAGGTGGAGGGTAAGCTTCTGAGGCGAAGGCGACAGGGAAGGGCATCATCTCCCGCCCTGGGACTGACTGACTACCGCTGGTCCTAGAGATGCTGTCTTCGTCTCTTCTCTTGGAGAGGCTCTCTTGGGGCAGGTCACAGAGAGCAGCTCATTTCCTCAGGAGGAGACGGAGAGGAAGAGACTTTGAACTGGGCATGTAGGGAAACGGACCGGTGGCACGGAGGGCTTGTGTGCCGGGAGTGGAGGTCGTAGGCAGGGAAGATGCATCTCTCCTCTAGGGGCCGTGCGTGTCCTTATTCAGCCCCTGTCCCCCAACCGCAGCGTTGCCTCTCCAGATGTGCCGCCGCCCACCTCGCGAGAAGACGGTTCTGATCAACCGCAGGGCGGTGTTGGAGGTGACTGTGTCCCGCCCTGGGGGCCACGTGTGTTGGATGCGGGAGGGGGTCGAACTGTGCCCGGGAAACAAGTATGAGATGCGTAGCCAGGGCACGACCCACAGCCTAGTCATCCATGACGTCCGACCTGAGGACCAGGGCAACTACAGCTGCCAAGCAGGCCAGGACAGTGCTGACACAAAGCTTCTGGTAGAGGGTGAGTAGTGCCCACTGGGCAGAATCACGAAGAACAAGCTGACCGGGCAGGAGGGGTTACCTGGAAGCTGCAGGGCCGAGCTATGCCTATGGGAGGTTTTTCCAAAACTCAGGGAAGGCCTCTTGGCAGTGGGTGCTGATGCATGTGGGGGGTTGGGGGAAAGGGGTAGGAGAGATCACACTCAAGGTTGAAGAAGAGAGGGAACCTTGAGGCTCGAAAGAAGCTTCCCTCACCTTCCTTGGGCCCTTCCTGCTAGAGCTTCTCTCTTTTCTCTGCTTCTGGCACATGCTTGTCTCCCCAGAACACCCCATTGCTACCAGTTGCTCCACTTCTCCCCCGCTATCCACCAATATCTGCTGGCACCTGTCCTTCACCTCCTCCTGCCCTCTTTCCAGCTGGCTGCTGGTCGCCTCAGTGGGCAGCCTGGGAAGTTCCTTCCGTTCTTTCCCTCTTGGGTGTAGGAGGTGCCCACTCTATCCCAAATCTTTGCATATCTTTCACACATTTTGCTGTGTGTCTCACCCTACCTGCTCCCACCTTCTTGGACCAACGGACATCCTTGCCAGAGGCTCCGAAAGGGTGGGACCCAGTTCTTCCCGTGGGTAATCCAGATTCTGTTAGGGGAGGCAATTGGCTTGGCTCTCCTCTCCCTGCCCCCAGTCCCACATGAAGTCATTCCTCTACAGGTGATGACTAGAGGACTGAAACACACCAAGCAGGTGCCCTCGGACCTTTTGGAAGAAGTGTACCCTTCTACTGGGCAGGGTGGGGAGGGAGGAGCCAGAGGTATCAGGCAACAATAAAGATGCTACTGTTCTTGCCCACACCTATCTGCGTGCCATGGGAGGGCAGAGCGTGCTTGGAGTCCCCTTGTCGTAAGTGTCACAGCTCAGAGGCTGCAGTATTTCCAACTTGGTTGATGGAAGTACCAGTTACGGAAGACTTCTGGCAGACTTCTTGGCACATTTATAAAAGATGTAAAACAGGGCGGGAGGGGACAGAAGCATGAGGTGTCTAAGGTGACATAGCAGACACCAGACATGCACCGTGCATTTAAGCCCTTTTCCCTCCACCCTCCTCCCAAACCCAACCCAGGACAGCACCTCCCACCCCCATCTCCTGCCACTGACCTCAGGCTGGTGGCTTTGCAGAGGCCAGGGGACCAGGGTGAGGGGTGCTGCCATTAGTTCCATGGACGATAGCAAGAACCCTTAGATGAATGATTGGAAGGTAGAGCAATAGGGGAGGCAGGCAGGCCTCCTCCACCCAGACATGCAGGAGAGTGGCCCATGGGACCCCAGCAGCAGGACAGGAGGCGGGGCTGGCCCCAAGAAGCCCTGCCAATCAAATCTAAGGCAAGGGTCCCAGTGTCCTCTCCAAGCCTACCCCTTCACACACATGTATGGGCAACACACAACCCTGAGCACATCCCAGTGGGGCTCACACCCCGAGTCCCTCGGGAGCTTGGACGGGAACTTCTCCCTCAGGCCAGGCCTACCTAGCCTGAGACACAGCCTCCCTTCTGGTGGCTGGCTGGCCAACCCTCTCCAAGGAGGTGAGACAGCCAAAGGCCACGGGGCCTTGCAGCCTCAGTAGTGGCCCGACAGGAGTCTTGAAGCTGGCAGAGCTGGTGACTGCAGAGTCCAGACAGTGGGAACAGGACTACACCCGTACAGGGGGTCCAGAGCAGGCTGTCAGTGGTCCCCGGGACCCATATTCATAGTCTGTGTCTGTAGGTGAGGCCATGAAGGAGCTCAGAGAGCTCCCAGTCTGCCGGTCCCGGAAGCTCTGGATGTAACTCTGTGGGGAAGTAAGAATAGGTCTGAGTCCTGCCACCTGTACCACCCGGGGCTGAGACTCTCTTGGCCCTGCACTAACTCGAGGCATCTCCACACTGAGCCCACAGCCCTAAAACCCACCATTTAATGTCAGTACTGGGTGCACCTGTCCCTACCTCCAGAGCTGGATCTATCAGAGCCTAGGTATAGATGGATGGACAAATACATCCAGTCCCCTAAGGAGACTCAGTCCTGAATAGTCATTCTATACGTTCCTCCCACCCCCGGGGCTAGAGGGGTTCTGGGGCCTCACCGGGGACAGGACATCTCCATTGAAGCGTTTGATGGGCACTGGCCTGCGTCTGTAAGCAGGGTCAGGGGGACCAGGCCGTGGAGGTGCACGAGGACCTCTGGGAGGAGCCCGAGGGGGTCTCTTCTTTCGCCGCTTCTCCTTGCGTTCTTCCTGCTGCCGGATCCTCATCAGCTGCACTCGCCTTCGCTGCCGGCTGATGACCACTGTAGAAGGATGGATGGGCACAGAAGAGACTCAGGTCCACAGAGCTCGTCACAGGGCTCTTTTCCTCTCTTGCATTCAGAGGCTTTTCAGGCTCCCACAGTCCCTTGCCCATGACCATCACCCTCTTCCACCCTGTTACTTCCCTTCCTGATTTCCCACCTCCAAGATAGGACTTCCCACAGTTTTTCTATTCTCGCAAAGGCCTGTATGCGCAGCATTGCCTCCCCAACTGTTGTTGCCATTCCAGTCCCCTCAGGCCAGACACTATCCCATCATCTTTTAACCGGACAGCTCCTCCTTCACTACTTCCTTTCTCCATCCACTTGTGTCCCTCTACTACAGCAGTTCTCAACCTGGAGGTCCCAGCCCCTTCATGGTGTTTGAACAACCTTTCACAGGGGTCTCCTAAGACCTCCAGAAAACACCAGTATTTACATTATTCATAACGGCAGCAAGTTACAACTATGATGTAGCAATGAGAATAATCTTATGGTTGGGGGTCACCACAACATGAGGAACTATATAAAAGGGGCACAGCATCAGGAAGGCTGAGAACCGGTGCTCTACAACATTCTACATCCCCAAACACTAACCTATGCTCTTTCCTCTCCTACTCTAAGCCCTCCATGGGCATCTCACTGTCCTTGTCACAAGAGTTCAGCCTAGAGGGTCCATACCATCAGCAGATCTCATGAACTGCATCTGCACCACGCAGCCTTCCTTGACCCACCCTAAGTACAGTGGACTCCATAAAATTACTGTTTCAAATCACCTTGTATCTCTCCATACCGCTCTGCACAAGAGAAGTTAGCTCATTTGTTTGTTTGCTCATCTGGTGTCTGTTTCTCAGCTGCCTTGAATGCACACCCTTCATAAGAGCATGAACTTTCTCTGGTAGCCTTTGTTTATTGGTGGTCCTGTCAGTAGTCAAGCTCAGAGCCCAGCACATGTTGGGCAAGCATGCTACCATTGAGCTACATCCTCTGCCCTGCTTTTGTTTCGTTGCTGCTGTATTACCCCAGTGCCTGGAATGGACTTGGCCTAGAGCCAGTGCCCCACACATTCTTTACGGATGGATATTGTTACTTAGCCCTGTTCTCCTAGACCCTGACCAAGTCAACTCTCTAACCCATCGAGGCCCTGATTTTTCCGTGTGTAGTTTCTGTCCCTTCTCACTAACCCCTCGTTTTCACCACCCATCTCCTATGCCCTTCTTCCTATGCCCACCCTAGCCTGTGTCCTCTCACCTTCTGTGTGGGAGTCCCTCTCGGTTGTCACCCTCCACTGCACCAGGACGCCCATGAGGCTAAGTAGAGGCCAGAGTGCCAGCAGGGCCCAGCTCCGCCAGCAGAGAGGAGGCACAGGCGCAGCCCGCAGTCGCTCCACCACATAGCGCCCCAGGAGTAGCAGTTCAGCGAAATAGTCTGCAGCAGTGGCGATGAGGGCAGCGCCCGTCACGGCAGTGGCAAGGGTGGTGAGTGGTCGGGGCCAGCGCAGCGTGAGCAGGGCACAGAGCAGGCCGCCTCCCAGCAGCAGCCCCAGTGGGCCCCATACGGAGCCGGGCTGGTAATAGGGTGCAGAGCCTAGTAGGGCAGCAGCAGCGAGTAGCAGACCGAGCAGCAGCCCCACCAGGAAGAGGCCCACACTGCGTACCAGCATGGCTACCAGTCCGCAGAGCAGCCCGATGCCCAGTGCGATGCCCGCGCTTGCCCCAGCACTCAGCTGCGTCTCCAGAACCCGCTCTCGGTAGCACAGCAGGAAGATGACCACTGAGCCAAACAGCAACCCAGTGAGGAAGAGAACTGCCTTGAAGCAGCGGTAACCTGCAGGGGAACAGGGCCAGTGAGGGGCCAAAATGAGGTTAGCAGGCTAGAAGTTAGAGGAGACATGTAGGCACAAGGGCATCAGCGACATGGGTGCTAGGAAGAAGTAAAGATCATGAGGGCTCAAGGTGGGGCTATGGAGGTCAGGGGAGATCATGTAGATGTTTGCTAGGAATCACTGGGGAGACACGTAATTATTAAAATAATGTTATAAGCCTTTGAAGGTCAAAGTTAAGAATCAATGGAGTTGAGTAAATCAGCCATGGGGCAATTGGGCCTTTAGGGTCACAGGGTCCAGAGAGATCATTGGAGGAGTCCCAAGGGGATCAGCAATGGACTCTCTGGGGTCTCAGAGGAAGACTATTCTGGAAGTCAGAAAAAAAATGTATAGGGGTGAGATCACATAGATTTAGAAAGAATATCCTTGTGTGGTCACAGGGCTTCAGAGACAAAACAGAGCTGGAAAGTTACAGAGAGGACAGAGCTTGGTTTGGGAAGATGATGTCTTTGTAGGTCAGGGAGTTGGACAAGAGTAGCGTCATTAAGATTATTAAAGACAATGAGGAACACTGAGGCCAGAGGAATGGGAGCACTAGAGACCACCATGTGGAGGATCAATCTACTGACTGGAGTTATGGGGATCAAAGAGAACCAGACGGAGGGTACTAGGAGCTGTGCAGGGTTGCAGAAAATCCAAGAAGACTACATGGGGAACAGGGGGTTGTAGGGACTTGAGAGAAATTAGTGGTGCTTGAAAGAGGAACGGGGTATAGATCATGAACAACTGGGAAGGTGGAAGAAAGAGTTGGGAGTCAAGGAGAGGCAGGAAGAGCCAAAGAGAAAGATGATAAAGGGAAAAAGGAGATTTGTTCAAAGAATGGGGGTATCAGACCCCAGAAGGTTCTGAAGTCAGAGAGGAGTAGAGTTGAGAAAGAGGCTCTGAATCCCTGGTAGGGGCATCCAAGATGGGGAGGATGATACGGGAGCTCAGGGTAAGGATTGAGGCTAACCAGAGCACCATGCAGAGGGGGAAGCTACCCAAAGCAGAGGGGGTGGGATCTTTGGAGACCCAATACATGTCCTAAACCCTTGTGGGGGGCATTTTCCTGCACACTCTGCAAAATGTAAAAGGCAGACCACCTGATCCTATATTCTACACCCTATAGTCCCGACTATTCTAACACACTTCTGGCAAACCATGCCAGCCTTTCTGCCCAAACTGGTTCTGATATGTATAATCTTCTTGAAGGCCTTCTTTGGGTCCCTACTCATAGAAGGCACTCTCCTGTGAAGTTCTATAACTTCTTGAAGAATCCACTGGGCATTTATTTACTCAAAGCTGACACTAGCACATAGGTTACCTTTGTGAAAATGAAAAAGAGGGACACTTTTTTTGTAGAGAAGGTAGCCTTGGGCTAAGACCTTGAGAGTTGTCAAAAGGACCTACACACACCTGTTCAACTGAACTGCAGTTACTGCTCACCCACCCAACCTCACTGAACTATGTAATCCATGTTGGCCTTGAGCTTCCGTTCCCTTGCTTCTGCTTCCTGAATGCTGGGATTACAGGCATACCACGCCCTCCCCCATACAACTCTTCACAATAACCATCCTTATGGGAATCTGCCTTGTAGGCGATCTCCATGTGCATGACTACCATCCAGCCCACTCTAATATGTATCACCAGTGTGAATATTCCAGGTCTCGCTCCCACCATACAATATGCCCTGTTGTAAGGGACCATGTTTAATCACCATGCTAAGGTTTTTTTATTATTATTATTTTTAGTCTGCTTATCCTAGTGATCCAAACATATCTTCACTACGATAGCCATTATTCTTTCAGTACCTACTAATTCTTGGCTATATGAGACGAACCCTGTTGTCTTTGTCCAGGTGAAATAACTGAGACCCAGGTTAGCATGCCCATTACATCACAGTGACTAACATACAGAGCCCCGTTCAAACTCAAAGAACCTAATTCAAAACCTGTTCTCTGTAGAATCTAGAGTCAATGATCTACAAATGTATTTGAGATCAGCAAAAGAAAGATATAGCCATGGGGGTGGGATGGGCTAGAAATGATTTCGGAGACAGCAGGAAAAGGAACCTTAGGGAAACGGTAGAGGGCCACAGGTGAGGGATGAGGGGGATCTCACCAAAGAAGCAGTAGACGACTCCAAACAAACAGCACATGATGCAGACGAGGGCCGGCAGTGCCTGATACCTGCGCTCCAGAGGCTGTTCACAAGGTGCACCCCAGAAGGCATCATCAGGCTCCGGGGGCAGCAGCTGAAACCGCAGAGTATCCATAGTACCCGGCATAGTGCTGGGCATGGAAGAGGGTCACCCTCCCAGGACAACCTGACAGGGAGGAGGAAATTGGGGTCAAGAGTCAGTCGTGGGTCTCCACCAAAATAACAGTGCTAGTGGGGGATTTCAGCAAGGGCACAGTGGACAAAGGAATGGTGCCCACATCAGGCAGCTCTTGAAGCGTCTCTGGAACGGGGAGCAAAGACAAAGGGAAACAAGTGCCTGGCTAGAGGCGGCTGGGATGGACTTAAAAGAGAGACTAAGATGGGGCTAGACGTGGAGGGGGGGGGGTGCTGCTGGCAAAAAGAGGCAGCGTGAGCACCATCTGTGGGAGGCTCAATTTGGGGTTGTCCAAGATCTACCTGGGCTGGAGGTGACCCGAGCTTCCGAGCAAAGGTGGGTGTGCAGGGGCCGGAGGAGCCGGGGTGGTAGGACGCCAGAGGCTCCGACTGACTGGGGTCCGGGCAAAGTCCGCCGTGCGAAGGGGGCTGCTGGGCCGGAGAGACGGGTCTCTGTGCGACGGCGTCGTCGCCCCACCTCCAACACCGACTGGCACTGCAGCCCCACAGTCCGGGGACTCGGGCCCGGCCCGGGGAAGGGAAAAGAGCAGGAGCTCGGGCTGTCCCGGAGCCGCGGCCCCATGCCCTGAGCCCGCCGGCGGCCTTTGGTGCTGATGGACAGCTCCGGCCTCTGCTCCTGACGTCACTCAGGGTGCACCATCCCGGCAGGGGCGGGCTGCTTCTGACGTCATCCGGGACGCACCAACCACGCAGGGGGAGACCGGGGACTCCGCCCCCGGCGTCTGCCTCTCCGGCGCTGAGGAGGGGGCACTTCCGGGGGTCCTTCCCCTTTAACCTCCTCCCCCTCGTCGCTCTCCCAGAGCTGACGGCTGAGACCCCACCTCGGGGGCGGGGCCCTCTCGGTGACACGTCGGACAGCAGCAGCCTGGGAGGCCCGGGCGAGCAGTGCCGCTCTAAGGGCCGCCGACCCGCCCGGGGGTTCCGGGCTTGAACTACTAGCTCTGCTCAGCGGGGAGGGAGCGGGCCCGCCTGCTGGGCCCGGGCCCTCCGGATCCGCCCCCTCCCCGGTCCCGCCCCCTCGGAGCCGCCTCGGGCTGCGCGGGGGCCGGGGACCCGCGGTCGGGACGCCATGCGGGCGTCGCTGCTGCTGTCCGTGCTGCGGCCCGCGGGCCCCGTGGCCGTGGGCATCTCCCTGGGCTTCACCCTGAGCCTGCTCAGCGTCACTTGGGTGGAGGAGCCTTGCGGACCCGGGCCGCCCCAACCGGGAGACTCCGAGCTGCCGCCGCGCGGCAACACGAACGCGGCGCGCCGGCCCAACTCGGTGCAGCCCGGAGCGGAGCGCGAGAGGCCCGGGGCCGGCGCAGGCATCGGTGAGAGCTGGGAGCCTCGTGTCTTGCCCTACCATCCTGCACAGCCAGGCCAGGCCACCAAGAAGGCCGTCAGGTACTGATCCGCTCCGTCTGCCCTAACCCCGCAGGCACCAGCCAGGATGCGCGCGCTAAGGGAGGCCGCCAGAGGCCGGGTCAGGCTCCGGAAGGAAGGGGCCGGCCGGCCAGGAAGTCCTTGGGCCTCGATTACTTCCTATGACCCTGCCTTGCAGGGAGACGGAGAGCCAGTTTGAAGCTTTTTCTGGATCCGGTCCGGATCTGAGCTGAGCTAAACCGACTCCACCCAGTAATACTCCAAAGACCCTCTTAGACCCCCCACTGGTCTGTTTAGGATTAGAAAAATTAGTGTTAAGGAGGATAAGTGTATGAAGAGGGGGAAAGAAAAAGGAGGGAACTGGACTTTACCTGTATTTCATTCCTAGATGGGTTTCAAGGGCCACCTTGGGATGAGATGGGAGAGGGAGGAATGTACTCATCACATTGATGACTCTGCCCACGAATTGAAGTAATTTCTTCTAAGTGACAGTGAATTCCAGTTGTACAACTTACCTTCTACCTTAGGAAGGTGAGTCACTGTCTTAGTTTGCCCCTCTCCAAAAGACATCCTCTACACGTATGCTTCTACACATCATTTATAGGACCTATTTGGGGGGCGGGGCTGACAGCATATTCATGTAGCAGGACGTATCTGCACCGTGTGCCAAGCATTTTACTGTTTAAATGCAATCTGTCCCATTTTACAGATGGCGCAGATGAAGTAATGTGCTCAGGGACACAACTACTAGGTTGTGAAATCTGGAATTAGATCTAATGTATCTCCTACTTGCATCTGCCTTGGAATTGCTACCTCCTAAAATGTAACACTTTCTGTAAGACCAGTATATCACTTAAATCGTGTCTCGTGGGAGAGACATTCTTATCCTGTTCGTGGATGCAAAACAGGTCCAGGGAAGAAATAACAAGTGAAGCTGTGTGCTATCTTGTTCCTAACTGTCTTTTCCCAGAACTCGGTATATCAGCACGGAGCTGGGCATCAGGCAGAAACTTCTGGTGGCAGTGCTGACCTCACAGGCCACGTTGCCTACACTGGGTGTGGCTGTAAACCGAACTCTGGGACACCGATTGGAGCATGTAGTGTTCCTGACCGGTGCGAGGGGCCGCCGGACACCATCAGGCATGGCGGTGGTTGCACTGGGTGAAGAGCGGCCCATCGGACACCTGCACCTGGCGCTGCGCCATCTGCTGGAGCAACACGGCGATGACTTTGACTGGTTTTTCCTAGTGCCTGATGCCACCTACACCGAGGCGCATGGATTGGACCGCCTAGCTGGCCACCTCAGCCTTGCTTCGGCAACCCATCTCTATCTTGGCCGGCCGCAGGACTTCATCGGTGGAGAGACTACCCCAGGCCGCTACTGCCACGGGGGCTTTGGAGTGTTGCTGTCTCGCACCCTGCTACAGCAACTGCGCCCCCATCTGGAAAGCTGCCGCAATGACATCGTTAGTGCTCGCCCGGATGAGTGGTTGGGACGGTGCATTCTTGATGCCACAGGCATGGGCTGTTCTGGTGACCATGAGGTAGGAAGATAAGTTTCTCAGGTAGTGTCTCCTCTCAGAGCTTGCTTACTTCCCCGGGAGAGGTATGGGTTAGTGGAGAGATAGAGGTCGAGGCTTTCTCTGTTAATCTATCTTTTTTTTAAAATCCCAGTGGCTCTAGGTAAATTACAAGATCTGAGCTTCAATAGTCTCATGCATGCTAATGGAAACAATTATTAGGCAGGGATGTATAGGGATTAGGGAAAAGTAAGAGATCCTTGCACATAGTACATATTCAGTGTCAGCTATTTTATTTAGCTCTGTGGGCACCTCTGAGGCAGCTTTCACAGATGAGTTCACAGAGACCTGACTAGGCTTATACAACGTCAGCTGGTCAAATAGACTTCAGATCCACAGAATTCTGACCACAAAGTTCATAACTGGTTATAGGATTAGAAGATGAGACATGAGCTGGTGAGATGGCTCAGCGGGTAAGAGCACTGACTGCTCTTCTGAAGGTCCTGAGTTCGAATCCCAGCAACCACATGGTAGCTCACAACCACCCATAATGATATCTGGCTCCCTCTTCTGGTGTGTCTGAAGACAGCTACAGTGTACTTATTTAAAATAATAAATAAATATTTAAAAAAAAAAGATGAGACACTAGCTAAAAGATGGAGAAAAGACAGCTCTGTTGTTCCCATTCTGAATGCTTCCCTTCCTCTTCCCAGGGAATGCACTACAACTATATGGAACTGAGCCCCGGGGAGCCTGTGCAGGAGGGGGACCCTCGTTTCCGCAGCGCCTTGACAGCCCATCCTGTGCGTGACCCTGTGCACATGTACCAGCTGCACAAAGCCTTTGCCCGAGCTGAGCTGGACCGCACATACCAGGAGATTCAGGAATTGCAGGTACAGCTTGGGCTTGAGGGTAGGGGAGTCAAGGGATTAAGGGAAACAGGTCCTGAGAGACCTCAGGGAATAAAAAGTCAGTGATAAAGTCATAGAGCAAACCCACTGCCAGATCTTTGACCTTTGTGGAACCTCCGGGAAGCTCCCCTTTTAGCTTTTAAACTGTCTCAATCTATGGAGAAACTGTGTGGGATCCTTGGGTGAGCGGAGGTTTCCAGTAAACCGCAGGTCCTCCCTGAGTATCACTGGCTGCCCCCAGAGCCTCTAGATGTATACTGGCTATGTGACCCCGTGCTTTGCTCATGGCCTCTTTTTCTGGCCCAGTGGGAGATCCAGAATACCAGCAGACTGGCTGCTGATGGGGAGAGGGCCTCTACATGGCCAGTGGGCATCCCAGCACCATCTCGCCCTGCCTCACGCTTTGAGGTTCTGCGCTGGGACTACTTCACGGAACAGTATGCTTTCTCCTGTGCTGATGGCTCACCCCGCTGCCCACTGCGTGGGGCTGACCAGGTAGATGTAGCTGATGTCCTGGGGACAGCCTTAGAGGAGCTCAACCGCCGTTACCAGCCAGCGCTGAGGCTCCAGAAGCAACAGCTGGTGAATGGCTACCGGCGTTTTGATCCAGCCCGAGGCATGGAGTACACACTAGACCTGCAGCTGGAAGCACTGACGCCCCAGGGTGGCCGCTGGCCCCTCACCCGCAGGGTACAGCTCCTTCGGCCCTTGAGCCGAGTGGAGATCTTGCCTGTGCCCTATGTCACTGAGGCTTCTCGGCTCACTGTGCTCCTGCCGCTGGCTGCAGCAGAGCGCGACCTGGCTTCTGGCTTCCTAGAAGCCTTTGCCACTGCAGCCCTGGAACCTGGTGACGCAGCAGCCTTGACCCTGCTGCTGCTGTATGAGCCACGCCAGGCCCAGCGGGCAGCCCATGCGGATGTCTTCGCACCTGTCAAAGCCCATGTGGCAGAGCTAGAGCGGCGATTCCCTGGTGCCCGGGTGCCCTGGCTCAGTGTGCAGACAGCCGCGCCCTCTCCACTGCGGCTGATGGATCTCCTCTCTAAGAAGCACCCGCTAGACACTCTGTTCCTGCTGGCCGGGCCAGACACAGTACTTACACCTGACTTCCTGAACCGCTGCCGCATGCATGCCATCTCTGGCTGGCAGGCCTTCTTTCCCATGCACTTCCAGGCCTTCCACCCTGCTGTGGCTCCACCTCAGGGCCCTGGGCCCCCAGAACTGGGCCGTGACACTGGCCACTTTGATCGTCAGGCTGCCAGTGAGGCCTGCTTCTACAACTCCGACTACGTGGCGGCCCGTGGCCGGCTAGTGGCGGTCTCGGAGCAGGAGGAGGAGCTGCTGGAGAGCCTGGATGTGTACGAGTTGTTTCTGCGCTTCTCCAGCTTGCACGTGTTGAGGGCGGTGGAGCCAGCCTTGCTGCAGCGCTACCGGGCCCAGCCGTGTAGCGCGCGGCTCAGCGAGGACCTTTACCACCGCTGTCGCCAGAGCGTACTGGAGGGCCTTGGCTCCCGCACCCAGCTTGCCATGTTGCTTTTTGAGCAGGAACAGGGTAACAGCACCTAAGCCCCGCACCTGACCCTGCTCTCCCCTGTAACCTGGAGGCACATTCCAGCCTCGCTGGACAGGGCTGGCTGTAGCCTCAGACCCTAGGGCAGCCCACTGGTCCCTTGTCTCTTGCTTCGTTGGACCCATGGACTCAGGACAAGCCCTGAGACAGGTGCCCTAGAGCCATCCTTTCTTGTCCAGTCTCCCTGCCCCCTTGACGCTGCTGATTCAGGCTGTGGCCTCTTTTTTATGTCTAACGCCAGCCATGCTTCCTGGGCTCCTTTCCTGGGGGCTGAGCTGTAGATGAGTTATTGGAGAAGGTGAAGCTGAGAAAGGAGGGGTATGGGATCTATTCTCCCTTCCGGATCCATGATGGAGCCCTGGCTTTAATAAACTGGCTAAGTGTGGACTAATGAACGGAGACTTGTAATTCAGTTTTGGCAGGGTAGGCATGGGAGAACTAACTCTAAGGATGGAGGAGCCCTATGTCTGTGGGAGCCTTCTTTTCCTTTTACAGGCCCAGCTCCCAGCAAGTACATGTGGACGAGCGCTCCCATTCTCCCTCCATACCTCCCTCTCTCTCTTTCTCTCTCTCTCTCTCTCTCTCTCTCTCTCTCTCTCTCACAGAGAAACAGACACAGAATTCTTTGTGCCTCTTTATTCCCAATTTCACCAGCACTTTGTAAAACCAGTCTCTAGGGGGCAGGGCCTAAGAAGGCCACTCCCCCTCCCCCTAAGCTCAGCCAAGGTCAGAAAGGTCTTTCCACCCACTCCCCATGAAGGGGACTTGTGGTGGGGCTGCTACGGGGGGAACAGGGAGCTGGACCAGGCCTGCTGGGCCACCCATTCCCCCTGCCAAGAGGGGGCTGGGCCTGGAAAGAGGGAACTCAAACCAGCCCAGCATGCCTGGGTCCCACGGAGTGGCCTGCTGCCATTAGGGCTGGGACCCTGACTATCCTATGTCACCCTCCCCTGCAGCCCCACCCTTCTCTGTCTGTGTCCCACCCCCACCCAGTCCCTAACTATATACAAATGTACAGAGGGGCTCTGCCAGGGTTCCACCCTCCCCTCTCTTCCTCCCTCCCCTCCTCAGGGACCTCTAGTCTGGTCTCCAGCCCTTCCTGGACACCTGCTTGGGAGCAGGGAGTGTAGACAAGAAGGACCCTTGTGTAAGGCAGCTGAGCCTGGGTTAGGGAGAGCAGGACCCTAGTCCTGGCCTCTCAGTGAGCACCGCCCTTTCCCTTAGCCCTGGGCTGCCCCAGACCTTCTGTCCCAGGAGTAGGAGATGTGTGGGGTCTTCGTAGAGTCCCAGTTTCATGGGTACTTTCCCCACACAGCACCATCCTAGCAAGCAAAGTCTTCAAAGAGGCTTCCTGGAGGCCCGTGGGGGTGGTGATGATTGGGAAGCAGGCTGCTAGCCCCCCCACCCTCAGCACGGCCCCGGCTTGGACAGGGACTCTGTAAAACAAAAAGGGGACAGATGGGACAGTAGTCAAGTTGTGTACTCAAGTCTCAACTATTTTTGCCTTTCCCCTCTGGGGTGTCTTGGGAACTTTCAGGAAGTGGCTCTGGAGAGAGGGTGCTCTTCCAGGTTGGGAGGAGAAGTCACCTACCTGTTCCTTCAGTTCCTGTAGCCCCAAAGTGGAGATGCCCCCAGTGGATGTCCGCAGTGGGGTCTTGGGCCTTCGCCACACCCTCTTGAGCCGATCCCAGGAGACCTTGCATGTCAAGGTGGGGGGTTGAAGAGGCCTCAATTATAGGACTTGGTGCCTACCAAGGCACCAGTAGGGCTCTGCATTCCTCAACCCAGCCTCTTCAGACCCAGACCCTCAGGTCTAGAGCCCTGAGTCCACGGCCCACCCAAGGGCCTGCACCACTCTCTCTTCCTTTCCTACATATCCTTACCTCATAGATGTAGTCAAGGATCTCTAGCAAGGTGAGGATGCTAGCCCCAATGAACAGACCCATCTGTCCCCCAAGGTCCCCTGAGAAGAAAGAGGGAAGGGTCAGTGGGAACAGGCTGGGCTGATCCACACATGAGTGGGGCCAGGGTCAGGGCTTACCCAGCAGGGCTGACAGGCCATAGGCAGCTCGCTGTTCCATGGCTTCAGAAGTTAGGGCCTCGAAAAAAACATCCAGGACCAAGAAGTTCTCCCTGGGAGACATGAAATGACACTTGTATGGGGCTACTGATCTTGAGGCAGCTGGCAAGGTCATCCCCAGCTGATCCCTATCTGAGACCCCTATGTGCTGTGAAGCTGGCAACCTCAGGCTCCCAAAGGGAGCTAGGTCCAGCTGTGTTAGCTTCGTGGCTTTGTCGTGGGGGTGGTTTTGCTTTGTCTTTCTGAAAAGGGGTTTCATAGAGCCCTGGCCTTAAACTCCCTATGTATCAGAGGAGAAAGACATATACATGGGTCTAAAGTAGTGTCATATACATGGGATCTGTGCAGTGGCAGGGATACAAGGAGCTGTGGCAGCTCAGACTTGGACTGGGAAGGGCTTTTCTGGAAGAGGACCATGAATGGCACTCCAGGCAGGAGACCCAGTATACACAAAGAGGGCAGCTCCTTCCCAGTCTCCTCTGTGGCCCAGCCTGCTGAAGGGCTCTCTCCACAAAGCTCATCCGTGGGCGTGGCTTACCGTATGTAGGTCTCGTTGCGGTTGTACTTCCTCGCCAGGTACCTGGCTGAGCCCCTGTTGGGGATCTTGACCATGGAGATCTCTTTGCCATAACGAGTCAGGTTGCAGGGTGTGGGGCAGAAGCACGGGCCCTCAGAGCCCCCACCCAGGGAGTCTGCAACACAAAGGCACCAGTTGCAGCAGGGAGAATGGCCCACAGGCACAGTAGCTATGGGAACAGGCACAGAGGCTATCCTGAGCTGGCATGTCCATTCAGAAGGCCAGACCTGTCACCTTCTAGAGCATGCTGACTTGGGTCCCTCTCAGACCAACTTTAAATGACCCATGACAGCAGCACATCTCTCTCTCTCTCTGTCCCCAGCTCCCTGGGACAAGGATGTCCCGTGGCTCAGAAGGAGGTGAGAGCATATCTGCCAGAATTAGTCAACAGGGGATCTCAGACAGACAAGCAAGGAATTAGGGAAAGGATGCTGAGATGGGTAGGTGGGAGATGGATGGATGGATGGATGGATGGATGGGTGGGTGGATGGATGGATGAATGATGGATGGATGATGGATGATAGTTGGATGAATGGGTGGATGGATGGATGATGGTTGGATGAATGATGGATGGATGGATAGATGGATGGATGGATGGGTGGATGGGTGGACAGAATAAGCTGCCAGGATTCACATACTTGATAGGCTAGGATGTCTCTGCTTGTCCCTCTTGTCCCCCATTTTGCTCTCTCCTTGTCCTTATACCCCAGGGGTTGATCCCTGCCAAATGCACCATCTTGATACCTTTGTCTTTCAGCCTGTTGGTCAGGCAGGTCAGAGGGAGTGGAGGGGAGGGGGATGTACATGTGGACTTCTTTCCCAGTTCCTCCAGTTACCAGGCTACAGATAGGCAGGGGCTGTGTTCTTCTGTGTCACTCTGCTCTCAAACAGCCCCAGGTAAGGGCTAGCATGTCCCATGTCCCTGGGACCTTGTGGCTAGAGAAAGCATGCTCTGTCTAGGGTACCCAAAGGTCAGTAGAGCTGCAGGCAGAGGTCAAGGGAGGGAGCAGAGCGTTGAAGAGGGAGGTTCTTGGAAGCCAATGCGGACTTAAGGCAAAATAAAAAAGGTGAGTGAGTGAGATAGTGAACAGAGTGGATAGTTTGAAGCAGGGCACCAGAACTCACTGCAGAAATCTAGATTTGATGGGCCACTGGGGATGCATTTGAGACGGTGGGGTAGCGGACTGGCACACCAGGCTCTCCTCTATACCCCTATAACACCTGCACCTGTGAAGTGTGTGACTGAAGAGCATTAAACAAAGGAACAGATGTATCAGCTGGATAAGGGAGCCACAGGTCCACAGAATAGGTGACACCAGGGAGCCTTCACTCTCAGGCCTGAAGGTATGAAGCAGCATCATAAAACAAGAGGGGGGGAAGGAGGGAGGGAGGGAGGAAGAAACCAGGAGGAGGGAGAGAGAAAGGAGTGAAAGGGAAGGGGAGTGAGCGCCAGCCCTTACCTGGGGCTGTTTGAGAGCAGAGTGACACAGAAGAACACAGCCCCTGCCTATCTGTAGCCTGGTAACTGGAGAAACTGGGAAAGAAGTCCACACGTACATCCCCTCCCCTCCACTCCCTCTGACCTGCCTGACCAACAGGCTGAAAGACAAAGGTATCAAGATGGTGCATTTGGCAGGGATCAACCCCTGGGGTATAAGACAAGGAGAGAGCAAAATGGGGGACAAGAGGGACAAGCAGAGACATCCTAGCCTATCAAGTATGTGAATCCTGACAGCTTATTCTGTCCACCCATCCACCCATCCATCCATCCATCTATCCATCCATCCATCATTCATCCAACCATCATCCATCCATCCACCCATTCATCCAACTATCATCCATCCATCCATCTATCCATCCATCCATCATTCATCCATCCATCCACCCATCCATCCACCCATTCATCCAACCATCATCCATCTATCCATCCATCCATCCATCCATCATTCATCCAAGAAAGAGGTGAGGGTAGGGAATTGGGGGTGGGGGGAGGAAGAGAAGAGAGAATGTTGACTGGGAGAACTGAGATGGGCTCCACTCCCAGTCTGGGTTTTCTGTAGCATCCCCATGGTCTGCCATCACTTAGAGTGTCTGAACCTATAGAAGCCATTAGGATCCACCCCCACCTCCACTTCCCACTGAGATGTAACAGACCTCAACTTCAGCAAGACTCCCTCCAGGACAGACTGGGAGGAGAAGTGACAAGACACAGGAGATGGGCACACAGAGGGATGCAGGAATGATGAGAGGCAGGGAAGGGGAAGGCAACACACACCCAGTGTGTGGTCGGCACATTCAATGTAGATATTTGGCGGGCAGATGGTCTCATTGCCTGGAAGGAGAGAAGAACATTTCTGAGATCTACAGTCCTTTCCCTCCTCCCTTACCACACACCCATGTAGACATCTACATGTATGCATGTTTACACATATGCATAGCAGATCAATGTATACACACACATGCATAAAAACAGCGAAAACGCACACATACATATATGTAGGTAATTGTACACTTGCTTATACAATCATGTGTACATTCTTCGGTTAATGCACACAACCCCCAAACACATACACACACGTATATATTAGCATGCACGCAAGCATGCTCATCCATGTGCTCCCAAATATATGAACCCATGCGTAAGTATCCAGACATACACATGAGCAGATGCTCATGCGTGTAGATGCGTGTTCATGTGGTACGCATTTCTGCCCCTGGAAGTTCAGGAGCTCAGAAGAGTGGCACCAAAGACTGGCTGGAGGTGCCCACCTGGCATGTGCACCATCCGGCAGTGGCAGCGCTGAAGCACGGCCTCCTTCTCACAGCGCAGTCGGCAGGCAGACACACTATAGGCTGAGTAGCCCTGAAGCTCAGGCTCCCTGAGCTCGCTTTCCGCCCGGCAGTTGCCCCAAGGCTGGGGCAGATAAGTTAGCTGCAGAGATGGGGCATGACAAGGTCAAGGCCAAGCATGTCCGTCAGGGCCAGTCCTCCAGTGTCAATAGCCCCGGCAAGGCCACGAGGCTGGCAGATGTGGCCAGCATCCCTTTGAGCAGTGATTTGCCCTGTGCCCAGCATAGGCCTAGCTGGGGATGCTCACCCGCTGTTCCTGGCAGGACACAAAAGTCTGGAAGCCTGGGGACACACCGAACCCCAGCTGGTGGATGTAGGGAGGCTCCTCCTGGCTGTGGATCTGCACCCGGATCCCTGCCTCAAATGACGTCTCATCTGCACAGCAGAAATGAGGGGCTTCAGAACCCCCTACAGGGGAGAACCGAGCCCAGCCCCATCCCTGAATTGGTCCTTATCCCCTTCCCGCCTGCATACTTGTCTCCCTCCATATGGGTAGGTATTCCTCCTGCTGGATGTCTAGCATGATCTCCAGGCCACTACCCATGCCACCTGCCCTGCTGGGCAGTGAACTCTGAGGATCTGCATTGAAGGTGTAACACTTGCCATAGCGAGTATAGACCTGGAGGGAGAAAGAACACAGCAGACAGAACTCTTTTGTTATTTTCTTTTTCTTTCCTTTTCTTTTTTTCTTTTTTCTCTTTTTTTGGGGGGGAAGGGGGCCAGGTTTTTACCATGTAGTTCAAATTGGATCTGCTCCTCCCCAGGCCTTGCAGTAACCCAGAAATTCCCCTTCTGAGATTTGCTACACTGTGTAGCTACAAGAGCTCTCTGTGTAGCTGGCCTTGAATTCCCAATCCTCCTGCTTTAACCACCCAAGCGTTGGGAGTACAGAGATACACCACTACGCCAGGCTCAGAACTCTTGCTTTCCTACCAATTCCTGCCCTCCTTCCTCTGAATAAAGGATCCTCCTATTGCTATTTAGTTTTTTTGAGTAAGGATCCAAATAATCTGCATCTCCCCCACTCCCATAACAATTCTAAAATGGTCTCCACCTCCTCGGGCTCCCTTCATCCATCCCTTTCCTCTGTTTTCCACATAGCAGTCAGAACACTCACACCAACCAAGTCCCCTGACATATTCTAGTATCTGTAGCACACACATCATGTTGTAACCCTCAAGTGTACACAAGCAAGCTTATTTTATTCTTTATGCATGTGTGCATGTTTACATGCAGTGGAGGCCAGAGATCAATGTCCAGTATCTTCCTCAACTGTTCTCTCCCATACTTTTGGAGACAGAACCTTTCACTGAACATGGAGATCATCAATTTGGCTAGGCTGGCCAGCCAGTGAACTCTAAGGATGCTCTTGTCTCCGCCTCCCCAGCACTACTGGGACCTCTCTCTCTCTTCCTCTCCCTCTCCCTCTCTCTCTCTCTCTCTCTCTCTCTCTCTCTCTCTCATACACACACACACACACACACACACACACACAAGCAAGCAAGTCTGCACATGCACACTCCCCAGTGCACAGCTTTTTACATGGATGCAGGAGAGCAGAGTCCTCATGCTTGCACAGCAAGTTCTTCATCAACGGAGCTTGATGAAGCCCCAGCAAAAGTTATTTTTAATCGAAACTAAACAATGCCAGATTCTCATTTTCCAGAGAATAAAGTCAGATTCTTTTTTTAAAAAAGATTTATTTATTTATTTTATGTGTATGAGTACACTGTAGCTGTACAGATGGCCGTGAGCCATCATGTGTGTGGCTGCTGGGAATTGAACTCAAGACGGCCCCGCTCGCTCCAGCATAATACACCGTAGCTGTCTTCAAATGCACCACGAGAGGCATCGGATCTCATTACGGGTGGTTGTGAGCCACCATGTGGTTGCTGGGATTCGAACTCAGAACCTTCGGAAGAGCAGTCAGTGCTCTTACCCGCTGAGTCATCTCGCCAGCCTGTCAGAATCTTCCTTTAGCCTTAAAGCCTTCAGTGTGGCCCTGGCCCTCTTCCTTCCTCTCTTTCCATTCCTGGATCTGTGACTTAAACATCTAGTCCTGCTATCCTGCATCCCACTTACCTCAGACCTTGCTCCTTGGCTCATCTACCCATTTCACTGTCCATTGCCCAAGTCTCCCACTGGAGAGCAAGCTGTACGGGAGCAGGGAGCCTGCCTGTTGTCCCATGCATTTGTCCCATCGTGAGGACACCTAAGGAATTTTTATAAACCTTTACTATCCAAAGCCGGGCTCGCATCTCCTGGTCGAGCATTCTCCCTCAAAAGACACCAGATGGCGCTGGTGACCCAAAGATGAAGGCACAGGCCTAGACGGGATTTTCCTGGCAGCCTGGAGTCATTGAGCAGCTGGAGTGGGAGAGCTACTGAGGAGGCAGATTCTAGACGTTCCTCCCGCCCGCCCGGCTCACCCCACAGGGATGTGGCCCTGGGTCAAACCCATCACAGGCAGCGCCTTCTCTGGGAGTGAGGGGTCAGTGTGCTACAACATTACCCCCACCCCTTTTCTTGGGAACGTGTTCACACTGTAAAACTGGGAAAAAGCTGGAAAAAGGCCTTAAGTGGCTTGGAGGAAAAAGATCTCCTCAGACTTGGCTGCAGCAGGGGTGTTGAAAGAAGAGGCTGAGCTGAGGGTGAGACATGGAGTTCTGAAGCAACCTGAGGGGACCTTGAGAGTAATGTTCTATCTTCCCTCCTCTGATAAGTTGGTTACCTGTAGCTACAGCAACCCTTCTTCTACATGCACCCCTCCACACACCCTCCTCCCCAGTACAGGCTTTACCTAAATTGATTTCTGAAACAACAACAAAATACGCATAGCAGGCACCTTGACATTTACAAAACTTGAAAACATCTACCCGTGTCATCTACCCGGTGTCTCTGATTTCAGTTGTGTTTGATGACCTTGGTTCCAGAGAAGGAAACTGAAGCTCAGAGAGGTAAGATGACTCTAAGGAAGCCTCACAGCCTCAGAGTGGATGCAAAGCTCCAGATACTCCCATCATTCATTGCTAGCATCCTCCTAGCCCAAAGCTACCCAGCTCCCACCTCAGGATGTGCCTCACACTAGAACTTCCTTTCCTTGCAGGGTTCCTCTTTCCCTTCAGCTCCATCCCTCAACCCCATCCTCCCAGTGTCATCTGCCTTTCCGTTCCTCACCTGTCCCTCCGCAGCTTCTGGGGTCTAGTCCTCACCCCGACCCATGTCACTCCTGCCTCCACCTGTACCCTCCATCACTGCATGTCCCTGTGAGGCAGGAGTGGGCATCACCGACATCTTAGAGCATGTTAGGTTGGGTGCTCAATCTAAGGGAATCATCACAACTGTCCCCGAGGGCAGTATTACCATCGCCTCACTCCACAGAGGAGGAGGCAGAAGCTCAGAGAACTGCACCAGTTTGCAGACATCTCTAAGTTCAGCACTCTTCAAGTGCCAGTTTGTACCCAGATCCCCTTTGTAAAGTGCTGGTTCTGGCTTAATATGGGAGCAGATGGATTCCCGGGAATGAAATTCTGCTTTTTTTACAAACCCATTGATTTGTGGACTGCACAGTAAGTAGAAAGGTCTAGATGAACAAGGCATGGTAGCACAAGCCTGTAATCCCAGAAGCTCTGGACCAATGCAGGAGGACTATGAATTCGTGGCCTGTCTGGTCTACAAACCGAGTTCAAGGTTAGCTCTAACCACTTAGTGAGACCCTCTCTTAAAAAGTAGAGGATCATGGGTCTGGCTCGGTGGTGGAGGGATTGCCAACTGTGGGGAGGTCCTAGGTTCCCATCTCTGGTGCTGAAACTGAAAATAACTAGAGGCCATACAAGAGTCAAGCAAGACCGATTGGGCCTAGTCATGGGCTCTCAGGACAGGACTGGAGAGAGAGGAACCTAAAGTGCGCTGAGTGCCAGCCTCCTGGATCCCTCGTGGTGAGGGAAGGGCAGATGCAGGAAACGTACAAGTGAATGCCCAACATTCACTAGAAGATGCTGGAATCAGTTCCTGCCAACTCAGCCAGTTTTGAGTGAATGCTTGAGTTGAGAGGCTAAATGAGGCCCAAGGGATGTGAGGGAACCCCAGGTTTGTGTTGCTCACATGACCATGTCTACCATGGCCTCCAAAGCTTAGCCTCACTCACAGGTTTCCAACTCTCTGAAGCCTGGAGTCCTGCTTCCCTCTTAGCAGAGAAAGGGGCAGAGAACAGGAGAAAGGCAAGCATGATCAAACATCCTCATTTTGTCCCAGATCAAAATTTTCTTTTTTTTTTTTTCTTTTAGAATTTCACACATGAGTACATGTCTCGGGCCTTTTGAGAAGTGCTTTTGATAGATCTTTCTCCTTGGATCCTTTCACACGAGCCCCATGAGGTGATCATTGTTGCCCCCTGGGAAGGATGAAGTAATTGAAGCCCAGAGAGGGAAAGCGGCTAAGTATGCACAGCAAGCAAAGAGCAGTAGAGATTTGGATAGGATGGAATACTGTATACAGCACAATCAGGACTTATGAAAGACCTACTGTGGACTCAGTGGATGAAATATGTTTGTGGGCTCCTAGCCCTTGGCGGAGCTGCACTGTTTCAATATGGGTACACAGACACATGCTACTGGGCAGTGCAAGCCCCCCTGCAGGATGGAGTCTATTGCTGACTTGGGAGGAGTTGGTTACCTGGCCGATGTGCGGGTGAAGTACTTGTATACTGGAGAAGGGGCAGTGCGTAACTCCGTAACTCAGACAGTGGGTAAAAGTAGTCCAGGTCCAAAGGACACTCTATGGAGACTGGACAGGCCAGACTGGCAGGGCTAGGCCATCCGCACAGCTTGGGTCAGGCCCCACTGCTGGGAAGAACAGGTCGTTGCCCTGGAGACAGTCCCTGGCCCGGGCAGTGATGGTGAGGCCGGCCACCAGCTCTTAAGTGGTACAATTCTGGTGGCAGCACAGCCCACAGCTTCTTCCATGGAGACGGCACGGCTGTTCAGCCACAAGGTCCCACTGGCTGTCCACTGCTCCCTCCCCACAGCCTGGCCAGGAAGGATGTGTACACAAGAGTAGAGAGCCTCGAGGCCCAATCCCAGAGAGAGTGGTCGCTTGACCAAGAAGTGTTCTGATGGTGGCAGGGCCATCTCCAGATAACCCCAGCTTCTAAGCTCTGCCCATGGGCCTTGATCCTATCGGAGCTCTAACACCTCCTTTCCATTTTAGCTTCTGATCCTATGCTACCTGCCCTAGCTGGAGTGTGTGACCTTAGAGCTTCCTTGAGCTGAAGGTGAATAGTCTATAAGCAGGTGACCCTAGAATCCCTCTGCCAGCTTCCCCTAGCCAGCCCTTTACTGGTCCCTCTCCAACTCTAGCTCTCTCTGCAGCGCTGGCCTGAATCACTGCCTGTTTCCCGTTCTAGGTCTGTCTCCTGACTGCTTCTTTATATCCCTGGGTCTACATTTTCTGGGTGCCCAACCAGTTATCCCTCCAGACTCAGTTTCTCTGCTCCTAGCCCTTGGCCAGCTTGTGTATCATCCTGAATCCCTTGCTCTCCCACAGCCTAGACGCTGTCTGCCCTCTTTGTCCCTTGCCGTCTGTACCTCTGTCCTATTTGCTTTCCTCTCTGTCTGTCTTCCATGCAAGTATTCAGTTTCTACATCTTGTCTTCCTCCATAGATTTTACTATGGGCCCAAGGTTGCCCCTGTGTCCTCTCCGTTCCCTCTCCCTCCCCATCTGCTCGAGAGACAATGATCAGGAGCTAGAAGAGATCTGTCCAGAGCTTGCTTTCCTGAGCGATGGCTTCTCTCTCAGCCCTCTGAGCTCCATCCATCCACAGCTCCCATTTCCCATGATAGCTCTCCCTGCCTGTCTGCTGGCTCCCCCCAACCCTCACCCAAGCCCTCCCTAGCTCTTCTTCCTCCCCACGGCCACAGAGCCCACAGGGTTAATAGCCAATTAGGAGGGCCAGGGCTCAGCTATGTGGGAGAAGGCCCTGGGCCTCCGGGAGATAAGAAGCAGCCAGAAGCAGCAAGGACCAGGCAGCTAATCCCACAGCTAATCTGCAGCTTGGGCTTTATCTCTACCGCCTTCTGGGCACCCAGCTTCTGCCAAGACCCCAGTACCTCCCGCTTAGCTACTTCTCTGTGGATGGTAGCCCCTCTCCTTTATCCCTCTGCCTTCCCCTGTGAGCTCCACTCCTATACCTCCTTCTTAGGTGCCCCGGAATGAACTCCCCTTCACCCTGCAGTATCCTGGAATCCACTGGGGACCAATAGAAGGGGTTGGATGCCTCTTCATCCAGCCATGACTAGCATCTCCGGTGGGAGAGCTCCTAAGCCATGAGTTTACTCAAGGGTGACCCAGGATGCAGGCTCAGTGTTTCATTCTCCTCTAGCCTGTCCAGGGGCAGAGGGGAAAAAAAAACCTAAGCACCAATTGCTTGGCTATCTGTGTTGGTGAGAAGCTTGGGGTCACTCAGACCAGCTCCCAGCCCCGTGACCCATTGTACAAAGGTTAAATCAGAAACCCATGAGATCCCAGCTTCCCATCCAAGAGCACACAGATAAGACTCAGTGTCACAACCCAGTCTGCGTCCGCAGCTCATGCCAGAATTCTTTGCTCATTTTGTCCCCCTCCTTGGGAGTCAGTAGACACTAGGTCCAGCTGCCTGTAACGTGCATTCGTGATTTTTTTTTTCTACTTTTCTGAACCTCAGTTTCCTCTTATGTCAAGTGGAATCTTCCAGAAAATTCCTGCCTGACTTGTTTCTGGGGGTAGTTGTTAATCTTGCAGGAAAAAAAAAGTAACAAGCCCCAAAGCAAGCACCTGTAGTCCCAGATACTTAGGGGTCTAAGGCAGGAGGATTGCTTCAGCCCTGGAATTTGGAGCAACATAGTGAGCTCCCCTTAAGTAAACAGACATTTGCAGGGCAGTGGTAGCACACGCCTTTAACCCTAGCACTTGGGAGGCAGAGGCAGGCGGATTTCTGAGTTCTGAGTTAGAGGCCAGCCTGGTCTATGGAGTGAGTTCCAGGACAGCCAGGGCTACACAGAGAAACCCTGTCTCGAAAAACCAAAAAAAAAAAAAAAAAAAAAAAAAAAAGTAAACAGACATTTGTAAAGTGAAGTCATATTCATTACTCCCCCATTGGTTTGTGATGCTGGAATAGAAGCCACGGAACTTAGGAGAAGGGACAGAGTTTGGAGCTTGACAAAGTAGTGTTCAAATCCTGCCTCTTCCACCAATCTTAATAAACAGCCTGAGACACTAGATCAAGAGCTGGGTGGGTGCCTGACAGTCTCTTTAGGCCTTGGTTTGCTCTTCCATAAAAGGCAGCCAGCAATTCCTCCCCCTCAGGTTAGGACTGCCGATTAGAGATAAACTCCAGAGTGATGCATGATCGACACTCAGCAGGGGAGCAGGGGGTGACCTAGGGAAGGGAACATCCAGTCAGCCAGCACAGCACAGCATGTCCATCTTCACAGGGCATCCTGCCTCTCAGTAAAGATGTCTGCCCTTGGAGGGTGGTCAGCCTGGAGCTCTTTCAGAGCACAGCTCACAGGCTCTGAGGTGTGGCTCTTCCAGCAGATGGGAAGCTCAGCCTGGTTTACCTCCAGGACTTGTTTTTATTGAGGTCTGTGGGATTCAAACGTCTTTGATCCTCCATTTTTCATCTGTGAAATGGGAATAAAATCAGGTATCCTTCAAAGTTGGCATGAGAAAAGAGATAATTATATAACTCATTAGCAAGAGCAATTTTCTGAATATCTGCTCAGAATCAAGCAAGGGTGTGAGTACTTTACATAAATGAACACTCTAATATTGGAGGAAGAAATGATCGAAGCTATTCTTATTGACCCCATTTCCCAGATGAGATGGTGGAGGCACAGAGAGGGAAAGAAACTGCCAAGGTTACATGATGTAGCAGAGCAGAGAATGGTGGGTGTTGGAGCAACCCGTGTGTCAAGTAGTATTCCTTAAGCCTTTACAATGTGTCAGGCACTGTGTTTGCCACAAGGGATACATCCCAGAACAAAATAGTCTTCCTGAAGGAGTTTGCCGTGGGATGTGGAGGCATGAATTCATTTCAAAAACCTGAGCACCTACAGCATGTGCCAGGCATATTCAAAGTGCCAGGTCTACAAGAGGGAACAGAACACAAACCTAACAATCACACAAATAGATACTACTGGCTGTGCTCCATGCTGTGGTGGAGATCCCAGCCAAGGCAGCTGCTCAGGCTGCAACAGGAGTTTGCTTCCGGTTGGAGGGCTAGAGCTAGCCTCTTTTGAGTAAGCTGGCTAGCCCACATTTCATGAAGGACATAGGATAGACCGCATGTTCTTAGCGCCCAGTTCTCAGTGCCCAGTGCCACCCACGTGCTTTTCAAGGAACCTTCCTCCCCAAGGTGGGTCTGGGAATGGAAGTAGTGTTGGTTCAAAAGTGAGCAGGAGAGCCATAGTGGATGCAAAGGAGGAACTGGCTAAGGTCCAGTAGCCAGAGCATGGGCTTGTTTTCCAAGTAGAAGAAGGCGGGACTCCGGGACCCAGGTAAACAGTTACACCTGTTCCGGGGCAGCCATTGCCTAAGCATTAAACCCCAGAAAGAATTTTGCAGGCGATACATGTTTTTAATCGGTAACTAAGTCTTTCTCTGGCATCCCCACCGCCTGATGCAAACAAAGCTGTTGAAGAGTTTAGCACTCACAGTTGGTGGGCGGGAGTTTTCAATTCCAACAAGACTTAGGGAGACGTGGAGTAGGAGTGTGTGTGTGTGTGTGTGTGTGTAGGGTGTCCATCCGTCTGTCTAGTTGACGAGTGGGTGGGCTCCCATCAGGGACCCCCTGCAGTAGGCTCACTTTGGCAGCACAGGCCTAGCTGCCCGCCCTGCACTGCGAGGCCGCACCCACGGGCAACGCTTCCCGCTGGCCGCCTCGCCTGCGGGGCAGGCATCCATCACTGAGCAGCGCCCTCCCTCTGTCTCCTCTGGGCTCCTCCACTCTCCTCCCTGGGTTCGCCTCATTTGCATTCCCTCGGCTCCCGGCTCCTCGGCAAAGTGACCTCCGTGCACACAGCAGCGCCAGAGGCTTCCACCGCGGAGGGAAACACCGTCTCCCGCCGCCCGCTGCGGCCGGGGAGGAGATCAGAGGGGCGGGAGCAGGGACAGCGCTGACCGGTGTGCACTGAGCTCTGGGCCAGAGATGGGCGTGGCCGGTGAGCCTGGGAACTACGCAAAGGCCTAGTACTCAGGTAGCGCTGAAGGACTTGGGAGTGAGATTTGAACCCGTGACCTTAGTCTCTAGCCCTGCTGAAGTGAAATGTGGAAGTCACTCACCCCGAGGTCTGGGGAGCTGTGCCTTAGAAATGAAACCTTCTTTTGAAACCAGAGGCTCTTAAACATCCCAACCTCCACTCGCATCCCTGCTAAGGAGAAGCCTGCTCCACTGTGCATTCACCCAGGAGTCTCCAGCCCTCCCCAGGGTCTGTCCAGTCCCTTGTCCCCACTTCCCTGGCCAGCCAAGCTGCCTCCCCCGCCCCCCGCTTGGTATTTACACCTTTCACACATTTGTAAGCTATTATCCTGTCCACGCTTAGTCACCGCTGAGCCAAGCGCCACGGATTTAGCTCCTTTAATCTTTCCTCCTAAATCAATCCTCCATTTCCCCTTAATCATCCCGTGGCTCCTCTCTGAACTCTCGCTGCTGCCTCGCCTGCCGCAGCCTATGCCTATCTCTCTGGAACTGCTCCCCCCACCCCCAGCCCCAAGCGGTGTCCCAAGGGCACCGTGAACATTTAGGGGGTGGACTGGATATTCTGCCCTGCTACCCCCCTGCTTGGGAGCCAAAGGAAGAAACGCAGGCATCCCCGCCCTTTCTGGAAAACACACAGCATTAGAACTTTGCTGTTCTCAGTCTGAGGCTCTCAGTTTCCCTGCCTCCTTCCACTGTACAGGGGAGTGGGGGGTGCTCTGAAGGGCCTAAGCCTCTGTCACGGCCCACCAAACATAAAAATAATGACAACAAAATGCATGACAATTCTGCTAAATGAGGGCTTTTCTCCACTGCCCATGGAGCTGGCTGTCCCTGTCCCACCTCCTTGACCTAGCTGCTTAAAGGAGGTGGATTCAGGAGAGCCAGGGAAGGGGTGTGTGTGTGTGTGTGTGTGTGTGTGTGTGTGTGTGTAGGGGGAGCTGGCATCTTCCCAACCTGAGGTTGCTATCCTTTCTTCTCCTCCTAGGACTATCTTAGCCTCCTTCCCCACTTCTCTCCCTGTCCAGGGTTGGCTCCAGTAGCCTAGAGACTGGACTTTCTTTGAGAGCTCTAGGATGATCCTTTCTGCCCCTCAATCCAGACCTGGATCAGGCAGCCCTGCTCTCCACCACAAGAGGGGGCAGGTTCCTCCTGTTAGCCCAAGGACAGGGATGGGGGTTCATGAAGGAGGCTAGGAGAGGTACGGTATGGGGGCCATTTCTTCAGATGCTAATCAGCATCTTCCAGCAGTGCGAGAAGCTGGGTTGATAATGAGCCCAGCTCGGGGCTGATTCCTGATTAATGAAGAGGCTACAGGGCTTCTTGAGTGGGGCCGGGTGGGGCATGTCTCTCACGACCCTCCCCACTGCCCTTGAAGACCAGCCCTCTGTGACGATTTTCCCTGTTCTTCCTTTCAGGCACACTACCTTAATCGGATCCACCATCTTCACTGCCGATGCGGCCAGACCGAGAGCGCCCCCTCCAGGAGGACTTGAGAAGCAGCAGCCAGTACAAAGTAAGAGGTGTGCTTTTACCCACCTGGGTTCTGCAATCTGAGCGGCAGGCAGTCTACAGGATTGTTAAAATCGGGGAACTTTTTGTTGAAACAAACTAGATTTCTAGAGCTTCTTTTAACACCTTGGAAGACTACTGACATCCTCACATGGGCAACAGTTAGTTGGAACTGAGGTGGAGACCCCACCCTTCGCTATATATGATCTCATTAACTTTCCCCCTCCTAGCTCCTCAAGGCAGGAGCAGCCTTCATCCAGATATTCACCAAATGTGCACAAGAGTCACACCTCAGGATGCAATGGGACCATAGGGACCGAGGACTGCCTGGGGGATTGAGGCAGTGTTAATAAAGTTGATCTGGAAGGTAAAAGGCCTGGACAAACATCAGAAGATGCGCCCCCCCCCCCCACTAGATCCAAGGGTTATAGGAAAGGTCTGGAGTTGGGAAGTGTGCGTGGAGTAGACAGTGGCAGTGGGTTAGAGATTGAGCCTGCCAATATTGGCCGAACTACAATGCTAGGAAAGACCAGGGACCAAGGAGGAGACAAATGGAAAGAGAAGGATTGTTGAAAAGCCCCAAACTGGGCACCAGGGCAACCAGAATAGCACAGGGCTTACACGAAGTCCTTGTTGCCTCCGAGCTGTCCTGGGTGTCGATAGGGAAGGCTGTGAAGGGAGGGGGAGGACACGGGGGAGGGGGGGACTGCCCAGCTGGAAGAGGCCTTGTCTAATTGTGCCTGATTAGTAGAGAGGAAGGGAACAGGGCTAGTGATTAATAGTCACGGCAGTCACCAGCGTGAGGGGAAGGAGGACTGGGAGGGGGAGGGAAGCCTGAGAGCCAAGGGAGAATGGAGAGAGTGAGGTGCCCATGAAGCCTTGGCCTCTTGCCCTTTTAGGGGCTGTCTGTACCCTTGATCTTGGGGGGGGATGCTACAATGAGGACATTCCCCCCCACCCCCCACCCTTCCTGCTTCAGTTTTCAAGGCAGGGGCATGGAAGAGAAGAGAGCAAGGTCATGCCTTCCTCTGGGAAAAGTAGTTATCTGTGTTATTCACATGATGCTTCCAAATACCTCAAAGGCTCCAGCCATCCTCAGCTCAACCCTGGGACCTCAGCTTGACTTTGTCCTACCCTACAAAGTGTCATCGTTTAGTCCTATCCGTAATTCTAGCCCAGACTCAGCCAGGCAATCTGAACCTTAGTCACCAGGTATGTTGTCCAAGATAACACACGCTTGGCTGCACACGCCCAGTTACATTTCAAATGCTCAACAGCCATGTGTGGCTACAGGCGACCATGTTGGAAAATACAGACATAGGGTGTCTCCATCTTTGCAAAAGGTCTGTCACCTAGCAGTGACCTATAGAGTATAGACTCAGATGCACATGTGCATGCTTGCTTGGGAAGGCTATAACCACATAGCGAAGGTCCGAGGGAAGGCCAGAGGATGGAGAGCAGAGTTGCTCCAGAGCAGGGAACAGAAACCATCAGATGATACTGAGAACAGTGAGATTAAAAGATGGCCCGGAGTTGCCTCGGTGGCATTTGTGACAACTGGCACTTGCAGAGTACACATTGTGTTCATGCCAGGCAGTGTACTAAACTCTTTTCAGGCATCTGACCCTCAAATCCACCCCAGAGACAATGTAATAAATACACAAATGGATGCTCATAAAAGCATTTTGGTTTCCTCGAGGCCACACGATGGAATAGAACTAAGGTACAAGTCCACACTGTCAGACAGCTCCAGAACTCAACACCTAGTGTCCTGTCCCCTGAGGAGAGGAGATGCTTGGCTTTTAGAGCCGCCTGCCACCTTTGTATTTCTACAGAGCAAGAGTGAGGGCTAGGAAGAGAGCTACTGCCTCCTACCAAGCTGACTGACTGAGAGTGAGCCGTGATGGGGGAGGGAAAGCAGGGGCTTGGCACACAGTGGGGGGATAGTAGAAACAAAGAGGAAGGGAGAGCCTCCTACAGTGTCAGGGTGAATGGGGTGATGGGGAAAGTATGAGGTGCAGATGGAGGTGGGCTCCAGTGAGCTGGCTGGAGGAGAAAAGGGAAGAGATAGGGGCCTGAGGGGAGGACAGTAGGGGGTGGAAAAGGTCATAGCATGGCACCTTCAGAACCCCTGCCTCTCTTTTTCTCCTCTCCAAACCTCACTCTGCCCCATCCCTTAAGCCTTCCCAGACCTCTTTTAGCCCAGAGTGGCCTCTCTCTCTGAACTCAGGATCTTACCATCTACGCACCTCATCTGGCAATTAATCCTGGCACCTTATGACATCGCTTGCATGGCTGATTAACTCTTGCATGGTTGCTTAAGCTTTTGAGGATCCCTGTTCCTGTTCTACCATGAGACTGAAGGCATCTTGAGGACAGGGCTTGAGGACTAGGGCTTCCCTTCTTTGCTGTCTCCCACAGGTCCTATCCTAGTAAGGAGCCCAGCTAGGATATCGGTCCTACACCGAGCATCCATTTGTATATCAGTCCACAGACCAGCATTTTGAGTGCTTGACTCGGGAGTAAATGAAGGGATATTTGGGAGCGTGGCAGGGGGTGGTGGTGGTGTGAGAGCGATCTCAGTGGCACCAGAAGCAAGAGCGGGCGGCTTAGGGGACTGGGGGAGGGCACATTACCCAGAGTAAAAATAGGCTGGAAAATGTGACATTTATTAACTTGGATTCCGGAGGAAAGGTCACAGCAGAGTGGGGAGTGGGAAGGAGGAAACAGGGGAGGCAACAGAAAACACAGAACAGTCCCTTACTGAAGCCTGTCTGTCATCGTCACTGGCCATTTCACTGTCCACTCCCTGGCAGGTGCCACCTCAACCAGCTCACATTTTCATCTCCTCACCAAAACCCTTCAAATCCCCATCATGCACCCCACATCCTCACTACAGAGCTGAATTAAGGACTTCATGTCCTCACCGGAGGCCTCCGGTCTCACCCAGGCAACACATCCTATCTTCACCAATACCTTGGGTCTCAGCCCAGTTCCTAACTGTCCCAGACACAACCCAGAGTACTCTAGGTCCAGGAGGAATTTATACGCAGCAGGTGGGGACAGGTTGTGAGGCAGGAGGCTATGAGTCCAGGCTAGGATGGGCATAGGGGACTAGGAACCTCAAAAGGAGAATTCTGTCCCCCAGTGCTTGCTTTGTCCCACTTGCACTGATGTCCCTGGAACAGCCGCACAGCTCCACCAGCTTCCTCTCTCTTTCTCTCTTTCCCTGCCCTCTCTCTCCCTCTCTTGAACTCCAGGGTACCAAAGGACCTAGGGAAAGCTATCCTTCCCCTTCCTCTTCCCCATCCATCCCCAGGATTCCAAGAACTTTGGTCAAGCTTTGATCAAGGGAATCCCTGTGCCCCTGTAGTCTCTGGACACCTCTTATCCTAACAGAAACCCTCAATGGTCACCTTCCCTTCACTTCCTAAGTGTCCTCCATCTCTCCTCCATTGATGTGTGTCATCCATGCCTTTCCCCTTTCCTGCCCACCCCAACTGGAGCTAAGACACAAACTCAGGGACACAAAGACCCCATTGATTTCTGCCCCAGCAGCACCTGCGGAGACAGAGTTCCTCCCCACCCCCATCACAGAGGGGTGAGGCCTCAAGGCAGGAGTTCCATGGATTCCCAAAGGCCACACTCACTTCACACATCACTTCCCTCTTAGCTCTGGTCTTGAAGAGCAGTGTTCTATTTTCCTAGAAGACAGCATGTAGCTAGCTAGACAACAGACTGCTATTCCCTAATTCCACTCCTGGTACAATCTTCCTCCCTCCTGCCCCCCTCTTCATGTTAATTCCTCCCACCGAACCCACCCACACAACCCAAAGCAAGAGGCCCTAGACACTGCAGATGTGGTGGGGCCAGGAACCTGGCTGATGCATGTCTCCTGGTAACACTGAGGCAGGGAGAGAGGGAGAGCTTGTGGGTGAGGAGCTAGGTTCCCAGGAAGGAACATACCCATTGCTGCTGGCAGCTGGGTGTGAGCAGGCACCTCGGTGGCACTATACATTTACCATGTACTCATATACCATGTAGGCATGTACCAGCCAATAGCCACAAAGATGAGACCACACACACACACACACACACACACACACACATAGGCATCAACTGGGGACTGGGGACAGACTCAAGCATAGTGTGTATAATAGCTTGTGAGTGTGTGTGATAGACCTGACAGTATCCAAGACACATCCCCCATGCTCATACACCTGATGGCGGGAGGTGTGCAAGGAGAGCAGGCAGGGCTGGCACCTCACTCCTGGTGAGGGCACATGTGTTTGTGTTCACCTACATGGGGGTGATGGTGCCAGTTGCCTCTGCCTGGAGAATGGTGGGCAGAAGTTGAGGTAGGTTGGTGTCAGGAGCTGGGATGACATCCCCAGTGTGACCCTCATCCTTGGCAGCTATGAGCCGGGGTACAGGCATGGAATGAGTGTGTGGGTGTGCAGGTGTGCATATGAGGTAGGGACAGGGACACTGAAAGTGCATGGCGGGGAGTATACAAGGAAAGCATGTCCCTGAGCAGTAGGAGTGTGTGTGTGTTCGTGTGCCAGCTTCGAGGATGAGTTATGCACAGAGAGGGAATGAATGATTCTCAGTGTGAGAGCCAGAGCCAGGCAAGGGAGCAGCAGGAACAGGGACCAGAGGGGGTGGGGGCACTGGCAAGCAGGAACAACCAGGGGGAGCATGAAAGAGGGGTGTGTGAGAACAGCTGTGAAGGACTGTGTGTGTGTGTGTGTGTGTGTGTGTGTGTGTGTGTGTGAAAGGCAGAGAGATGAAAGAGACTGGCATCCAGGATACACGAAGACTATCTCCATCCAGCTGGCTGGTCGGGCCAGCTCCCCAGAAGGCAGCCCCCCAGTCCTTCCTTAGTCAGGGACTCCTCTCCCCTTTATCAACCCTCTCCCTGTCACTTTGATTTGGTGGGAAGAAGAATCCAGTAGCCCCCCAGAAGAAAAGGAAAACAAGAACAAAGTGAGGCTCAGTCTGTCTGGCCTTGCGATGAAGAGCAGCTTCAGGGCCCTGAGTCCATCCCAAGGAATAGCCCTGGCCCCTGAACCTTGAACACTGCAGCAGCAGAAGAGGAGGAGGAGGAGCTGTACCACCAGGGTAAGCCCTTCTGAGCATCCACTGCTCCTGGGCTGAGGAGCCAGAGGGAAACACCAGCTGAGGGAGATGCGAGGCCTGCCTCTGGTGGCAGAAGGAAGGGAAGCCCTGTGGAGGATGCCCTCACGTACCACCCTCCACCCCCACATTAGCTTCTGGCCACCCCAGGTTCAGGTGGCCCAGCTGGTAGAACTCACCACAGAGAAGTTGCTGGCGGAACAGTGGTGCCCACTGAAGTTGCAGCTCTTGAGCATGTCAGCAAGCTGGTGGCCAGTGCGGTTGAGGATGTCTACCATGTCAGGCTCTGGGTAGCGAAGGCCAGCTGCTCGGTGCCCATCCCGGTCTTTGGGGGGCAGCCCTGTCAGATTGGCCAGGTGGAAGATATCAGCATCGCTGAGTGCCGAGTGCCGGAAGCGGTTGATATTGCAGAGGGTGACAGCCGGAAAACCCGCCACTGGGGCTGGGGCAGCAGGGTCCATGGCTACCAGGTGAGGCCGGGTCAGGTAGCCCCTGGCCAGGCTGGCTGCCTGGTACAGGAAGGCAGCCAGGCAGGTGAGTAGGGCCAGTGCCCACAGGGTTCTGCGCAGTCCATGGGGACCAGGGCCACAGGCCCGGCCCAGCCCATGCAGAGTGCTGGTACTGGCAAAGGTGGCCAGGTCCCGAGGGGCTGCTGGCCCCTGAGCAGCTCCCAGGAGGCTCTGCTCATCCCCTGCCTCCTTCTCCTTGGGTTTTGCATCCTCCTCAGCAAATTTGATTTTGCACACAATCTCGATCGGCATCTGTCCCCGGCTGCTGGGACTGGCCAGAGCCTCACTGCTACTGTCCCTCCCTGGACAGCAGCCCTGGTGCCCTCCGGAGTGGTGATGGTGGCAGCGGCTGCTCTTCTAAACTCAGGGCAACCAGGAGAAGGATGGGGACAGGGTGGGGGCCCGAGGTGGGGGCGTCACTCCCACTCCCAGCAGCTCCGCAGCCCCGGCGCTGCCTCTGCCGCTGCTGCCTCTGCTGCCGCTTGTCTCTCTCCTCGATCGTCTCCTTGTGGCTTCCCTTATCAGCACCCGCACAGCTGTCAGCCCCTGCGTGTGTCCCTGCGAGCAAGCGAGTGAGCGAGGGAGCAAGCGCTGCTCCACCACGCCGCGCAGCCCCAGCCGCTCCGCTCAGCATGTGCTCTGGAGCCCACCCCGTGCTTAATAATTCAGGACATGTCAACAGCGTTTCACCGTCGGGCACTGGCACGGGAGGCAGGAGCCAGGCTAGGGAGGGAAAAGCCCCACCCTACCCCAGCCCAGGATGGAGATTCCAGGATCAGGGGTGCTTCGGAAACTCTCTCGCTGTGCCTTAGTCAAGTGTGGGGGCCACGGATAGCCCAGTCTCCAGCTAACCAGGGAACAGGGAATGGTGCTAAGCTCAGAGCGCTCAGCCCATTCCTCGCCACTTTTTCTGGACCACACCTCACAAAGGGTCAATCAACTCCACCTCTTTGGCTTCCTTGACTCCTTACTCTAGCCTTCGGTCGGCGGATCTCACTGCCCCACTCAAAGCAGCTTCAGCAACTCCTTGTGAGAGCCACTTGTTTGAATGAGGGAGGGAAGGAAGGGGAGGGCAGGCAAGAGAGATGAAGAGACAACTGTAGCTTCCCTCAGACTCCCCTTTCCTAGAGCCTTGCTGCTGACTTCAACATCCACTGCACCCCTACCCCCTCCAGGAGGAACCCTGGCTCCCTTTTTCTGACTTTGCCCCCAGTCCCAGGTCCAGTCATTCTTGTGACCGAAGCAGAGGCCACCCTGGCTGGCTTGCTCATCTGTAGCTACTTTACAGGTCTTTTGGTCTCCAAATCCCTTGTTATGACCACGCTTGGGGAAAAGGAAGGGATCTGGATGAGCCAGGCCAGGGAGCAAAGAGCTCAGAGGCATGGGAGAAGGAAATGAAGCGCCCAGGGAGCTATTAGAGCTACGTGGAACGTGAGTGGGGGCTTCAGTGGAAATACTGTGCTAAGGAAATCAGTGCCCAGAATGTCCTGTGCTCTGGCAGAGCTAGGCAGGGTTGCCCTGCAGGCTGCTATCTTGGAGGGGAAATCAGACACATGGGTTACCATCACAAGAGGAAGTGGAAGCCCCTCTTGGCTCACCGGGAGGGGGTATGTTGGTACCTCCCGCTTGAGGAGGGGGGATGTAGCAAGGATGGTCCACTTGTGCCCCTGGGGTGTGTGTAAAAGTGTGAGTCCTCATGGGGGAGAGGAAGCACTTGTCCTGGGAGGAAAGGGGGGCTGATTAATCGGGGCGCTAATGAGCAGCAGGGAGAGGAAGCTCAGAGGGGAGGGGGAGGCGGCTCCATCGATCCAAGCCGCGGAACCAGCAGCTGAAAAAAAAAAAAAAAGTGAGAAGGGAATCGATCTGAGGGAAACGGCAGCTGCTGGGGATTAGAGCCCGAGGTCCACGCGCTGTCCAACAGCTACCCCTCCCCTGCGTCAGCCTGGCCCTGCAGTCTCAGGCTGGCCCCGAGGGAGGGTCACAAGCGTAGCTCCCCTCGGGGGTTCAGGTTGCTGCTCAGCCCACCCTGGCTGCAAGGCTAGGTCAGGCCTCTAGTGAGGGGCACCCTGGGGTGTAATCCAACAGCACACCTGGTCCTAGCCATGCATGGTGCTCTAACTAGATGTCCCCAGCCTTTCAGCAAAAGTGGCTTCCCAGGGCCCCACTGCTGGGTGTCCCCACAAGCTTCTCATGAGTTTAGGTCAGCGGGCTCCCAACGCTGGAACGAGAAGACCCCTGGGATTCAAGGGTTGCTTTTGGCTAGGATACAGCAGAAGTAGAGTTGGCACTGGAAGCAGGCGCTGAGTTCCTACAGAAGGGTCCAAGTGACCACAGACAGCTAGCCCCACTACCCTGTACGCTGGCAGTAGTCTCCCATACCCACCCCCCACCATCGACTTCCAGACCTTTCCAAAGTCCCCC
>NW_022196896.1:101320907-101343929 GCF_008632895.1 Mastomys coucha | reverse complement strand
AAGGTGATTTAATTGCTTTTTTAAGGTTACTTCAGTCTGGGGCTCTGCCAAGAAAGTGGGAGCTGCCCCCAGTCTCCCCTCCAGCACTCCCCACTGCCCTGGCCTGATAGCATTGCTATCTGCTGAGCGCTCAGGGTCAAGCTGTCTCTACAGCCTGCTGCCCTCCATTATGACACCCTCTCGCCCCCACACACTTCAGGTCAGCAGGGACTTGTCCACCTCTAAAAGGAAAGAGGTTGGGTGATGACTCCATACCGGGGGTGGGGGTGGGGGTGGGGTCTGTGGGGGAACTCCAGGGCGTTGGAATGAAGCAGCAGTTTGTTACACGCAGGCTCCCACCATTGCCCGGTGGCCAGCTGTCTCTAATTGTCCGCGAGTCCCTACCACCCAGCCTCCCAGACCTCCTGGAATCCGGCTATGCTCAGCGAGGAACCCCGTCCTTCCAGCCCATCTCTTGGCAGTTTCCACTCACTCTCTCCCCACCCCCAGCCCCTTCTGGCCCCCTTTCTATCCCTCCATACCCCCTTTGCCTCTGGCCCTGTCCCCTCACCCCCCCTTCTCCCTGCTTCCCTGCCTGCCTCCTCTGCCCGGCTGCAGTTGGGTGATAATCTCCGTCATTTAGCCTCCCGGCTGCTTCCCCGGCTCATTGCCCAGCTGGTCCCTGGGGCCCGGCCCAGTTTCTTCCCCACCCCCACCCCCAGCCCTGCGCCCAAGCTCCCTCAGTCTTTCCCTGTTTCTCTCACCCATTCCCTAGGGACCAGCTGCCCCCTGGGAGGTGTGTGTTGGGGGGGGGTAGGAAGCAGGGCTGAGGGGAGCTGGCTAGGACCTGAGCTAGCTGTAAGCTAGTGGGAGGGGCTGCTGGGACTCCAGAGTTTGGAGTGGCAGGAGGGGCTACCATTCAGGCAGCACGTGAGCCCCACTCAGATTTCTCTGCCCTCCAGTTATCCCCATTTCTCAGATTTGTTCATAGCCCAATTCTCCCCGCCCTAGGATTTGAATCAGGCTCCCTGAAACTGGGAAAGAGAAGGCTAGAGAGAGAGGGAGGCAAAGGTCATTGGGCTAGGCAAGCCGGGGAAAAGATGGAGACGACAGGGAGGGCAGGATGGACTAGTCAGAGGTATTGGGAGAATACTTGGAAGTTTTACTTGAGACTCCCAGGACAGAACCAGAAGAATTTCGCAGGGAACCTATTCACAGCCCAGGGACTCCCCCAAAGGAAGCTTTTTCTGTTCTTTCCTGTCTTATGAGGGCGCCTGACTCCCCTGGCTGGCTGGCTGGCTAGCTTCATAAACTACACAACCTTTGAACTCCTAAGGAGCATTCTGTAGATCAAGTCCCCAGCCTCCAGATCCCAAGGGACACCTCCTTGACACCCACCTCAGCTCAGAATTCTGGACCTGGTGCTGACCAGGGGGTGGGAAGCCAGTGTGGGACAGACGTGGGCAGGAAGGGACAAGGATGGGGGGGTGTGCCTGGCCTGGCCAGGCCTGGCTGGCGAGCGAGCAGCAGTGACAAACGGGCTGTGCGGGGGCCGAGGGGCGGGGGGCGGACGGCGGCTGATTTATCTGGGTTATTTATGCCACGGACGAGGCAGGAGAAGCGGTTAATGAGAGTCCCGGCGAAGGGGGATGGGAAGGACCGGACGTGATCTGAGGCAACTGAAAAGGGTTAGCGTCCCACCGCCAGGCCCTGCCCCCACTGTCACCAGTACTCTCTGTACCCCCACAGGGACCTCTCTGGGCTATCCCAGGGAAACGTCCGCTCCTCTGCTTTATCCCTCTTTGGGTATTCTCAAACGGAGGTCATTGGTCACCAGGAATGGAGTGCGATTCAAGCTTGGGGAAATCCTAGAGGAAGAGGAACTAGGGAGGGGACATGGAAAGGGAGAACAGGAAGATACACACATCCTGACGGGCTAGAAACAGACGAAGTTTGAGGGGTCAGTGGTAAGGGCTGAGATAGAAGAGGGAGGGTGGGAGTAAGTGGGCAGCCCGCAGACCCTGAGCAGATGCCAGAGAGAAGGCAAAGGGCCTTTAGGCACACTAATCTGGTGTCAGACAGGGAGCTCAGAGACGGGGGTCTGAGTGACAGAGAAGCTAGGCAGGAGGTGGCGCTGGTCAGAGAGCAGAGAGAGCAGGAAGGAGGGAGAGAAGATCCCAAGAAGGAGGGGGAGAGGGCTTTGCAGCCGCGAAAGCTGCTGGGAGCAGATAAGGCAGCACGGCAGCAGGAGGGATTAAAGCTCCGAGGGGCATGGGGGGGGGGGGGTTGTCGAGTGGGATGATGGGAGGGGCAGGGAGGAGAGGGTTGAGGGTTAGACACCCGGCCGCAGAGATGAGCAGGGAAAGGAGATCTTTGAGGAGGCAGGTTTAATCAGGGGCTATTAACTAGGAGAGGAGAAAGAAGAAAACTCTTGATCATCTGTTCTGGGAAGGAGGACTTTTCTGTCATGAACAGTCCGACACCCCACACATGCCCGGGGTGGCAAAGCTAAGCCAAGCGATGAACTGGGGAGGATAGAGGGCTGCCGAATAATAGGGTTGGCAGAGGCTGGCCCCCCAGGAGCTGCTCAGAAAGGATCTGGAGATACCGAGGGCACGCAGCGCCTCCTTGCGGTGATCAATGGAACACAGGAGAGGTTATTGATGCTCAATCCACTGACACAGGCACCTCACCTATGGGATAGGCCTCCTTATGGGGAGGGGGTACAATCTTGGAAAAAGAGTAAGTTGCTCCCCAGCGTGGGCTCCCCAGGCGTCCCTTACTATCCCTTGACCTACCAGAAAGGTGTTCTTGGTGCCAGTGAAACCCCTTGCTCCCCCAAACCTAGCCTAGGACAGTTCAGAGATGGCTTGGTGACAAAAGGCAGCCTTAGTGGGAAGAAAAGGAAGGAGAGGGGGGTGCGGGAGGGGAGCGGAGGTGGCAGGCGGGGCCCGGTAATTGCGTGTTTGCCAGTTCTCAGTCTCTGCACACAGGGAGCGTGTTGGTGGATGTTGCTTCCCTTTGAGGAGTGACTGTTGGCAGAGGTGTCAGTGTGTCTATCTCAGGGGTCTGGGCTCTCTTTGGTTCTCACCCCCTTTTTGTTTTGGGGAGCATGGCTCTGGGCACACCCAGCTGTGTTCTGTGCTGATGCGGCAGATGTGGCGGGCCCCAGCTGTGCCTGCTTCCCAGAGAGGGGGAGGAGGCTGCAATCTGCTCCCCCATAATGGCTGCTAAATGCCAGGGGGAGGGGCTAAAATAGAGGTAGGATTGGGACCTGGGCAACCCCAGCAGGACGTGAGAGTGCACTGCCACCCCCCCAGCCCCACTCTGACCAGTCCCCCCAACCCTAGCCAGCATTCTTGGCTCTCTATCTCGATCGCTGCTCCTGAAGCCCATCCAAATTTTTCTCCATACTCAGTCCCTGTCCTTAGCTCTCCTCCCCTGTCACCCCATCCAGCTTGATGCCAAGGACACCCTCCCCCCGGCCCCCAGCTCGCTCCCCTTCACTGATTTTACAGAATAATCTTTTTATGGAAACTGGGGGGAAAAAAGCACTAATGGCAGGGAACACACCCCTCCCCCGCATCCCTCCCCCTGCTCATTCCCCCCCACACACACACACTTCCCACCCCAGTTCCTTCTGGCTTCTCCCTTCTCAAACCCACCCCTGAACCAGTACCCTCCTACACCTATATCTCCATGAGGCTAATGAAGGTTGGGTGCAGGTCCCCAGAGAAGTAGATAAGGGGGCTCCCCGCTACATCTCTTGAGGCAGAGTGCTCCCACTTCATGGGCTGTGAGTTGCCCCCATAGACAGATGGGGCTCTGGCTTCTCCCAGTACAGAAGAGTGCTCGGAAGGAGTGAGGGCATCACCCCTCACCCTTGTGACACTTTGCACCTGCGATCCCCTCAGCCTGGGCAATGTTTTGAAGGTGTCAGCTTCTCTATGCCATACCACCTTCAAACACTGACCCTTTCCCCTTCCAGAGCCTCTTGCCATCATGTCTCCACCCCCACTGGGTCTAGGAGGGGGGTCCCGGGGGCCAGGGCCTGACACAGACTTATTGGATTTCACGGTGTTTTGCTGAGAAAATAATTAAATTATCATATTTATGATGGAGCTGCCATGGCCTCTGCCAACCACTTGGAACAGAAGGGTCAGGGTAGGGGGAGGAGAGGAAAGGAACCCACAGCCTGGCCTTGTGGTCCAACCCTCTCCTGGCCCCTTCCTTAGGGAAGTGACCCCAGGCTGAATGGGTCCGCATCTCTGCTGATGGTTGCAGACGTGACAGGTCTGGGTTGGAGGCAGGCTGGGAAGAAACCAGGGAAAGGGCTGTGGAGACTCTGGTTAGAGGCTGGGATTGCTAAGCCCTTGGGCCGGCTCTCATCCAGCGCTCATGACATGGCAGGTCATCTCTAGGGCAATCCCCAGGTCAGCCTTGGTCCAGTCCCCATATATCTTTCTAACTGCCTGCCTGGAAAGCTATGAAATCCTGAGCTCTGTCCCATACCCTGGTGTTGAGAACAAGGTCTCGACACCCTGCTGCCTGCCACCCAAGCCTGGCTGCCAGGACCCCCTCCTGTCTCCCACCCAAACCCTGCCCCCCTATTCTCTTCGGGTAATTAGATTCCTCTCAATTAGCAGATTACGATCATTACCAGCTCATCTGGCAACTAAACTCAGCACCCACAGCTGTGGAAAGGGGGGTGCCAAGAGGGGCACACTGAGGTCATGGGCAAACATGGGGATGTGCAGAGAGCAGGGTTATGTCCTGCCAAGAGGTATCCTACTGCCAAGGGGTGAGGGGGCGTCTTCTAAATCAGACCTCTGCCAGAGGAGCGGGGGACAGATCCTGTAAGACCCCTGGGTAGGGGCAAACCCCCCAAGTCCTCAAAGCCAGCCTGGGAGCAGATGGAGCTGGCAAAGCGTTAAACAGGCCAGGGCTGGGTCTTGGCATGGAGCTGAGGAGAGCAGGCTGCTGGGTGTTCAGCATGGGTCCCAGCCTCCCAGCAAGTGTGCCCACTGAAATCCTTCAGCTTTCAGCATTCTGGAAAGCCAGGCCTGGGGAAGCAGGCAAGCAAGCAGGGGGAAGGTCGTGGGGACCAGCAGGCCAGGGAGCCTGGAGGGCCTTCCTCTAAAGCAGCTAGTATAGAAGGCTGAGGTAGTGGGAGGGGGAGATTTACCAAGACTCCGAATTCATTATTCATGAGCCAGCAGCAACGACTCCAATTTAAATGCTAATGTGGGGGGGCCTGACTCAGCTGCCCCTCTTGTACCTCCACCCCCAGTCCAGGCGCAAGCGGAGTCCAAGCTGGCTCCAAGATTCATAGGGGTTTATTTGGGAGTGGGGAGAGGGGCCAGGTGTCCCTGGCCAACATACATGGCTCCCTACAAGGTGGCTTCCTCAAGGTGGACTGAGCTAGCCAGGCAGGCAGCAGCCCAAAGGAGAGTGGGCGGGAGTCCTGGGGGCCTTTTTGGCAGCATCCTCACAGGATGATTTGGTTGGTGAAGCTTCGACTTAGCTCCTTATGTGGTAGAACAATCGAGTTCAAGATGAGCACCTCAGCAGGGATCCGCACTCGGCAGCCTGGAGCGTGGACAAGGGCACAGGAACAGGTCATGAGGCAGGGAGCTGGGGCCATGGCCAGGCCTGCCCATCTGTGCTCCAGGCCTCATCCCCTGGTGATTCCCTCAGGCTGGGTACATGGCAGGATCTTGGTAAATATTTGCTTAAGGAATACACACACACACACACACACACACACACACACACACACACACACACACGTACACGCACGCACGCACGCACGCGCACACACGCACGCGCACACACACACACACACACACACACACGCACGCACATACAAATACATACAAGAACAAACGTTCCCTGCAGACTCCAGCCTTTCACCTGTGGAGCTTCCTAATGCTCACCCCCAGCCCCGACACACACACCATACCCAGGATAGTAATGGCAGGAAGCAGCTTTCCATCTTTGAAGAGGCTCTCACTGTCCATGCGAGCTCGGGGGTCATTGGGATTGGGGTCATTGGGAGTCCCCTCTACGCGGGCCCAGCGCCCCACAGTGCTCCCCCAGCCCACAATGCTGTGAAGGACACAGGTGTGTTCCTGTTGAATAGAACGGCTCAGGGTGAGTGGGGAAGGAGGCAGGCATGGGAAGGTCCTGTGGGAGGGAGATGCAGAGCATGGGGTGGGGTTCATCCCTCTTGCTCTGGAAGGCAAGCCTTTTTCCCCAGCCTCTTGGGTACCACACACTGCCATGAGCCTGGCTCCTACCTGCAAAGTGGCTCCGTGGAGGACAATGCTCTCTCGCAGACGCACACCCTCGCCTATGGTCACCCCCTTCCCAATGGAGACATTGGGGCCCAGCTGTAGAGAAGATCATCATACTTTGAGACCTGGGACACAACGAGTTCTCCAAAGTAGGGAGACAGACCAGCACCTGAGCTTAGTCCCTAGGTATCCCCACGGATCCCAACAGCCTCTCCCTGAAGTTGGGGCCACAGCTTACTTACCACGGCTGATGGGGCCACTTTAGCCGTTGGATGGATGTAAACATTTCCTAGAAGCAGAAGAAACAACCTGGGGGCAGATACCCCAAAACACATCTGGATAGGGAGGGGAGGAGACTGAGCCTTCACTTCCACACCTGAGGTGAAGAGTGTGGGCTCAAGGGCGTGGGAGAGTAAAGGGTACTAATGGGATGGGGTGGGTACCTCTGATTCGTGGGCCCCCTGGAGTGTGTCTGGCTAGGCGTTCTGGGTGTGTGATCTGGTATCGCCCCAGATAGAGGCGGGAGGCATAAAGGGCTGAGCTAGAGACCGAAAGGGGGAGTGGGCATTCAGGGTCTAGCAGGGCCTGTGCCTACCTCCCCGAATGCCACTCTCTTAAGAGTCTCAAGATCCGTGGCACAGGCTCTTTCCCAGCCGACACATACCCTGCAGACTTGATCTGGCTCCAGATACCATCGGTGAGGTGCACGTAGATTTGGCCCTGCCCAGCCAGGGCTGAGAACACATCCTGCTCTAGTCGGATGGTCCCTGCACCAGGCCACGAGCCTGGAGACTCCTCCCTGGCCAGGAAAGGAGGAGACATCAGTTCCCTAGGTGAGTCTAAATATGGAGTCTCTCCAGGAAGGTGTGGGAGGGGCTTTTGCCACTCCTCTAGTTTAGTTCCTTTACCAAGGTCTAGTCAAATCCTAGGCACCTCTTCTACTACCCTTGACTGACTGCTTTCACTGGGGAGCCCCAGGCCTATAACCCCACTCCTCCCATCCTTGCTTATGTCCACCCTCCCCCCATTCACCCATCTAGTTCCCCTCCCTCACTGGATGGCACAAAAAAAAAAAAAAAAAAAAAAGCCCAAACTCACCCCAGAGCAAGGCAGCTGGTGAGGGCAGAGACAGTCACAGAGAGAGGGGGGGAAAGAGATGGTAGAGATGCCAGCTCAGCGGAAACAGAGATAGAGAGGCCAGGAGAGACGGAGAGAAGCAGAGACATGGTGGAGTGAGAAATGTTGTCAGCAGATGAATGAGGCGTGAGATGGGAGCTGGATGGGAAGGGGGGAGACCCAGTAGCCAGCTTTCAGGCTTGGGAGGGGCGAACCTGACATCAGCTGGCAAGGCTCTGGGCAGTCCGAGCCAGTGTGTGCACGCGTGTGCGTGTCTGCACTTGAGCGCATGTGCACCCAAGTGTGTGTTGCCGTCTGTTCTCAAAGATGTCTGTGGGACAACCAGGGCTGGAGAGAAATGGACCAGAAGCGGAATGGGCAGGCGGTGACAGAGGAGGAGCTGGGGTGTGGGAGCTGGGGTGTGTAAAGAAGAGGGACAGAATGAGGTTAGAAGGGGTGGGACTTAGGGAAGCAGGCTACAGATGACAGTGGAAAAGGGCGAAGGGTGATGTGGAACCTGCAGAGCCTGGCAGGGGGTACGGGTCTGGGACTGGAATGGTTGGGGCTAGGTCACAGGGTCATGGAGCCTGCCTCACAGTTGCCCATCCTGCTGATTACGCTGGAAAACATCCCGGAGAGGCTTCAGGGCTTCTGGGGAGAAAAGGTAGATGCCACAGTTGATGATGTCACTGATAAAGGTGCTGGGTTTCTCCACATAGTGCAGGACCTAAGGAAGTGAAGGTAGAGTTCACAGTGGAGGGCGGACCTCCACACCACCACCTCATTCGACATCACTTCCAGGCCCCTCTACTGCAGAGAGCAACTCCTGAATGGGGTAGTTTACACCTTGGCCCTACCCGGCTTCACATCCCCAGGGGGATACCTGCTTCCATCCTCCCTAACTACTGGTATTCCAAGGAAATAACTGGAAAATAATCGGCCACTGGGATGTCCCCTGCCTCTTCCTCTGGACAACCCTTTGTTTGGAACCCAGTTAACACTGTTACTCTTTATCACTCTGCTGTCAACTCCACTTAGCTCTTTGGACCTGACACCCCTAACCTCTGGTTATATCTCACCCAGGCCACTGTGCCAAGGACTGGCTTTTTTTTTTTTTTTTTTTTTTTTTTTTGGTTTTTCCAGACAGGGTTTCTCTGTGTAGCCCTGGCTGTCCTGGAACTCACTCTGTAGACCAGGCTGGCCTCGAACTCAGAAATCCGCCTGCCTCTGCCTCCCAAGGGCTGGGATTAAAGGCGTGCGCCACCACTGCCTGGCCAAGGATTGGCTTTTGACTGTCTTTCCTACTAGGCTGAGGTTTCCTGAGAGGCGGGGAATGTAGTCTGTCTCTTTCATGTCTAGCTGGTGCCTGCCACAAAACCGCATACATGTGTAAGCATACACATGTTCATTCCATGTAGATTTAACATATATTAAATTATGAACATGTAAAATGGTTTGTGTGTCAAAGTCCATGAGATTCATGGGCAGGGATTTTCACAAACAGGGACAAGGCTCCTCTTGCCTTAACGACTAGGCTCCCACCTCAGTAATTATGGGTCACCATGGACTTCCTGCCTGTCTTTGCACAAACCATTCTCTCTGCCTGCAGTCTCCTTCACCCCTACCTGTTTCCTGAAGGAAGCCCTTCCCCCTCATGTCAGGCTCTTGCTGGGCTTCTCTCTGTGTCCCGGTAGTGCCCCATGCATACACTTATTAAAACATCACTTCTACAGAAACGAGCTGGCACCCCTTTCCCCTGTCATTCTCTCTTAAAGGGCTACAAGATGATTTACTAGGGAGGGGGAGGGGGAATGACACACAAACTGTCCCATCTGTTTGGCACGATGGACCCCCTCCTGAACGTGTTCTCAGCATTCCCTAGAGATGCAGGGTATGGGGTTGATCTTACAGAGAGGCACTCAGCCCCATTCCGCTGCTCTCACCTCATGCGTCTGTGGATTCTCAACGATGCAGCCGTAGTTGAGGGATTGTGTCCTGTTAGCCTGAGAGACAGACATATCCAAGACAGTGACCTGCCTCCTCCAGGGCAGCCAAGGCTGTTTTCTCTCCCTCCCTTCCCTTCCCCTTTAGCACCTGGCACGCAGCTCTGACACTGACAGGCCTTCAGCAGAGTTGAGAGCTGACAGCTGCCATCCCTCCGCCTACTTCCCAGCAACCAAAGGGCCCAGGGTTGCCAATGACACCTCTGTAACTGCTGGAGTAGCACATCTCCCTCCTGACACCCATCCCTACTCCAAGACCTAGAGTGGCCTCAGTCTCTACAGCCTTCAGCCCTCCCAGCCCTCTCACCGTGGTGCCAAGGAGTAAGAAAGGGTGGCGCTGGCGCCTGTGAGCATCCAACATGGCACTCAAGGGGAAGTCAGAGCAGACGTCAGCATTGAGCACGAAGAAAGCCTCAGGTGCCCCTGCCAGGATCTGGTCCCGAAAATGGTAGAGGCCACCCCCTGTGCCAAGGGGAGCAAACTCCTGCAGGTACCTGTTCCCGGGAACCCCAGCCAGCTCAGTGAGACATCATGAGCCAGGACACTTGATATACCCTCCCCCAATACTTTTACCCTGTCAGCAGTACTTCTGGCCTCGGCCTGCAGGGACACCTCATATTAAGTAATTCTGGGGACTGGAGAGATGGCTCAGCAGTTAAGAGCACTGACTGCTCTTCCAAAGGTCCTGAGTTCAATTCCCAGCAATCATGTGGTGGCTCACAACCATCTGTAATGGGATCTGATGCCCTCTTCTGGTGTGTCTGAAGAAAACGACGGTGTACTTGCTCACATAAAGTAAATAAATAAATATTAAAAAAAAAAAAAAAGTCATCCTGATGCCCCAAATAAATACCTTTTGGGTATGAGGTGAACCCTGGTGACTCAACTCATTCCCAAGAGACTCAGACCCATACACACACATGCACACATACACACACACACACATATACGTTCAAACACCTGACTGGAAGGTTAAACTCCTGCTGGGCAGCTTCCAGGAACTGGGTGAGAGCCTCATCAGGCTGGTAGAAGCCGATGAGCAGAATCTCCTGCATCCCAGGGACCTAGGACAACGGAAGAGGGTAGCAGAGAAACTTCTGATGAGAACCGGGAAGAGAATCTGGGTACTAGTCCAGAAGTTTAGAGGACAAAGGTTCAGCTCCGGGGGATGTCCTGGATAATCAGGCATTCTGCCCTGCTTTTCCTTTGGACAGTGAGGAAGTTAGAACTCTCAGCTCCGATCTTTCCATTCTTTTTATAGTCTCCCATGCACCTGGACTGGAATGACCTTGTCCACCAAGCCACAGTAATGTATAATCCAGTCATCTTTTCTGCCTTTCCTTCTTTGTAGCCTCCTCCCACCACCAGCACTGGGAATTGAACACAAGACCTCACGCATACCAGACACGGGCTCTGTCTCTGAGCTGTACCTGTAGCTCATGAATGTGTGTCCATGCATATGTCGGGGTACACATACCCTTGTGTAAACATCCACATGGAGGCCGAACTTCAGTCTTGGATCTCCACCTGGATCTGCCCTCAGGAATAGCCCACTTTGCTTTTTTTTTTTTTTTTAAGTCAAGGTCTCTCACTGGGGTCTGGGACCTAATGATTAGGCTAGACTGGCTGGCCAGTAAGCCCCAATGAGCTTCCTTCTCAGTGATGAGATTACAAATCCATTACCAAGACTGGCTCTTTAAAAGGGTGACAATGGGGATCAAACTCATGGCCTCACGTTTGTGCAAGCAAGCACTTACCAACCGAACTATCTCCCATTATATATTATTCTAAGTCTGATTCCAGCATAAGATGACAGGGTCATTTATCAAGGGTCTGCATTGAATTAGGCATTTTACAGCTTGAACACTCTACACGGGAGGTTTAATCTCCTTAAACAGATAAGAAAAGAGCTGAAAGAAGTTGAAATTTTGCTTGCTTCAGGTCTCAGCAGGAAGATGGGACTCAAATTCAAACTTTGCCTATCCCAATTACAGAGCAATAAAGAAAAGGAGCTACAGCACGGGGCCCTGCGCTTTATTATCGATGCCCCCTGCTATGACTCTAACTTAGCCTTTAAGATCCCTGCCTGACTTCACAGTCCATACTGTAAAAGTAGGTGTGAAATCTGAGCAGCAAGAGGCAGGGAAGTCAACAGTGCAGGCTGGCTGCATGCCCAACTTGAAGCAGTGCCACTCCCACTGACCCCTGTGAATGGCAGCCCGTGGGGTTGTAGTTGGTGGAAAAAGATCATGGCTGGGAAATGGAAGACAGTCACACAGCATGAAAGAGAGAAACAGGAAGTGTGGAGTGAGGGAAAGACCTCCAGGGTTACCTGGGCACAGGCTTCTATATGGTGCTGGATCATAGGGACGCCTGCCACGGGAAACAGCGGTTTGGGCACCTCAAAAGACAAAGGCCTGAAGCGAGTCCCTGAGAGAGGACAGGAGAACATTTTAGCTTCCTATTTCCTTCTGTCCCAACCCCACCAACCTCTCCAACCTCCCCTCTCCCCTATCCCCCATCTCCTCACCCTTCTGGGGGCCTCCAATGAGGATCACAGCTTTGAGCATGATGAGTGTCGTTACCTAAACCTCAAACCACAACAGAAGAATTACAGCCAGATCTCATACCCCCCAAATTACAACACACAGTCCCTTCTTTGGATGTATACCTCTTAAGAGGTATAGTCCTTCCTGGGGCACACCACAAAGTTCATCCCAATCCAGAACTCAGTTGGCTTCAAAAACCTGCACCCCACCCTTTTATCTCTAATGACTTCTCTTTGGCCATGAAAAAATTCTGTAAACTCGGGTACTCAATGGAGCCCCTTCTATGACCCCAAATCTCAAAAACTTGAAACCTCCAGTCCCAATGCCTTAGAAATGACTGCTTACTCTTTCTAGATGTTTAGCTCTGAATCCCAGCGGTGAATATGGAACCACAAACCTTGAGTGAGCTCTGGGTATTTAATCTCAATCCTATGAATAAGCCCCAAGTACTGAACTAACACTAATCTATCTGTATTTGATGAGCACCAACCCTAACACCTCTCTAGGTGCTGAATGTGAATCCTACAACTACCTACATGTGCTCGAATCAACAGACTGGTTCCCTTGACACGTCAAACGCCGAGCCTACTACTCCAGCCGTGCGAATACTGACCACTGGTGCGGAATCTCTGGATTCTAAAGATTGCTTGCTGACCTTCTGGACCCCACAACTGAGTGTGTCCAGTAAGACGTCAGTTTCTCATAGCCATTGGTTATGGAACCAACACAAGCGTGGGCATGAGGAGAGCAAGACAGGCCCTGCGAGCCCTCCCTACGTCTAGGGTTCGTCCCCTACCCCTATCCTGCCCACCACCCCCTCCACCATGTAGGTCCTTTTACCACTAGCTCCCTTTACGCCAGCTCTGCCGCCTGCCACTGCTTGCTCCTTCCGCGTACGTGTCTCCTTACAACCCGCGAGAGCTCCTTCGCAGGGGCTGCTGGGAATTGTAGTTTTGAATACATCCTCTCTCCAACTCTAATAAGACTATTGGGAAGCGTGCTGAAAACCTGGAGTTTGGTCTAGGCGTCGTGGGGCAAGGCTTAAATGATGAGAGAGAGGAGGGAGGATGGGGGCTAAGAAGTTAGGCCTGGAAACTTAAGATTGAGACCTAAGCTTTTCTAGTTATGGGCACTAGGACAGCGGAGAACTAAGTCACAGGAGAATCCTCTGGGTGGCCAGCTTTGGAACAGCCGGGAGGGGCCGCGCCTGGACTGAGCAAAAGAAAAGAAGGAGGAGTCATAACTCCAAAATTTGTCCGGCTGAGAAGTTTGACACTGAGAGAAATCCTATTCCGGATTACTACTACCTGTAAAGTGAAGCACTGGACTAGGTGCGCTTTCCAGATTTCCTAGTGACTCTAACATTCTGTGACCTTGGCCTGTGGGTCTTGGAATAATAAGTATGGGGTAGGGGAGGGGAAAGTAAATGGCAATGGAAAACAAAAACAAAACAAGCAAACAAACACGAAGAAGGTCAGAAGAAAAGCAGGCTTTTTGTTTGTTTGGTTGGTTTTTGGTTTTTGGAGACAGGGTTTCTCTGTGTAGACCTGGCTCTCCTAGATTTACTCTGTAGACCAGGCAGGCCTCGGACTCAGAAATCCACCTGCCTCTGCCTCCCAAGTGCTGGGATTAAAGGCCTGTGCCAGTTTTTTTAAGCAAGGCAGAAGAGGGTTTGGATTGATCCCACCAGCACCTGGGCTCGCAGCCAAGGCAAAAGGTCCAATGGTCCCTTTCAAACCATTTCCACCTGAGTGAAGCACTGGGCCACGACCAGTGCAGTAGTCCTGGGGAATGGTAGGGCACTGATGGTGTTGGTACCAATCCCATCACCCTGGGGAAGATGCGGAGAGATGGAGGGTGGAACTGTGGGTCAGTTTATCAGCATAATGAACTTAGTTAATTATAAAGCTCTGCTCTTTGCAGTCCAGTAACCCTCATCTGCCTGCAAAGTTTCTGAGAGCAATACCACACAGGGTCCAGTCTCAGCCTTGCCTTTGCTGCAGATCCTAGACCCCCCTGTCATAGTCCTTGATATCCTATCCATGTTTGGTCTGGCAGGCATGGAGGGGGCAGTCAGTGCTACCATGGGGTCTTTGAGGTCCCTCTTGTGCTTTAGCATGGACTCAATGAAGAGCAGGGGAACTCAACCATGGGACAAGATCATCATCTCCTCAAGCCACAGGATGCATTTGAATTCACAGTATGTTATTGGACAGATGACTAGCCTTTAAATTTTATCTCTTTAGCTATTAAACAGGACTTATCCCTGTCCCTTTTTCTCTGGGTCAAGTAGAAGATCAAAAGAGATACAGCTCTCACAAGTCCTTCTGAGACAGCTTTGTGTAAGGAAAGTGCCCCGGGTTGGGAGCCAGATAACTAGATTTTAAATCTTGGCTCACACTGTGACCTTGGGCCCTAGAATCCTAGGATGGGAGCCCAGGGCTGACTTCTCAGTCTGGGTGGGATTGGGTCCTGAAGTAAGGGAGGAAACTGCTAGGCTTGTTATGCCCTCCAGTCAGCATGGAGGCTGGGCTCCTCATCCATCTGTCTGGACTAGGCCCAGCTACAAACGCACTCCAACCTGGGCACTACCACTGCAGATGCCCACAGGGTGGCGCTGTTTTGTGCGTAGGGCACGTGAACCTTCCATAAGGATACCCATGGAATCTGAGCACTGGTAGGAACGATTGGCCTCCTCGATGCTCTACTGGTCCAAGTGGCCAGTTCAGTATCTTGAATTACCAGACCCGCCGCTACCTCAGGGCCCTTGGAAACAGTACTACTTGGGCCTATGGCACAGATCCTTACATCCTTACTTCAGCAGATAAGCAGGCTCAGGAAAGTTGAAATTCATCACGTCAGCTTGGATGCACCACCTTCTCCAGAACCGTGTCCTTCAGAAGGTAGGGCAGGCCCTTCTCTCTCAGTTCCTTCTGAAACACCCCCATCCCTCCAGGCTGGGTCAGTATTCAGAGCTCTCATAATAAAACTGAGGCCCTGTCTGCCAGTACACCATCTCTTCCCCTTTCCCTTAACCCACTAGACGCCTGGAAATTGGGAGAGGTAACCCCTGAAGTGTTATCCCCAGTGCCTCTCTCCCATCTTTGTGACAGGACAGGGTCTGGTTGGTTATTATCTTCTTTGAAGGTTAGCATTTCTGATTGACTCCACAGCCCCTAGGTCTGCTGAAGTCCTTTGGGGCATAGACTTGTGCACAGGGGCTTGAGTGGACTGCCGTCAGTGTAGGCTGGGGAACCCGGCGGGACTGTTGTAGATACTGGCTTACGAGTGTAGGTGCTTGCCACCTTTTGATCAGAACAATTTTGATACCACTCTGCTGACATAAATTACCTTGGCTCCTCCGTGTTTGGAATAAGCAGTTCACATGCCATTTCCAATGGAGATGGGAAGGAAACTGCAGATCGAAGGGGACGGGAGAGGAATTCTTTTCCATTTATCAAGATACGAGTTCAGGCACCTGAGTTTTATATGAACGCATTTGCAATGTGTGAGGGATTGGAGATCCTTGCAGGCAAACTGTATATCTTCATAACTGGGAGGGTGGGTGGGCAAGGTATCTCTCTCTGCTTTTAACATCTTGTTATTTTATGATGATGAGCCTTGACTCCTTTCTGAGGTCTTAGAAGCAAAAATGGCCGAGGAAGCTTGAGTCAAGGGGTCCTCAAACCGGTGCCAAAGCTCTCTGCATATAGGCAGAAGCCTGTTCTTTCCATTTTGCCAAGGGTAGAGCTTCAAGGTAGAACACAGGAAACCTAGCTCTTTCTTTTCTCTACCTGGGACCTGGTGTTCGGTGAGCGCTGCATGGGTGTGTGCAGTCATTGCCCAACAGTCAAGTCAAGTCAGTCTCTCTCTCTGTCTCTGTCTCTCTCTCTTTATTTTTAAATTTTATTTATTTAATGAATGAGTGTTCTGCTGTATATATCTCCTCCTGCCTGAACAGGGCATCAGATTTCCCTATAGGTGGTTGTGAGCCACCATGTAGTTGCTGGGAATTGAACTCATGACCTCTGGAGGAACAGCCAGGGCTCTTAATGGCTAAGCCATCTCACCAGCCCCCTGTCCAGTGGACTTTTAACTTGCCATGGAGACAAGAAGGTCTAGCCTGATGTGTCCCCTCAACCCTAGGAAAATGCTGGCCATGGATGCCCTGAGCACTCACAGCTGCTCCATACAGATCTGTGTTTTAATCCCAAGAACCAGAGGCCAGGGCCCCTCCTAGTTCTTTCTCCAGCTCTTCACACTGTTTCTTTTTATCTAATTTCTAAGATGAAATCCATCTCTCCCTAGACCTGAGATAGGGCAAGAGTAAAGGAGGCTGAGATAGACCTGGGATGTGGCTGGTCCCTTCTAGAGCCCAGCATTCTTCAAGTTACAGAGAGGGAGCCTATGAGCAGAGCTGGGTCACTGGAGTCAAGAGAGAGGGTGGTTATGGGAATTCAGTATGTTTCCCAGCATAGTAGAAACTGCAAAGTGGCTACAGTCTTCATTGAGCAATACAAGGAGGTGAGAGGCAAGGGAGGGATTGGAAGGCTCCAAGGTGCTTGGTGGTACAGATGGTTGACCCCTGGACACACATCGTCATTGCCTAGAGAAGGCGAAGCTCCACCTTCTTGCTCCAAGGTCTTGCTCCAAGTCACCCAGCCTCCTGCTCCTCTTCACCCCACCCAGAGAACCACACATAGGTCCTGCCGCTTGCTGTTTTTTATTTTCCTTGTGACAGACAGACAGAGAGCTGCACAGACAGCTGGGTGGCTGAGGGGGGATAGTCAGGACAACATAGGCAATAGGGACTGGATAGAAAGGAAACTCCACAAAAGGCAATAAATAAATAAATACAAACGGGAAGGAGGGTGGAGGCCATGGAGGAGCAGTGAGGACATCCCTGGGCCAGTGGAGAATGCCCAGAACTGCATCGGCTGGGACAGGAGACCAGCTGCAGTGGCCTTAGGCACACATCTCTTTGCCTTTCTCCTTTCTCTTTCTGAAGATGCAGCTGCTGGCCTGTCCTGCCACCCCTTGAGCCCACTCCTGTTGCCTTCCACCTTCCTGCCCTCCCTTATGTCTCTGCTCTGGCTCCTGGCACGGTCTCTATGTCCTGTCCTCCTCTCTACCACACTCCTACATCACGGGGTCCTTCTTCCTCTTCCTCCATGTCCTCTTCTGGGTTCTCCCTGAGATATAGCACTTCCACTCCATCCCAGAACCTTCCTCGAGCTCCTCCCTCCCTATCTTCTGTCTCATTCTTCACTTCCCAACTCCCTCCTTGCCTCTTTCTGCTCTCACCCTTGCCCAGCCTGGCCAGTGGGTCTCCTGCTGTGGTTATGGTGGGGTGACATCCGGCTGAAGCCCCAGGGCCTTGTCCTCTTAGGTCCATGAGGTAATAGCCCAGCCAGATGTTGCTGCTGCTGCTGGTATCTGAAGCCCCCCCCGCCCATCCAGCTCAGCATGGGCTCTGGAATGTCCCTTGGCAGCGCTAGTGAGAACCCGAGTTGAAGCCCATGGCTGGGCTGCGGTCCATGCCACCTAGGGGCTGCCAGGGTAGGAACGGAGCAGCACCTTGTGACGGGTAGCAGCCTCAGCCCGACGTCGCCGCTGCTCGCCCAGGAACTCCTTGAGCCTGTTGGTGGTGAAGGTGAGTGTCTGGCGGCGTAGCTTCATCAGGTAGGCATCTTGCAACCATGGATGGGCCAAGCAGTCCTGCAGTGAGGGCCGGCTCCTGCCAGGCAAGCCAGGGATCATGAACCAGGAAAGAAGCGCTGGGAGAAGGCAGGCTGTTCCCTCCCTCAGGCCCTTTACCAATCCCAACTCTAACATTGGGCAGCTCATGGTCTCAGTCTCCCAGTCTCTGCAATAAGAACTATTCTGCTGTTCCCAGGGCTGTTGCCGACTTTAAATGGCAGGCAGTGTGACAACTCCTGCTGCTGCTCTCTATGGAGGAGCTGGGAATCTTTGGCCAAGGGAAGCCACGATGGTCTGCATTCAGAGGTGGGTACCACTGGAGGGTTGGCAGGTAGGGGGCCTACGCCTACTCACCAGGGATGTACTGAGAGGACCTTTCTCAAGAAGAGGGTGGCACTCTGGGATGTGTTAGGGTACAACTGGAAGGCATCAAAGCGACCCCCAACAATCCGAGCCTCTGTTTCCTGGGGATCTGGCTCATAGAATGGGGAGTACCCACTAAGCCTGTTGTGGAAGAAAGATAAGTTGGCATCTCAGATGCCCCTCTGGTTGCCTCTACTTTAGAATGACGTTCAGTTGAAAGGCCTAAGAGACATGCGTATAGGGCTTCTGAGAGAGGCACAACATTCAAGGACAATGCCACTTTGCTATTGGTTGTATGCTGGGGAGACAGGGCATGGAGGATGAGAGGTGGGCAAAAGTGGGCTGGAAACTACAACAGTAGGAGGGAGGGATCGTGAACAGAGGAACCATGGATCTGACCAGGGCAGAGGAAGCATGGGGCTGGACCTGGGCCAGGCCACTCACATGATGTAGGTGAGCACACCCGCTCCCCAGATGTCCGTGGCAGAGCCAATGGGGTCTCCCTTCACCATCTCAGGAGCTGACAAAAGACAGAGGTCAAGCTGGCTTAGGTTCCCTGTGGCAGGGGGACAGGCAAAGGCAGGCTGGGTTGTGGAGAGGGTTCTTGGGTGGGGATGGGGGTGCTTAAGAAGCAGGACCGTGGCCAAGTTACCAAAGCGTGATTAAAACCAGAACAGAAGGCCTTAGAGGTCAGCAGGCAGGACAAAAGTGAGGGTGATGTGGACCACCCACACACCGAGTAATGAAGATTCCAGAAGACCCAAGATGCAACATCATAAGCTGCCCTGGATCAGCTCGGAAGTAGCGGGTACTCTCATTCACACAGAATGTGGCCAACACCAAGATTAAGAACCTTTGAAATCAGCCCAGCTGGCTCTAATCCCAAACCTGCCCCTTCTAACTATGGGACCTCAGGCGATTTACTAAACCTGCGTGGTTCTCCATTGTCTCATCTGTAAAGTGTGGTTTGTAGAATAACTCTAAGGAATAACGATAATAAGTATCAGTTAGCAGGTAGCTAAATGACTGGTTCTCCCTGCTCGGTACAGTTGTAATTGATTCTCTCGTCTTTCCAGCTTTTGCAAATCCCATTGCAGTTATTTGTAACTGTCTAATTGGACAAATACTTAATGTCAGGGTGCTTCTCCTTCCTCATCTGTAAAAAGGGAGTACTATTATGCCCAACTCCAGGGCTATTGTAAAGATCAATGGAAAAAAACCACTGTTCATTATTTACATAGTGGTTAATGTATATGAATGGTACATGTGTGGGTGAAGGGAGTGAGCCTGGCACGCTCCAGCCCTCTACCATGACCCAGCTGCTGGCCCTCTTACCCATGAACTCCAGAGTGCCAGTGCGGTGGCCAAGTGGCTTCAGGGCCTGAGGGTTATAGGGCTGAGCACTACCAAAGTCCACAATCTTAAGGGCATTGTCAGCGGCCAACAGTAGATTGTCCGGCTTGATGTCCAGGTGTAGCACATGGTGGCCATGGAGATAGTCTAGGCCTTGTAGCAGCTGCACCACATAGGTGGCCACATCATCTTCAGAATACCGGAATCTAGAGGGGGGACAGGGTGTCACCAGAGGCAGAACGGGTGATCTTAGTCAGCCACCCCACTCCCCAGGAACGCCCAGCTACCTGTCGCTGAGCCCACAGAGAAGTTCCCGGTTGCCACAGCTCTCAGCTATAAGCACAAGGTACCGAGGGGTGATGTAGGCCTCGTGCAGGGACATGAGCCGCTCATGGTGTAGCGTCCTAAGCACCTCATATTCCTGCAGCACGCGTCGCTTGCCCTCCGCGGCGTATGGCACGATCTTGGCGACAAACGTTCGGCCCGTAGCATTCTCCCGGCATGACCGCACAACACCAAAGCGGCCCCTGTGTGTGCAGGAGGGATGCCACAGGCTCAGGGTGGACACTATCATTGTGAGAGCTAAATCGGGAAGCCGCGGACCATGGGAACAAGAATGCAGTGGGCGGGGCTGGAGAGATGGGTCGGCATTTAAGAGCACTGACTGCTCTTCCAGAGGTCCTGAGTTCAATTCCCAGCAACCACCTGGTGGCTCACAACCATCTGTAATGAGATCTGATGCCCTCTTCTGGTGTATCTGAAGACAGCTGCAGTGTACTCACATACATTAAATAAATCTTTCAAAAACAAAAACAAAACAAACAAACAAACAAACAAAAAACCTGCAGTGGGCTTCAGTGAGGGCTTTGAAGTTCAGTGCTTAGGAACAAAGATTCCAGCTCTCCTGCTCGATACCTTTGGGAGAGCACATAACCTCAGTGTTCTCATCTGTGAAAGGGACGATGGTAACAAGGCTGTGTGCAGCCTTCCTCTCACAGTTGTGAAGAACACATGGCTTGAGCTCAGGACAGCAGCTAGCTGAACTCGAACGGTCCTTAAAGACCCACATCTTAGCATCTTCCTCCAAGTCTAGACAGGACAGTCTGCTCTCTCAAACCAGACCGTATCCCTTGTTCCCTGTGTCCCGCCCACTCTCCCACCTTCCCCTCCTGGTCCCTTCTTGCCTGGCTTTCTCCTCTAGGAAGGTGTAGGGTTTCTGAGGAGGCCCCTGTCGAAGAGTGGTGCTCTCAGGTGTTGGTGAGCTGACCACCTCCTTGGCTGGGCTGAGGCTCCGCACGGTCACCTGGGTGGGCTCGGGAGGGGGCTCAGGGGCTGGGGGCTGGGGGGCTGGAGGTGCAGACACGAAGGAAGTCACCATATACAAGGACGTTGAGGAGGGCGCTGGTTTAACACCTTGAGGACTAGAGGTTGGGGTCAGGGTTCCAGTGTCAGGGACAAAAGACTTGGGTTCACTTGGGGTGATCAGGATACTGGGTGGGGATGGCTCCGCTTGCTGGGTGGCCAGAAGCCCCCTGTGCTTTCGTGGAGGGGTTGCAGGTGGTGGACCCACAGCCTTGAGTGAGGACAAGGCCTGGTTGGCAGACATGGAGGAAGTTGAGGGGCTGAGAGTGGATGCCTGGGAGGCTGAGGGCGCAAGAGCGGGGGCGGGGGCCAGTGAGGTAGGAGAGTCAGGCGGCGGGGCCCTGGTTGGCCCTGAGGTAACAGGGGCATCTCGGGGAGCAGCAGCTGGCTGAGCCGGAGAATCTAAGAGGAGACAAAGAAAATAATCAGAGAGTGTTCTGGGAGAGAAGTTGTGATGCTCCAAGGAGTAGAGAGGTCCTAGGTTCCAACTCCCGCTGACCTGGTGTGCCTCGGATGAAGACCTTCTCAGAAGGGTTGCTGAAGGGCCCCTGCCCAGCACGATTGGAACAGGCCACACGGAACCTCACACTCACACCGACTGGCAGCTGAGTCACATTGTAGTAACAGTCGGGGATGCCTGAGCTCACAGGGTGCCAGACAGATTCCCCTGCAGGCAGCACAGCAGAGGGTTAAGGCCATACACAGAGTGATGGCTCCAGCTCTCTATGCCTTCTATAAAGAGCCCAGAGAAGATGCCTCTATCTAGAAAGGGCACTGGCCTTCCCAAGCAGCTCCCCCCACCCACATCTGGTCTACCACTTGCTGCCTCCCCCTTCCCTCCACCCCGCCATGCCCTCACCATCTACCCGCCGCTCCAGAGTGTATGTGCAAGGTGCCCGACTGTCTCCTGGCTTCCATAGTACCAGTGCTGTGTCATGGTAGGTCTGGGGCACCTCTGGAGGAGCTAGCTTTCCTGGGATGCCTGGAAGGAGAAGGAAAGTCTCTAGCTGAGGGTTCATCAAGCCCTAACCCACTTCCTCATCCCTGTTACCTTGGCCCTGCCCCCCCTACCCCACTAACTCACGGGCCACAGCCACAATACAGGAACTGGTAATGCTGCCAAGGACATTGGTCGCTGAGCACTCATAGAGCCCAGCATGCCGCTTGCCAGCCCGGGGTATGCTCAGCAGCTGCCGTCCATCTTTGCAGGACACAATGACCACTGAGGGCTCTGACCGCAGGGACTGTTTATCTGGGGACAAGAAGGTGGAGACATCGCAACTGAGTAAATCCAGGTTTCCCTCCCTCGCCCTTTATTTCCTTTTGCCTCCCCGTGGCCCAGCCTCTCCCATTGCCCTTTACTAGGAGCTGCGTTTCACTGCCTCCCCTCTCTATGAAGATACAATCTATTTACCTTTCATCCAGGAGATGCGGGGTGCTGGGCAGGCTGCCGGTAGGCAGAGCAGGGTGGCTGCTTCCCCCTCCAACAGCACCTGGTCCTTGAGTTTGATGTGGAAGACTGGGGGGAAATCTGAAGGAAAAGAGAGACAGCTTGGGACCCTGGCTGCTTGTTGCAGAGAGAGAGAGAGACAGTTGCCTGTGAACCTTGGTAGGACACTGCCGGTAGGGAGCTCAGTGAATGATTCTGTCCTGGGGCGCGGGGCACACGTAGGGAAGTAGAACCTCATGCCCTGTGTGCCTTCAAGGATTTTCTTCTGGCAGGCATCGCCTTCTCCAGGCCCTCAGCATATGCAGAACCATCTTCTCCCTGCCTGATGACTCAAGATGCCATGCCGGGTGCTTAGCTCACGTGTGTGAATCACTTAGAGCAGAGACCAGCACTAAATAAGGGCTCTATGCGCGTTTGTTAAAATAAAAACAAACACGGTTTGAAAAATGGTAACAGTTAAGACTCTGAAATTTAAACTCCCTCTGGGCCACTGCAGGGCAAACGAGAAGGGGAGAGAGAGGAAGCAGTGGCCCCGGCTAACATGGGCTGTGCACAGTGTCTGTGGTCAGAAGTGTGCAGTCTTGGGGCCAGTGTGACAGCTCAGCAAGTAAAGGAACCTGCCACCAAATCTCATGACCTGAGTTCCGTTCAACAAATCCACATGTTGGAAGGGAAAAAAAAATAGACTCCTGAAAGTTGTTTTCTGTCTTCCACACCCATGGCACGGCATTCACACAATACATGTTTTTGTTTTTTTGTTTTTTTTATTTATTTATTTATTTATTTTTGAGACAGGGTTTCTCTGTGTAGCCTGGCTGTCCTGGAACTCACTCTGTAGACCAGGCTGGCCT
>NW_022196896.1:101303742-101320892 GCF_008632895.1 Mastomys coucha | reverse complement strand
ACCAGGCTGGCCTCAAACTCAGAAATCCACCTGCCTCTGCCTCCCAAGTGCTGGGAGTAAAGGTGTGCGCCACCACTGCCCGGCTTGTTTTTGTTTTGTTTTGTTTTGTTTTTAAAAAAAAACTGCAGTCCACGATGGCACACACCTTTAATTCCAGCACTTGGCTGGAGGCAGGAGGATTTCTGAGTTCGAGGCTAGCCTGGTTTACATAGTGAGTTCCAAAAACAAGACAGTCTCAAGAGAGCTGAAGCCAGCGCCCCCTGTGGGCAGCCCCTGGAAGCGTGCCTCTCTGACTCTGCCTCCTTGGGGTGTTGTGGAGGCTCCTGACATTCCTGCACACTCATTCAGGCCACTAAAAAGAGCAAGAGAGAAGAGTAGAGACTACAGGATCCTAAGCAAGTCACATGTCCCTTCTGAAGTTGCATTTCTAATCTGTGAGTTGAGAGGTTGGGGTGGATCAAGCTTGGGTGGGGAGGGAGGGTCTGCTGTGAGAACGGAGGGAGTCACAGAGTCCATGCAGGAAGTGCTCCCAAACATTAGCCTTTCTTGAGGTCATTACTATGATCTCTTTAATATGCCCAACAGAGAAGGCAGGAGCTGAACCTACAAAGAGGGATTGAGCAAAGCAGAAAAGCTGCCTGGACCCTGGCTGGTGACCTTGCCCAAGGCAAGGGGCTTGGAGTTCGGTGCCAGTCCCTGCTGGGCTGGAGCCTCCTCAGAGGCGCTGCAATTTGAATTTGTGGTCCCTGGATTGTTCTTTAAGAAAAGTCCTGGTTTAGGTCACAGGGGGTGACATGTCTTCTTCACCAGGGGAGAGAGAGCTAAAGACCCCTAGGAAACCAATATCTGAGGAACCAGGAGGGGGCTGTAATTCAGCGGAAGTACATGAACTATGTGTCTTTTCTCCCTGGACCCTATTGTTCCCCAAGGAGGGGCCTCAACCTTATCCTCCAGTGTACTGGGAGCAGTCATCAGTTGCTGCCCAAAGTCCTAGTGGGGGTACTGGGGAGGGAACCAAGCAGGCCAGCATAAGAGGTAAAAGATGTCCTACTGTCATTAGCCCAGGAGCAGCCCCAGTTGATAAAGTGGACATGGGAGGTGCTCCTTCCTGCCCAGGGAGAATGGGGTCAGAGGGCACTGCACTGCTCAGAAGGGAATCAGCTGCACAGAAAAATGGAGGCCCCAGGTGGGAAGGGATTACCAACCCTGCAATTCTCTGCTCTTTCCACACCCCTCCTCCATTTCCACCCTCTTCCAGCCAGCTTGTCCTTCAGCCCCTGCCACCAGTCATACAGCCTGACAACCCTGACCAGGGCTTAGAAACAGGCCTCTGAAGCCCGGCTGAGGCAAAAGCAAGTTTAGATCCTTTCTACCCCCAAACTGAGCCAGGATAGAGTTGAGGACTTCTAAAGATCATGTGCACACCCTGGCTTGGTGGCTTCCTCCTGAACGTCCTGCTGGCCTAGAAACCTGGCTGCCCCCTTCAGTCATGTTTCTTTTCCAGGTGGGAGGGCACCTGGTGGAAGACCTCCTTCCCTGCAGCCCCAGGACATTTGAACAAGCTGTGGAATATTGCAGGCCTCTACCCAAGCAAAAAAGCCTGATGACCACTTTTCTCTGAAGACATGCCTTGTGGGTAATGGGGGAGGGATGGGAGTTTGGGGGAGCGGCCAGAAGTTCAGAGTTGTATAGAATGGAGGGTGCAGTCCAAGCTGGGATCCAAGTTGTGTCTTTGGATGCACGTGGTCCGAGACACTGAGTGCCCAGACATAGGATTGTGAGCAGCTTTAAAACTACACCCAGATGCAGAAACCTTCCAAGAGACACAAGGCCAGCCAAACAAAGGCCTCAGCAGAGTGGCCCAGGAGATGCTTCCAGACTCTGGCTGCTCCCCTTATTAGACCTGAGATTCGGACAAGCTACTCAGCATCGCTTCACTAAGCTCTTTCCCCAACGGTAAAATAGGATGCAGAGCATCATCCTTCTAAAGAATGCTGTGGTGTTAAACAAGACAGCGTTTGTGACATGCTTAATAGGACACTTGCCTTCGCTAATTAATGGCAGCTGCTACTGTAATTATCATTGTTGTTTTCCTAACTCGAGGCCTCTTCCATGACTGCCCAAGGTCCTCACGGTGGTCCGTTTTCACCCCAGCCCTGAGAGCAATCTCAAGCTTCTCACCTGACTCGCTGGGCACATACTGGTGACCCAAGTCCTCTTGGACACTGGCGGAGAGGTTTGGCTGCGATAAGCCCTTGTCCTTGCGCAGCCTGGAAAAGCCCCACCGGTGCCGGCTTCTGCTTTCCCCTGGAGCTGGACACACCCAGACCCATGAGTTCTTGTGTAGTCATTCCCACACAGCACCCACATTCCTGTAGCTCTCAAAGTAGGAAAAAAAACAAAAAAACAAAAAACAAAAAACAAAACCCAAACCAAACCAGCAAAAAAAAACCTTGACCCTCCTCTTCCCAGCCTCTGCCTCTCCTTCTTCTTCCTCTCTATCTGCCCCTGCCAGCGCCACCCTTCCGGCTTCTGGAGCCCCCTTCTCCTCCTCTCTCAGAGCCTGTCTCCAGCACACCACTCCCATTACTCGCCTAGTCCCTCCTTACCTGAGGAACCCGACGTGCCGCTGGCCTCTGAGCCCAGAGACTCGGCGGAAGGTGTGGTGGCACCCGTCTGAGAGGCCAGCTGGTTGTGCGGGACACCGAGGCGTCGCAGGCTCTCCCCTTCGGAAGTAGCCCTGCGCAGCCGTCCAAACAGTGGCGTGCTGCGACCCGAGGCGCCCCCGGAGTCCTCGCTGCTGCCGCTGCGCTGCAAACGGCTGGACAGACGCTCCAGCGTCGAGCTGAGTCTCCTGCGCACCGCCAGCACCGGGGAACCCCGAGCGGAGCTGCCCCCCTCCGAGCTCTCCCCGTCTCCACTGCGGGACTCCCAGGCAGGGTGTCGCTGTCCCGGAGGTGTCCGCCGCAGCTTCTGCGACAGGGACAGCGAAAGGCGCCGCACAAGGCCTGGCTCTCCGGCTACCCTGAGGTCCTGCACGGAGCGGGAACGCTCCGGCCGTCGCACCAGCTCTAGCGGCGTTCCCGCCGGGCTGGGCCGGTATATGCCATCCTCCTCCGCCCCACGGAAGGGACCGCGCTCCTCCGAGCGCGAGCGGCTCAGTAGCCTTAGGCCCCGCGACAGTGGCGATTCACGGCTGCGTTTGAACTTAGCCTCGAACACAGCCTCTGATTCGAGGTTCTCGATGCTGCCGCTGAGGCTGCTGCCTGGCCTGGGGGGCACGGTGGGGACTCGGGCTTTCTCCGCTAGCACTGGGGGAGTTCTGGCCGAAGGCACGCGCTTCTCAGAGGCTCCAGGCGGCGGGGAAGCCACCCTGGCAAACACAGCCGCGTGTGGCTTAGGTTCTAATGGAGACACGGCGGGGTCTTGTGGGGACAGGGTGGGACTGGACAGCTGGAGCGACTGCATGATCTGGGCATAGGGGGTGAGAGGTTGCGCTGGCATTTGCAGAGCCAGACGAGGTTGTGCTGGTTTGGCAGCTCGGACTGGTTCTGGTTTGGGCTCGGGGACCTTTTCGGGGACCGGCTGAGGTTCCGGGGGTTGGGGAGAGTCTCTGGATTTGGCAGCGGAAGGTTCCGGGGACTTGGTGATACTGGGTTTGGGGGCGCTGGGCCTCGCAGGGCTCGGTGGCTGGGTCTCACTAAGAGCAGATAAGGAGGGAGACTCCTGCAGCCTTCGAGCCCCAAGCCTGGCTATGGGGATCTCGAGGGGTGCCCCCGCGCGGCGGTGACGACCCCGGGGCTCTGCCTCACCCTGAGAGAAGCTGCTGCTCTTTTGCAAGCCCCGGGACTCGGGAGGGGGCTGGTGGTGGGGGGCAGCCTCGCTGGAGGCAGCCCGCGCCATCCTGGGATCCCTTGCACGGCCTCCCAGGCTCTCCAGCAGGGGTCCCCTGAGGCCGCTGACCTTGCCATCCTCGGGGCCTCCCCTCAGCAGCCGCTGACGCAGAGCCTGCAGCCTCTGGGCGTACTCGCCCTCACCCAGGCCTCCCCGAGTCAGGCGGGTGGCACCCGGGCTGGGGCTCCTGCGCTGCGGCAGCTCCACGGATGCCGCCTTGTGCAGGCTCCGGCCCGGCTCCCGCGACCCGACTCGGGGCAGGGCGCTCTCAGCAGAGCTGCCCCTACGGAGCTCTGGCCGCCTGGGGCTAGGCCCATCAGGGGACTCCTGGCCGGGAGAGGGGAGTGCCTCAGGGCTGGGGGCCTCTTGGTCCTTAGAGGGAGCCCTTCCCTGCTCTTGCCAGTCCATGGGGGTGGCAGCCCCAGCTTCCGGGGTTCCCAGAGCCTCATCTTCAGTGGGGATGTCCGTGAGGGATACCCGAGAACCTGAGAACTCAGGCTGCAGGGGGCGGGGTACTGAGGGAAGTTCCTCCAACTCTTCCTCTTCTGAATCGGAAGAGGATGAGAGCCCTCCGCTCGGGGGTTGTCTTCTAGGCATGGCCACCCACACCCGCTCCGGGGGAGCCCGGAGCAGTTCCGGAATGGGGCGCAGCACCAGGTGGCACTTGTAGCTGATTTGAGAGCGCTGCAAACAAGGTGCCACAGTCAGACCAGAAAGGCCCAGAGGCTTAACTGCTTCCCAGGCCCCTTTCAACTCTGGAGAGAGATGTGGCAGATGGGAGGGCAGCTCAGGCAGGGAATGGGGGTGGGGGTTGGGGAGGGGTTTCACCATTGAAAAAGAAAGATTGTGGGAGGAAATTAGTGTGAAAAGGACGAAGGCGGGGCCCGGACAGACTCACCTGCCACCTCCTCCGTGACAGAAAGAGCTTCAGGTGATCTGTGCTCACCTCCGCACCCTTTGCTTCTGTCTGCAAACCCAGGAGAGAGGGCGTGAGAGACAGCACTCTATCAACCCAGACCTTTGTAGGAGACAAAGTCCACTGGGGGCCTTGGAGCAAGAACCCCTGCGAACCGACTGTCAGGCCAGAGCTACACTTGAGACAAATTCTTTGACTACAGGGGAAGAGGCAAGGTAACAGGCAACGTCAGAGAGTGGGGTTTCCCTGGCATATTGGGTATTCTGTTAGTCCCCAGCTCCCTTCTGTCTCTGTGTACCACCAGCATCCCAGACATTTGAAGCCCTGGTGGTCCAGACTCATAGATGCTGCCTGTGGCAGCCCACTAGGCTCACTCCGATGCTACTTGTTTCTGACCCGAGGAGGGGAACTCTTCAAGGGTTGCTAGCAGAATGGCTTGTCTTTGGCTGACCCAGTGCCGTAGTCAATGACAAGTATTTTGTTTTGTAGGATGAAGTGCATCATGCTCAGGGCCTTCTGTGCTAGGCAAGCAGTCTGCTACCGAGCTATGTGGCATCAGCCAATGGCAAGTGGATTTAGATGCCTTCTCTGGACTCATCTGCTGACCACCTCCTTACCAGTGCCTGCTACTGTGTCCCAGGATGCTGGGGCTTGGAAATGATAAGAACCATTCACACGAAGTTCCTAAGTTAGTGAGCCAGGCCACTCGGTCACCAGTGAATGGAACCAACCCAGAATGGAGATGGCCACACGAAAAGGAAGGAATTAGGCCAGGACTGGTCTTGTGCACCAGTAGGAAGCCCCTCTGCCCCCACCTCAAGGATAGGAAGTCTAGGCCTATGCTTAGAGTCTATGCTACTCTAACTTGATCATTGACTTGGGCCTCAGTTTCCTTATCAACAAAATGAGAGTGATACTACAATCCTTTACAGATCGATTGTGAGGCTAATAGGTCACACGTATGTAAAATGCATATCATAGTTAACATGTATAATGCTTAGTAAATGGAGCTGTTTGGACTAGACTCACTTTGAACCAAGGATGTTCCAGTGTCTCTTCTGCAGTAGGTCTCCTGTAAAGGAATAAGAAGTAATAATTTATCACTCATTCATTCATGAACAGTTGAGAAAATAGGCCCTCTTAAGAACTGGGGATTTGATGCTAGAGAGATGGCTCAGTGGTTAGGAGCAAATGATGCTCTGCTAAAGGACTGAACAGGTAGATTATAGCTGCCTGTAAATCCGTCTCCAGGGGGTCTGATGCCTCTGGCTTCCACAGATACCATCACTCATGTGCAGACAACACACTCATGTGCAGACACACACATACACATAATTAAAACCGATAAAAATTAGCTAGGCAGTGGTGGTACACGCCTTTAATCCCAGTATTTCCAAGGCAGAGGCAGATGGATCTCTGTGAGTTTGAGGCCAGCCTGGTCTACAGAGCAAGTTCCAGGACAGCTAAGGCTACATAGAGAAACTCTGTCTTGGGGAAAAAAAAAAAAAAAAAGCAATCCGTGCCAGACAGTGGTGGCACATGCCTTTAATCCCAGCACTTGGGAGGCAGAGGCAGGTGGATTTCTGAGTTCGAGGCCAGCCTGGTCTACAAAGTGAGTTCCAGGACAGCCAGAGTTACTCAGAGAAACCCTGTCTCGAAAAAAAAAGAAAAAAAGAAAAAGAAAAAAAATCAATCCATCAATCAATAAAAACAAATCTTTGAATTTGTTTTAAAAATGAGTCTGGGGTTGCATATTTAAGGGCAGGGGTTTGGCAGGAGTAAACGGGTGTTTTTTGAGGGGGGAGGGGAGGTCTCTGCAGTTAAGGGCTCTTGTACTCACAGTCGGTCCTGCACCAGCACTTTGATGAGGAAGCCCCGGGCCTCCCTGCTCAGGCTCAGAAAGGTAGTCTCTTCAAAAGCCACGTTGTAGTTCCGGATATTCATGAGCGTTGTCCTGTCATTCTCCCCAACAAATGGAGAGATGCCCGTCAAACTGCAGGGGCAGAGTGGACTATGGTAAGAGGTAGGCAGGGCCTTGAGGTGAAGTACAACACCTGTGGTGGGGGACCAGGAATAAGGAGACCCAAGGTTGTGGGGGCGCCAGAGGCTGGGCAAATCTACACAGGATGTCAGAGTTTTCCTAGTCTTGTCCTTCTCCCACTTGGGGTCCTTGGATAAGCAGAGAGGCAGCAATTGCCTTGGGAGCTGACTGCCTTGTGCTTTGGAGAATAACTTCTGTTCCCTCCTCCAGTATGGCTTTCCCATGAGGAGATGTATTCCCCCTTCTGGTCCATGCTCTGGACCTTCTAGGATCAGGTCATTCCCTGCCAAGATGGTGCTCAACTCGCACTGGCCTTTGGATCGAGCATGACCATCTCTTACGGAGCTGTGGCATGCCAGTTGGGGGTAACCAGGCTGGTGCATGTGAACCCCCTTAAGTGTGGAAGAGAAGGGAGAGGGACGTGGATCCTGCGAGTGTTAGGGGTGGGCCAATCAGGAGGCTGCAGAGGGGTCCTTACCAGAGGAAGGCAACGACGCCCACGGGCCTGTGGGAAACCAGAAACACATGTGAGGGGCCAGCACACTCCCAGCAAAAATGAGTAGCTCTCTCCACCACCATTCTGAAAAGGATGAGTCCTCCCTGGGGATACGTCATAGGAGTGTCTACTTCTGGTAGGAACTCAACCCAAAGTCGGGGGCCATGGCAGGGTTGGCTGAGGAAGCCCAAAAGTCTGAAGACCAATAAGCTTATACCAGTCTTATGTGTGGAGACCCAGCCCCAGGGAAGCTGAGAGCTGAGGCCCAGAAGGACTGGGTTAACCCTGAATGATGAAAGATGAAAACCACTTGGGCAGGAGGGAGCCATGCTATCCACGGACTGTCAGAAGAGGAATCCCAGTTTCCTGATGCTCTTCCCAGCCAGTAAAGCAAGTCCCCAGCTCGGCCAGCGTGCCAGCATTACCAGATGTCAGTGACTCCAGACACAGGGCTCTGGTTGACAATCTCAGGCGCTACAAACTCGGGCGTGCCGTATTGACAGTATTGGGGCTCTCCCGGAGTGAGTTCCTGGGCATTCCCGAAGTCACAGATGCGCACTTGCTCTTCACCCCCTGCACCATCCCATACTAGCAGGTTCTCCGGCTATAACCAAGGCGTGGGAGCTGATGGATTACAGACGATCCCATAAGGTAGCCCCACCTTCTGCATGCTCGCCACACCCCTTCCTCACCTTGACATCCAGATGCAGCACATGGCTCTGATGCAGATAGCATATTCCCTCTAGCACTTGACGCATATAGGTCCGAGTCTGTGGAAACAGGGAGGCCAGGGTCCGTGGAGGTGGGGGGACACTCTGCTTCACCATCACCAGAGATGTGGCAAGAGGTCAGGGGTCAGGCCAATTCCGGGCAGTGGCCTTTAGATAGTTCATGAAAGCTCATCTGTGGCTCACCCCACAGGATAAAGGATGCTAAGACTCGGGGTTACCATGTGCCATTGCACACATTGAGCACAGTACAGATACAGAGAATAGTGATTTGTATTATACTAAATAGAACCACGCAGTATTCAGCTTGTATAGCCATGCAGTAAGATCAAAGTCTAGGTGGTTTTCATAGAATGTGTACATTAGGAAAACTGGGAATCAATGGAGTTAGGGGGTGCAATGTGTCTGCTGTTGTTAACAGACAACAGTACAAGTCTTGTCTTGTGGATTGGGGAATTGTGCTGTCTGGTGTTGCTCCCCACCACCAACCCTGGCTTCCCCGTGGGCACAAATGACTTGTGAAAGACCCACCCATCATTCTTAAGAGTCCACACAGGTGAAAGATGGTACACAACCTTGCCCCTTCCACCCACTGCCCTCACCTCAGACTCACACACGGTGGGCTTCCTGGCCATGCGCTCTAGAAGCTCTTCTGTACAGCTGTATCATAGGTCAAGGAGTAAGGGTCAAGCACTAACTTCCCTGCTCAACTCCAGAACTGAGTCCAGCCCATGCTCAGAGCTCCTAGGACCCTGGTTCCCCACAAAGCACATCTGACGCAGTCAAATGGGTCAGATACTGTGGTCCACTTTCCTGGCAGCAGGTTACATAGATAAGGAGACCTGCTTGAACTTGAACTCTCAGGCAAGTCCCTTATCCATTTTGAGCATAGATTTCCTCCTCAAGCAGTGAAATGAAGGCAACAGATCCTCTCCTGGCATATGAAGCATTTTATAGAGCTCGAATTATAATAGAATCTTATTGACTACTGACGGAACCTCTTGGCGATGTTTGAGAGTAACCCGGAGGCCCTCATAATGAAATCAGCTGTCATTTTGCTGAGGTCTGGATTTGAACAGTGCAGACTCTGAGGCTGATGTGCAGGTCAGATTCACCCTGCTCCAAGAGGGTCAAGCCAGCCACCAGGATTGTTAGTTCAATGTGCCTTTGTTGAGCCAAAGTTTTTATACAAGAGAAGGGTGTCGCTTTATGAAAAGAGTCCTCGTAAGTAAAGCAAGGTCTGGGGTCTCATCTGGAGCAGGGTCCTATCAGATGTGCAAATACAGTGCACTGCATCCTGTGATGGAATACTGTGTCTGCTAGCTGCTAGTTAACCTCTTTACGTCTCTTTCATCAACCATAAAACAAGGGTGAAGTTCTACCATGAAGATATACCTGAGGACTGAATATGTACTAATTATAAAACCCATGCAGCCTTGCCAGGCACACACTAGATGCTGTATAAAGGTAAGCCTTTTTTTTTTTTTTTTTTAAAGGTTTCTTATGTAGTCCCTCCCTGTCCAAGAACTCTCTCTGTAGACTAGGCTGGCCTTGAACTCACAGAGATCTACCTGTCACTATCTCGTGACAACTGGAATTAAAGGCATACGCTACCATACCTGGTATGCACTTAAGTTTTGGGTTATTTTTTGTTTGGTTGTCTTTTAAGTCAAAAGATCTAGAAACGCTTTTCACTCCAACTGTCAACAGGCCCACTTTTTTTTTTTTTTTTAAGGGTTTTACATAGCCTGGATTGGTCTATGCAGACAAGAATGACCTTAAGCTTCTGATCTACCTCCCCAGTACTGGGATCAGAGGCGTGTGTACCTCCACACGAATTTTTATGCAGTGCTGTAAACTAGAACCCAGGGCTCTGAGCATGCTAAAAAAAGCTAGATTCCCCACCCCAGTTATGGCCCTAGCTCAAAGGACCACTTTGCCAAGGGCAAAACGCGTTCCAAATTTGCCTTTACAAAGAACAGTCTTTCACCCCCTTCTCGTCCCAGGATACAGTTCCGTGACAATGACAAGTCCCCTGCGCCTCTCGAAGGCTTCGTGGAAGTAGAGCACACAGTCATGCTGGAGTCGGGCCAGCAACCGGGCCTCACGTCTTGCTGAGGCTTTAGGCTTAGCCTGGCTAGGGATGAACTTGGCTGCAAACTCCAGGCCAGAGCTCCGCTCCACTACACGCCGCAGGTAGGAGAAGGCACCCCTGGATGACACAGGGAAGGTGACAAGACGCTGCTGTTACTACAGCGCTGACCCTCTCGCCTCCCTGGCCCTCAGACCCAGCAGCCCCTCTTGCTCCTTGAAGCCAGCCAGCTCTTCCTCGCCCCACACCACACCTGCCGATCTCTTGGTGGATGTCGTAGTAGTCGCTAAGCCTTCTTCCTCGGTGCTCCTCATCCTCTCCGACTCCCTCGACCTCCATGGCTGTCTGAGCTGGGGAGGAGAGAGATGTCCCCCATGTTGGGAGGACAAGAAAGAGACAAGGGCAGAGAGAGGCAAGGTGGGATGGACCCCAAAAAGGCAAAGGACAGAATGCTGGTGCAGGGCGGGATACTGCCTGTCTCTTCTCTCCAGAATACTAACCCACCTGAATGCACAGACAGCTCTGCCTTGCAGGAGACCTCGCCTGCCAGGTTCCGGGCCGTACAGGTATAGACGCCTCCATCCTGGCTTCCTGCACTGAGCACCACCAGGGAACACTCGTTCTCCTCATACACGAAGCTCACATGATTGCTTTCAGCCAGCAGCACCTCATCCTGCAGAGGTGGGAGTCACTTGGGTTTGGCTTTACTGACACCTGGGCCTTGCTATTCCTCCACACCAGACAGCCTCTTTCATCTGGACCTGAAGGCCAGGAGCCTGCCTATCAAGCCCACTTCTGTCTCTACTCAGTTCCTCTGACCCCAGGACCAGCATTAGCTTTTCCATTATCTCTTGTTAATAGCCCCTAACCCGTGCCAGGTGATGGTGGCCCACACCTTTAATCCCAACACTCACTTGGGGAGGCAGAGGCAGGCAGATCTCTGAGTTTAAGGCCAGCCTAGTCTACAGAACAAGTTCCAGGACAGCCAGGGCTACATAGAGAAGCTCTGTCTTGGAAAAACCAAAGACCCAAACCAAACCAAACCAAAACCAAACCAAACCAAACCAACCAAACAAGACCCCTACCCTTTCAGTTAGGCCCCAGAGTCCAACCTCCTCCTTTTCCTCCTCTTCCTCCTTATTTTCCTCCTCCCCGCCCTCCTCCTCCTCCATACCTCTGCCCAGACACTTCGAAGGCCTTCCAGGATTCCACAAACCCCCAACTCCCCGCCAGCTACCGCAGCCTGAATGACCCACTGACCTTGTACCACATGATGTCTGGCAGTGGTTTCCCCTCAACGACCACAGCAAAGCGAGCGGTTTCTCCAGGCCCCACCTCCACATCTTCCATGATAGACTCAAACCGAGGTGCCTCTGCAACAAACAGGGATGGGAGAGGACCAGATGTCATCACCACAAGGACCTGCCTCCTCAATCCCTGTCCTTATCAGCAGCTGGATGGTGAGAATACCAGGCCTTGCCTTCCCAGCTCCCCCACCCCACCCCCACCCCCATCCCCGGCCCCCCTCGCCTGAGGACACCGGAGTTCTTGGCTTGGCTCTCACTGTAAATCCTAACACAGTGCTTTCCAAGGCTCTGAAGCACGGTCACTGGTACAGATTGCTTTGTGTGACCCTTAGGATTCATTTGGTGGCTTTGAAATTAGGACATTATTATACACAAAGAAACCTGGAGGTCCTATCTCTCTGGTCTGGCTATTCAGCCCTTCCATTCTACAGTTAACCATGAGGCAAGTGCAGTGTGGCTCAGAGCTGCCCCCTATGGGTGACAGCTCTTCTCAACACCCCACCTGGTGGCCTCGGACTGCCTGTACTTGCCTCCCCACACCCCACACCCCCCCGCGGGAGGAAGCTGGAGCGCTGACCTAGAACTCAGCTCCTGAAGGGCACAGCCTCTGTCTTGAAGCTTCTCTTTCTCTGATTCTTATTTAAATTGTCTAGGAATCCTTCTACCTTCTGGGAGATGGCAAGCCGAACGAGGAAAAAAAAAAAAAAAAAGCACTGCCCAAATATTAACTGGACAGTCTCGGAGGGAAGTCTCCGCTCACTTCTCCCACCAACCACACAGCCAATCATCTCCTGAGAGCTCTAGCTCTCACGGTAGAGTTAAGCACACTCTGCAGTGTGCCTTGTGAAGACTGTGAATCCCAGGCCCTGCGTTCTGAGTGCATCTCGAGGACCCCAGAGGAATGAAAGTAATCAAGCCCCAAAGGGGAAAGGTAGAGCAGCTGGGTATAGATTGCCACCACCGTAGGGACCTGCCTGGCTTTATATAGACAACAGGAGAGGCTATTATCTGGCAGTCAAGAGAAGGGGCTGCCTACCCTGCCTGGCTCGTGGTGAAGCAGGGCATCGCAGAATGGGCTATCTGCTATAAGACCCAGGTCCCTTTTGACTCTGGGTGGTTAGGATAGTCCCTCTCCATCACCATCCATGCCAGGCTAAGATGCAGGGCTCCTAGGCCTCTCTAAGCCCCAAATTTGGCTACCCCTGAAGGGGTGGACAAGTGTAGCAGATGCTACAGTCTGGGGACAGAGTGGTGACTGGAGTCAGAAATGAAGGGTAGGAAGTAGACATGAGTAAAATCCCTGAATTGGAAACCACATCAACACAGGGCCAGGAGGGCCCCAGCTCATTCTCATCCCCACTGTGGCTGCTCCTTCCCTCTAGGAACTCGGTCCCCTGTCAGCTGAGGGAGGAAGCAATTTGTCAAGGTCAAAACTCCGGAGGTTTTTAAGTGAGCTTCAATGTATTTTTTTTTTTTTTTTTTAGCAACAGAAAAAAAGGTCCATTTGCTCATAGATTGTCTGTGCTAACTAAAATGTCACTTTGTTTGCTTTTGGCTGGAATTGTATCCACTCAGCAGGTAACAATATTCAGTTCAGGTGGATCTGAAGTTTTAAGTGGTGGTTACAGATGCTGGACTTAATAAGCAATCCAAAACACAAAGCAGTGGCCACTTAATGCATGCTATAGCCCCAGAAGCTCTGACTTTAAAGGAGAAATCTTCCCCCCACCCCAAAAAAGGGGAGGACTTTGGTTCTGGACCTCCACATGCTTAAGGTGACAGTGGTGAAGTCAGAGTGGCTGTGCCAAAGGGCAGCTGGGAGCCTCGGAGCTGGGCGCAGGCAGCAGGCTGAGCTTGAGGGCACTTGGTGTTTAATCAGCTTCTCCTTTCATCCTGCTTTTGCTGAGATGATGTTTCCTTCCTGATTTTAGCATATTAACTACTAGTACTCAGAGCTTTGCAGTCTGGCATGGGGATTTGAACCTAGCTCCTAAACTTAGAGTCTGTGACTTTGGGCTAGGTTACTTAACACTTTGACAGTATTTCCTCATCTGCAAAATGGGAATGACATCTAGCCCCATCTCATAAGGTTGAGGCATTTAATGAGGTATATGAAGTACTTCACAGTGATCCTGGCATTTAAGAGACACTAAATACTATACATAACATTGTACACAAGGTTGTGTATATAGGTGTGTGTGTGTGTGTGTGTGTGTGTGTATGTGTGTGTGTCAGTGCTTAGGATCCAGCCTAAGGCCTTGTGCTGGCTGACCAAGTACTCTACAGTAAGTTACATTCCAGGCTCTCTTTCTTTTATTTAAGTCTAGACCTTGCCGGGCAGTGGTGGCACACGCCTTTAATCTCAGCACTTGGGAGGCAGAGGCAAGAAGATCTCTGTGAGTTTGAGGCCAGTCTGTTCTACAAAGCGAGTTCCAGGACAGCCAGAACTACACAGAGAAACGCTGCCTCAACTTGACCTTCCCTTATAGCCCCGGTTGGCTCAAACTCACAATCATCCTGCTTCACCTCCCCGAGTGCAGTTATAGAACATGTCACCATGCGTGATCAATAACTATTACTATTATTTCTGCTAGTATCACTAATATTGGCATTGTTACTAGGAGGGCAAGCCTGAATGGGCAGACGTGGGACTGAATCTCCAGCATGCAACATGCCTCAAAGGGAAGAAGAAGTTGTCACTTACCTGCCAGCTCCAGGGTGACTGAGCAGGCCTTTGTGCCATGGCGGTTCCGGGCACTGCAGGTAAGGGGCCCCAGGTCTCGTCGGCTCACCCGGCAGATCCGCAGACAATATTGGTCGTCATCTGGCTGACTCAGTTCATACACACCTGCTCGCGCCTCGAGGAGGGCTCCCCGGCAACTAAGGGAGATAGGAGGAGTGGGTCTTGCCAGGCAGGGTTGGCTGGATGATCCTAGGTAGGGGCCAATGGGGAGCAAGGACTCCTACCTCCTCCAGACAACCTGGGCCTCCACATGGTTAAAAGTGACGGTGACACAGGCAGGCTGGCCCTCGACCACGTACACAATGTCCTGCTTGTCCAGCACCGCAGGCGCCTCTTCCAGGGGTGGGCCTGGGGGAGGACACAGGCTCTGTGTTCGGCTGGTATCCCCTGCCTCTCTCCCCACTCCTGGACTCTTTTAGAGTTCCAGTTTTACAGGTGGAGAAACTGAGGTTCAGAGAAATGTAACATAGCCAGGAAGCACCTTAGGATGTGACCAGACCACACTGCCCATCACTGATGGGATGGGGTCCTGCCAGGCAACACTGTCCACGCTACAGTCACCAAATCCAGACAGCCTTTGAGCCTCCACCACTGACTCCACGCCCATCCCCATCCACACAGCATTGGGCTCACCGTGCTCTAACAGCTGTACGGGTTCTGACGGTGCTGAAGGCTTGCTGCTGCTCTTCCCGCTGGAGCTGAGGACCCGGAAGATGTGCTGGATCCCCTTCTTCAGCCCCGTGGCTGCCCACTCAGGCTCCCGCAGGCCCGTGACCAGTGCCGTCCACTGGTCCGAGCCCAACACTTGGTGCTGCACAGTGTATGTCAGGGAATCTGGGTCTAGCGGAGAAACAGCAAAGGTGTTCCTGATCCCACTTCTTGAGTACTACCCACCGCTGTCCCCCCCGTTGTATGCTCAAAAGCCTGGGTCTTTTAGGACCCCTGCCTGAGCCTTCTCTGTTCATCCCCACCCTCTGACCTGTACGACCCTCACCTACCAATAGCCATGTCCAGACTCCTGGGTGGGTTCCACGATAGTGTGACCATCCTTCCAGTCACAGCCACTACTTGCGGAGCGCCATCTGGAGGACCTGGAACCACATCTGAAAGCCATGGGTGGGAGGTGGGAGGTGGGAGAGTGCTTTAGAACCTCACAACTCCACAGGATTACCAACCCTTAGAGAGCTAGGCCTGAGGCTGAGCCACAGGCACCGGGACAAGGCCAGCTGCTCCCTCGGGAGTGGAGCACCCTCCCCCAGCCTCGCCCTTAGTTGGTGCCAGTGGACACAGCTAACTAGACAAGATGCTTGCCTCACCTGTGACGTAAAGATGGGCATAGCAGGCCGCTTTGCCCAGCTTGTTGGCGATGACACTCTTATAGACACCAGCGTGCTGAGGCCCCACCGCTGGGAACACCAGGCGATGTATGTCTCTGTCTGTGGGGGAGGCACAGCGACACATGGCTGATCAGGAGGATACTTTATGGACCGAGCCCATGCGCAGCTCAAGCCTGGCCATACAGATATTACCCACTGCAGAGAGAGGACCAAGGGGGAAAGGACAGGAGCAGCCACCAAGAGGCTTGTGCTTCCTGAAGCCAAAGCTAGTACACCGTGCTCCGGAATGTCAAGCCTGGCCACTTGGCACCTTCTTCTCACACAGGGTTTATCTGTGTCCGAATGTCAGGATGTCTGTGACAGCTCCCTTGTTCCTGTACCTCCAAGGGTTACAACTTCCAAGCCAGCGTTCTGAGATGGGTTTTTTAGTGGGTCCTGCCTCAGTTTCTTCTCAGCCTAATAGCCATTGCCTGTCCCTCATCTCCAGCAGAGACCGAGGAAAGCCTACCGGAAATCAGCTAAACCAGAAACTCCAATATCCATCCCGCCATCTGGCTGCAACTCCTTCCTGACTGTCTGTCCGTCAGGTCCCTGGACAGGCCGCGTGGGTTCCGCCTCGGAGTCTGTTCGCCATACTCCTTCCTTTCAGAATCTTGTCCACTCTTACCTGGAGCTTCCTTCTTTAGACACAGTTAAGGTGCATGACCATGAAGCCCATCCTGCAGGGGCCTTACCCCCTCCTTCCAATGCCCTGATGCCCTCCCTCCCTGGGTCTCGAGCCCTCTTGAAGCTCATCGCTGGGTACCAGATCCTAGTGACTTTAGAGATTTCTCCTTCTCACTTCCATGAGTCACAGCTCCTGTCCAGTTCTGCTTGTTCCGCCTACAACGCAATGCTTTGCATGCAGTAAGTGCCAAATATATGTCACATTATAAATTATAATAAGAGTTGCCTGCTCTGTGTTCATCCGATGCCAGGTACCTTAATCCTTTCAACAACTCTACAAAATGATCCCCATTTACCCAGGAGGTCAGAGACATTAATTGACTTGTCCAAGGCTACACAGCTAGTAAATGATGAGGCAATGGTTTGAACTTGAGTTCCATTTCATCCCGCAGCTCTTTCCTTACACTCTGCTCCATCAATAATAAGGATGCAGTCGTCTGGCGGGACGTGAAGAAGTGGTGGCCTGTGCTGTTCTCCTTCAAACACTCCTGCCTTCCTCTAGCACTTCTCTCACTGGGAATGGCTATCCACTCATTTATCTCTGCCTACACTACTTAAAGGGGAAGAGACACCAAAGGCTACCAGTGACCCCAGACACAGGCACAGAAGAAATGGCAACTCTGATTCTAAGACAGACATCTACCCAGGGTCTCCAATGGGGACACGGCCTGTGACTAAGCGATGACAGCTTCAGCTGCTGGTACTAGGAATGAGGTGAGGATGGAGTTGGGAGAGTGGAGTGTGAGTGATTAAAACCAGTCTAGTTCTCTTTTCTTTCTTCGGTCTTCTCTCTCCCATACTTTTTCCTTTCCTTTCCTTTCCTTTCCTTTCCTTTCCTTTCCTTTCCTCTCCTCTCCTCTCCTCTCCTCT
>NW_022196896.1:101289722-101303705 GCF_008632895.1 Mastomys coucha | reverse complement strand
CTCCCCTCCCCTCCCCTCCACTCCCCTCTCTTCCACTCCCCTTCCCTCCCTTTCCCTCTCCTTTCCGGACAGGGTTCTATGTAATCCAGGGCAGCCCAGAAATCACTGTGTAGCTTAGAATGATCTTGAACTTCTGATCTTCCTTTCTCTACCTCCCAAATGCTGGTGTTACAGCTGCCTGCCACCATGCCCAGCTTAGACAGTAGTAGAGATCACAACCAGGCCTCTGAGCTACATCCCCAGTCAGGGGTCAAGAGGTGGGCTTGGGGGCTGGAGAGATGGCTCAGTGGTTAAGAGCACAGACTATTCTTCCAGAGGTCCTGAGTTCAATTTCCATCAACAACATGGTGGCTCATAACCATCTATCTATAACAGGGATCTGATGCCCTCTTCTGATGTGTCTGAAGATAGCTACAGTGTACTCACATACATGAAATAAACAAATAAATCTTAAAAAAAAAAAAAAGGTGGGCTTGGGTCAGGAGGTCCTTGCTTACCTTTAAGGAAGTGTTTGAACCTCTCTAAGCCTCAGTTTCCCCATCTGCAGACAGGCATAAGAGTACCTGCCTCACAGGCCTATGACAAGGTAAGACTGGGGTGCACCACATAGAAAGCACTTATTAAGGGGCTCTTGAAGAGAGCCATCATGAGTAGAGGCAGGAGGAGCTCATATGAGATTCATGTTGCTTCAACTGTAGAACACAAAGGAAAATAACCAGGCAAGGAGGATTCCAACCCAAGTCCTGCCTCTCTCTTTCCTATTTGCTATTTGTCAGCCACCCTGGATTGGCTTCCCTTCAGCAAGACCCCGCACATGCCAGCCCTTCCACGGAGATTTCTCAGGCTTGGAGGTAGCTCTGCTTTGTCAACAGTGAGAATAATGGCAATAAAAACTGTAATAAGATTTATCATTTGCTGACCACTTGCAATCTACAAGGCTCTGCTTTAGGGTGGTGGTGGCGGTAGCAGAGTGTGTGTGTGTGTGTGTGTGTGTGTGTGTGTGTGTGTATCTGTATCTGTATATTGAGCTGATTTCATTCTGATCACAGCACAGTAGCAAATGAAGAAAGGCACCCTGGATTCTGCAACCTGCTTGCAGTCCCCACGTTGGTCAGCAGCAGGCTGTGCCGCCTGCCCAGTAAATGCTAACACAGCCACTCAGGGGTGACTCAGCAGATGGCACTGTGTGGACTCAAGAAGGGACAGACTGACCTCAGAGCCCCGAAAGGCTCTGTTCCCTAGGCCCTTCCATCTCAAACCAGACTATGAAGAAGAGAAGACCCTGAGGGGGAGGAGTAAAAAGTCCAAAGGGTTGCTGGGTCACTTCCTGGTCACATACACTGTGTCATGCGTCGGTCGTCACTGCTTTGAATGCGGTGGCCATTGTGGAACCAGCTGATGGTGGGATAGGGCAGGCCGGTCACTTGGCACTCCAGCATGGCCTCCTTAGCAAGTCCTACTTCCAGATCTTGCAGTGGCCGCAGGAAGTCGGGAATAGACAGCCTCTCTAGATCTCCGTGCTCCGGCTCCTCGGGGATAGATGGCATCTTCTCCAGCTTCGAGCTGTAAGAACCACATAGCTACCTAGACGTGCACAGTTATACCCTCCTGGCTCAGGGTAAGGGTCCCTCAGAGGTACTGCAGGCAGTGCCCGAGGTCCTAGGTGGTACCTGGGGCCAGAGGCGGCTGTCCGAGGCTCCTCCACGTACAGCTGGGCAGAGCAGTGGGCCTGGCCATGAGTGTTAGTGGCACTGACTTCATAGAGTCCCTCGTCTTCACTGCCCACGCGGGCAATGTGCAGTGAGTGTAGACCCCCATCCTGTCGCAGCCGCACGTTGTCACCCTCATTCACCGGGTGGCCTGGGGGCATAGGACATAGACGATACAAATCTACTAAGGTGGAGGGACCTGTCCTCTGGGCACACCCTATCACACCCATGATGTTTTCTCAGCCTATTCAGAGTGGGGAACCATACCAAAATGAGTCCAGGTAACGGAGGGAGGCGGGGTACCACTGATCTTGCAATCCAAGCGGGCAGCACGGCCTTCTAACACCTCCAAGTCTTCCAGCAACCGAGTGAAGAGAGGAGCCAGCGATGGCCGGACTGTCAGCCGGGCACTGCAGGTCAGTTCATCTGAGAGGAAGTGGGCAGCACTGGGTCAAAGAAAGCCTTGGAGGCCCAGACCCCTAATCTCACAGGTCTAGTCCAGCCTTGAGAGCTTGAGCTAAGTCCTACAAAGGCTCAGCATAAGGGCTGAGGCAGCAGGGCCAAGATTCATAGACCAGGCCTTCTTCCTAGGAGGCAGGAGGGTCAACAAGGACGGGCAGCAGTGTGCCAAGGTGGGCTGGGGACACTGTCGCTCGGGATCCAATTAAGCTAATATCTTACCGTGTTCATTCAAGATGAAACATAGCTTGACTCTGAGAACGTTTGTGAAGATAAGCCCACTGCCTAGACTTTTCTCTGTGTCTGGTTCATGCCCACTTTTTTGTCCTGCCTGTCACCCAGAGCAGATGCCTCTTGGTCCCACTCTATGCCCCTACCTCAGAGGCAGGTGCTCTCATCTCTGCTCTTCACAGAGAACAGGATCAGGCCAGCGATGCCATTGATAGTAACAGCAGCTGGCACCTCGAGTTGCCAGCCTTTGACCGGTATGGGGCTTTGTTCTCTGTAGAGGCGATCTCACTAATCCTGCCAATCCTGCCTGCCTGGTAGGCATTAGCACCATCCCCATTCACAGAGGGATGCAATAAAGCTCACACAGGGGAAGTGACTTGTCCAAAGACATGGGCTTGTCAGCTCGCAGGGCAAGAATGGAGATGTCCAAGTCAGGTTTGTTAGCTCAGTGGGCTTGTTCTGTCTTGGGAACAGGGAACGGAGGAGCATTTCTGTCCCGGGTATCATTCTAAGTCAGAGGTTCTCAACCTCTGTGGGTCGCAACCCCCTTGGGGTCCGATGGCCCTTTCACAGGGGTCGCACATCAGATAGTCTGTATATCGGATATCTACGTTACAATTCATAATAGTAGCAAAATTACAGTTATGAAGTAGCAACGAAATAAATTTATGGTTGGGGAATCACTGCAACATGAGGAACTGTATTAAAGGGTCACAGCATTAGGAAGGTTGAGAACCAGTACTCTCAAGTGCTCATTGTTTGGGGGTGGGGGGGGCAGAAGCCCATACTATATCCTGGCCCTAGCCGTTAGCATTCCATTTCCTGGACACCTTTTCTGTACCCAGCTCCTTCAGTTCCTTCCCCAGCCCTGGGGACCACAGTAGCTCTAGCACCTGAGTGAGTAGTTACCTTTGGCTGTGCTCAGCTTGCAGGTGTAGACACCACTGTCGTCCTCATGCACAGAGGTGAGCAGCAGCTTGCACTTGCGGCCATCAAAATGCATCTTGCATTTGAGCAGCGCAGGCTGCAGCAGGCGGCCCCGGCACAGCCAGTCCACCTCGACGTCAGCTGGACCTGCCACCAGGCACTCAAACAGCGCCATCTCCCCGGCCCCCACGTCCACGTCCTGCAGGGGGGCCAGCACGGCCAGGGACCGGCTTTCAGGGTGTGCTGAGGGGGAAGGCAAGCCACAGGGGGCACAGACAGAGCAGAGACACACAGGGCAAGGAAGACACACGCATACACACACACAGAGAGACAGACAGATACAGAGAGAGAGATGCATTTGGTTCCTCTGGAGACTGGGAAAGCCCATCCGCCCCCGGCCAGACAGCAAGGAGCCCCTAGACCTAGCTCTGAGATAGGAACCCATGTTGGGCCCCTGGGAGGGAGAAGTGATGTGAGGTGAATTGGAATTGAGGGAGGGGATCCGAAACGATGGTGGCAACAACGGCGGTGGTGGCGGCGGCGGCAGCAAAGAAAACACAGCACACTAGCTGGGTACAAACTGGACTTTATTTGAGCTACGAAATAGTGCTTCCAAACCTCCACCCCCACTATGACCCTGCTCCACTCTGTGCTCAATCTGGCTACCTCTCTCATTCCCAGACAGAGCATGTTGGATGTGTCTGTGAAGAAAGGTACCCCACTTGGTCCTAAGTTTGCCAGCAGCCAGGGCTTAGCCCCAGACCTCTAGCTTTTGGTCTCTCGTGGAATAAAAAAATGTTGTGCCATTTAAAACCCATTTCTGAAATGGTCAGTGCCCTGTCCCTTCCCAGAGAACCTCCTATCCACTGTATCTGCCCCTCTGGGCCCCTGCATCTCATAGATGCTGTATTCTGTCATCTTACTCTATCTTATCCCACCTCAGCTCAAAGGCTTTCTTCCCTGACTGTCACAGACACACAGACAGACAAACAGATAGACAGACGTGGCCTGTAGCAGCATAGCACATGCACTCGCTGGATGCTCCCTATGGGGAGACTGGGGGAGCTTGGCACCCCTCATGGCCGTCCCTTCCCAACACTCAGTCCTTCTGGGGGCCTCCTGGTCTGCACAGCCACATATCCACTTGGGGAGGGAGGATCCACAGGGGCCCGGTGGGTTACCCCAGGGTTCTGTACGGGCTAGGGAGGGGAGCATGGGTTAAGTCCGGGCCGGCGAGCCGGCTGGGTCTGTGGGCAGGAGGCAGTGAAACACAGCGAGGTCCGAGAGGTGCCTGAGACAGGGGTGCAGCTCGGAGGGTAGCGGGGGCAGCGCAGGTAGCCCCCTGAGCTCACTCGCCTGTGTACAGACAAAAACCTCAGTCAGCAAGCGGCAGGTTAGTGCGGCACACATGTACACACACACACACACACACACACACACACACTCACGCACCATGTGCACACACACCACAGACCTCGCTAGGACCTCTTTGGACATGAAGCTGCCTCTACAGCGGACACTTTTGGCTCCCCATAGATTAGCACTGGGATAAAAAGGCCAGTAATTAGCCTGGTCCCTGGGGTTCCTCAGGCAGAGACCCTGAGCAACAAAGGGGAGAAGTGTTCATAGCCATTAGGAGCACCCCCAAAGCCTATGAAATGCTAGAAAGAATCCCAAAGAGAGAGAAACACCAAGACACAGGTTAACACAGAGAATTGGAGGCAGAACCCAACCCCAGAGAAGGAAGAGGGCAGAGGCTTAAGAATTTAGAGCTCAAAGAGGTGGCAACCATAGCAACAAGAGGAATAGGGGACAGTGAGGCAGGCAAAGCCTGGCCGAGGAGCTAGGACTGTAGTTCTGGGCTCTAGCAGGAGCTTAGCAGTGCCTTGGGAAGCCCCTAGAGCTGGCCTTTCCTGGGCATGAAGGAACGGTGCCCAGTGAGGGACGGGGAAGGAAAATGGTGGAATAAAGAGCCGAGGAGATGTTTCTAACCCTATGGCATCACATGGAAGGGAAGGTCAAACGGATAGCCAACCTCTGAAGGGGTGACCCAGTAGCCTCCAATGGACAGCCTAGATAGATCCTATTATCCCTGCTGCCCGAGAGCCCTACCTCTCCCCCATCTCTCCCCCACCTCAGGGCTCTATAAACCCTGGCACCCCTGATGTCCCTCCAGTGTTCCATGATGATGGTACCATCCGGGTCCCTTCGAACGGGTCCAGCCACCAGTCACTCCCCACTGCTACCCCAACCACAACAGTTTTGCACAACAATCAAATGTGTAGGGAGAGTAGGGGAGGGGATGGGGCACAAAAGAGGGTAAGAGGGTTGGTGAAGAATGAACAGGTGGCACAGAGCAGGTGATAAGGGCTTAAGGGTTTGGAAAGAGGCTGTAGGATGCAGGGTTTCCAGCTCCTGCTGGGTGTTATGATGGAACGTGGGGAAAGCAAGTGGGGGAGGCAGCTGAGCATGGAATTCTTTTCTGTGTGATCTTGGGCAAGTCACTTCTGTACTCTGGAATTTCTTCCATTTAGCCAACTACAACATAAGCAGTGGGACCAGGGGACCACCATGACCCTTTCAGCGTGACATCCTATAACTGAGGTTGTATGTGAGCTGTCGGTAGGGGAGGATGGAGAAAGGCGGGGATTTCATGAGTACACGGCCTCTCACCTCGGACCTCCAGGCGGGCCTCGCACTGCCGAGCGCCATATTCATTGACTGCCTTGCAAGTGTAGAAACCAGCATCGCCCCGCTCAGCAGCCAGGATCCTCAAGCGGCAGAGGCCACCTTCTGCCTCCTCTGCAAAGCGCCGCTGGTCTGGGCGCACGGGCTGCCGATTCCTCAGCCTGTCAGAGACAAAGCCAGAACCTGAAGCCCTTACCAGCATTCACAGCCACAGGGGCTGGTAGGCGCAGAGCTTCCTAAATCTATATGGCTGATCAATGCACCCCCCGGGATCCAAAGCCAGGTTCATCCTGACTCTACTTGGCTCTCTCCCATCTTACAACCTGGATCACCTCTAAATAGTTCTTAAATGTCCCCGTATCTCACTTCCACTTATTTGTAACAGAAACCTAGATTCCCACTTCCTGAAAGGGTAGAAAGAACAATTTTGAAAAAGTTATAATTACATTGGAGACCACATAATCAATTAAAAGTGAAAACCAGAACCCAACCAGTGTAGATGTGGGGACAATGACATGCTGAGGAATGGTCCAGCTTCAGAAACAGCGTGTGGGGACTGGGCCTACCACAGGCTGGTTACAGAATGGCGTGGCTTTAAAAATCACCCTACATCAGCCGATGGTATAAGGATGATCAGCCTACTACAGGGCAAGAGGTGGCATTCAAAGCTGATAGACATGGGACCACTCATTGTTCCAGGGCATCCCCAACAGAGGAAGCCCTGGACTGGCAGGGTGATGCTGCTGTAGCTGAGATGGGATCCCAGGGAAGGTCTCTAAAGTTCTGTTCCTTTCTACTGTCTGCAAATAGCCAGAGGTGGGGTGTGGTGTGTGTGTGTGTGTGTGCATGTGTGTGTATGTGTGCATGTGTGTGTATGCGTGCATGTGTGTGTGCATGTATGTGTGTGTGCATGTGTGTGTATGTGTGTGTATATGTGTGCATTTGTATGTGTACATATGTGTGTTTGTGTGTCACTGGGGGGTGGTATAGGCGGTTGTTACTTACCAGGAGACCACAGGCTTGGGCTCTCCCTGCACGCGGATGCTCATAATGACATCTTGACCTTCTCTTACTGATTGGTCCATGAGTGAGACCTGAAGGAGAATCCCAAAGCATCAGGGGTGACAGAGCATAACACCAGCCGCTAAGAACTGGGGGACCCGGGACAGAGAGGTCTCTTCCACACCAGTCTGAGGCTGTCTCTGGGTAACAAGGGTTAACGGGGAAGGGTCTGTTGCGTGTGATGCTTAAGATCGGCCTCAAGAATAAGGGGGTACACACAGGAATGGTGTCCACAGAAGGCTGGATATCAGCCTCAGGGGTCTGACCTTGAAGGTTGGGGGTGCCTTGGAAGAAGAGTCCGAGGAATCACGATCCTGGCTGGGACTGAGCTTCATGGTGGAGGTTCGGGGCCAGGTCTCCCCAGGCTCTGGGAACTCCTCTGGGGGGCTCAGGTACTCCTCATCAGAGGTGATAGGGCTGCTGAAAGGGGATGTGGACCCGCCTGGAAGAGAGATAGACGATGTCAAGGGAAAGGATGAAGAGAGCCAGCTGAGAATATTGCAAAGGGGAGGCAGCTCCTGCAGGCTCAGCTCTGACTTCACCTCCTGATGATCATGACCACGTCCTCTTTCTGAGTCTGATTCCTCCTCTGTTAAGGCCTGCCAACTCTGACCCTGATGATATTCTACAGAGAATAGCCTGGAGCAATCAGTTTGGCCAGCAGAAGGGCCACTGATGGCTTTAGGGGCAATCCTGAATTCTACTCAAGTTAATGTTAGTAGCATGAAGCTCCAAAGGAGGCAGTAGAAACCTCTAGGACCCCTATAAGAGCAGGGCGAAGCACTGGTTTCTTAGGTGAGCTGGGCCTGGCACGAAGGACAGCACACACCTCACACAAGCCCCATCCTGACCTCTGTCCCGGGCCAATGAGGCGTCAGTGTCCAGGCAGCCCTTCCCCCTCTCCCTTCTCAGCTTCCCCAGGGGCACCTGTTGGCCCCACCCCTACAGCATGAACCCCGGATTCTCAGGAAAGCAGAGTTAGATCATCCATAAAAAACAGTGGTTCGTCCTAGGAAAAGAGGAGGGGGACACCTGAGTCTGCTTTGGGGGAAGGGTATCCCCAGAGCCCTGAAGCTCTCCCCTACAACTGGCCAGGGGCCCAGGTTCGCTGAGCTGGCGCCTATCCGACTGCCAAATACAGACATGAATCTGCCACAGCCCCCTGGCCCCTCCTCCTGGTTTCCCAACCCCAAGCCCCCAGCAGTACTGCACCCCAACTCACCCTGAGGCTTTGCACACAGACCCCGGCCTGCACCTTCCTTAAGTCTCTGCCCTGGCACCAGGCCCTCTTGCCCACTGCCCACTGGCCTTAGCTCCCCAGGGAACAGGCGATCAGCCTGCCCAGCCCCACTCACTCGCTGACCCAGCTGAGGCCCCGCACTGAGCCAGCCCTGGGGGGAGGGGAAGTGAGCTTAGGAGGGGGGAAAGAGGAGGCTGGGCAGCAGGCAGGCGCTGGCTGGGAAGGTGGTGCCTGCTGAGACCACAGGGAGCAGCCCCTGGAGTGGTGGAATAGGAGCAGGGGGAGGGGCGGAGCCCAGACCAGCTGAATTTAGACACTGATCATTCCTAGCAGCCAGCCGTCTGCCTTTCCTCTCCTTACAGCTTGGGACACTGACAAGAGCTGAGCCCATCCATAGGGCTGGACTCCAGGGGTGGAGACCCCAGTCCTCAGGGTGGGATAGGGTAGGGTGGCACACAGTACTGCGGCATTTAATATCCTTGCCTGGACCTTAAATGTTGACTGATACAGCATAGACTTTGCCCAAACCAACAAGACTCCTGACCTGGGAATACATTACTAGCTAGCTTTAAACCCCAGAACAGGCCACAACCAGCCTTTTCAGACACAGAGAACCAAAGAACTGTCAGGGCTTGACCCTCCTTCCCAGATCTGTCCCCTGTCAACCTAAGGAAACTTAGTACATGGCTGTCGCCTCCCAGGTCCTGCCCTAGGCAAGTCCTAGGAGAGCAGGTATTTCAGGACACAGGCCTGCACCCAGCTCAACCATGGGATCACTGCCCCTCATCCATCAGCCCACCAGGGCTCAAAACCAGGAAAGTGTGGGCCACTCCTCCCCAGTGGTCGCTCCTCACCAGCATCTGTTCGCACTCAGTGGGTGCGGAAGGGGTTTGGAAAGAATAATAGAGGCAGAGAGGTGTTGAGCTGAGGCCACCAGTCCCTTCACTCCACCCAGGACCACATTCCCAAGCTATGACCTGTGTTCCCCAGCACTGCCAGTGATGAAGAGGTGTGGGGGCCAAGAGGACAGCCCATTTTCAGGCTGGCTGTCTCAAGGTTGGGGAGGAGAGAGAAATCAGAATGGCATTTGTGGCTGGAGGCGTGACCGCCAGCTGATACTGAGGTCATAGGCGCAACCCTTGGAAGAGGGGACTCCTTTCCCTCTACAGAGTTTAGATTCCTGGCTCCAGGGTCACCTCCAGGATCTAGACAGTGCTGAGGCAGCTTCCAGGCTAAGGAAAGGAGGGCGGGGCAAAGATATAACTCTGATTGCCAAAGGTCTTATGCGTGCTTCAGAGACCCCTTGTGGCCGGCAGGGAAATAGCACCTAGGTGCTAGCCAGCCAATCAGCCCCAAGTCTAGGTCAAGTCTCTTGGCCAGAGTGCTTGCCAGGCTGCAGGCTCAAGCTCCAATGGAGTGCGATGAGTGCTCTCTGAGAAAAAGAAGTGGCCTCTCTTCCACCATAACCCCAAAGCACACCACCAAGCTGTAGAATCCCAAGCTCTGCTGACCTCACGGGCTAAAAGCAACTTTGTAGCCATTTTTGTTACATTCCAAGCCTGATCCATCTCCAAACCCAGAAGTTGCAGTGGGAGATAACACCAGCAAGGGCACAGCATGCTTTTTTCCCCAAACCTTCCCGTTAAAGGACCAGTTCTTCACATTTGACCCAACTCTCCATGAGCTGACTCTATTCATGTAGCTGCCCTTTGGACAGCTCTTTCAGGCCAGTATCATTCAATAAGAACTGGCATTAGAAAGCTTACAAGCAGGAATCCCCCCAGGCCTGTATATCCAGTCAGGCCTAACATCCCAGATGTCTGTTGTCTCTTCACTACAGACAGCTTCTGCTGCCATCCAGCATCAAGCACACGGATGGCATCACCCAAGGCCATCTACATCAGAACTATGGGAATGATGCTTGAACCACCCACACAGGTACCACTTGGGGCTTATTCTGAAATACAGATTCTTAGACCTTATCCAGCCTACAGAATTGATTTTCTAAAGTGAAGGAGTCAAAAACTGTAATTTTTTTTTTTTTCAAAAGCACTCTAGGGATTCCTAGGCACATGAAAGGTTTGAGACTTAGGCAAATCCTCATGGGAGGATGGAAACTCTAAGAGGTGATTTCATTGAATCTCACAGCTCTTGGCCATTCAACTTCAGAACAGGGCTATAAACCCATAAGTCTGGTTCTACAGCCCTTGTGTTTCCAGTTACAGCAGCCAGCTTCCTAATTTGAGCTAGATCTTTAACTCCACCCCAGTGATTTCAAGCATTTGTTTTTTTTTTTTCAAAATGCTCCTTATGTGGTTGGGCTTTTTGTTTTGCTTGTTAGTTTTTTGAGACAGGGTGTTTCTGTGTAGCCCTGGCTATCCTGGACCTCAATCTGTAGACCAGGCTGGACTTGAACTCATAGATCTGCTTGCCTCTGCCTCCTGAATGCTGGGATTAAAAGCGTGTGCCACCACTGCCCAGCTTGGTTGGCTCTCACCTGGAGACTTCTTTGGGCTATGGCTGTCTGGGCCCATCCCCCAAAGTTTCTGATTTATAGTCTGGACTTGGGCTGACCGTTTAAGTCATTTGTTTCTCAGTACTGGAGATTGAAGTTAGGGCCTCGCACATTCTATGCACACATTCCACTGAGCTAGGCCTCTTTTTCTTATTTTGAAACTAGGTCTCATTATGTTGCCTGGGGTGGCCTTGAACTATATCTCTGCCAAGTTATAATCTCAGCGTCCACAGTAGCTAGGATTACAGGTTCAGGTCACCAGGTACAGCAGCAGTCTGTGTATCTAGCATATTCTCAGGGGGTGCTGATGCTTTTGAGAGCGCAGGAACCGCAGCTCTATGGTCTACGGTTTCTGCTGCCATCCCAACCTCCCCTCTCAGACAGAGCCTTATTACTGTGTCCTCCCTAGTGTCCACAGGATACTCAGGGAGCACCCATGGCTTGAACTCCCTGGACAATGCTTCTCTCATTTCTCCTCATCCCCAAGTCATGTGGTCCATACCCCCTGCCCCTAACAATCTACCTATCAGTGTCTCCAGACATGGCTTTGAGGGCCAAGGTGTGGAAAAGACAGTCATGTAGTCAGGAGACTTTGGCTTGATAAGAAAGACTAGCCAGATACACTTGGGTAGAATGGGGAGCAGGAAAGGAGTCAAGTGGCAAGGGAGGAGCCAATAAAGGCCGTGTGTGTGTGTGTGTGTGTGTGTGTGTGTGTGTGTGTGTGTGTTAGAGACCCTTGGCTCTGGGAATGAGGGAAGGTATGGCATTTAAATTAGAGCTTCTTTTAGAGAAACTAATGCATACCAACTATGTGAGGTAGAAAATGTAGGCTCAGAGGCCTGCAGACTGTTTAGGAATGGACTTGGATGACAAATTAAGAAAGGGGCAACAGGGCCACGGTGGCGCACACCTTTAATCCCAGAGCTTGAGAGGCAGAGGCAGGCAGATCTCTATGAGTTTGAAGCTAGCCTGGTCTACGGTGTGAGTTCTAGGACAGCCAGGGCTACACAGAGAAGCCCTGTCTCAGAGAGAGGAGGGATGTGGGGAACCATGTGAGACCAGGAATCTCTTGTTACCTGCCACCACCCAGAAAGACCTATGCTCTCTTTGTGTAGAAGGTGGAGGCCCACTGAAGGACTGGCCTTCACTCTGAAGGCCAAGGGGAACCTCATATGGTTTGTGGGGAAGGAAGAATGGACTGGGGATTAGGTAGCACTTCCATGTGGCCAGGCCTTCACCTTTGCCCTCCATATGTGCTGCCTTGGTAGGCCCCACTCAGGCCCTTTTGAAATGGCTGACACTGTGATCACTGGAGGAGTGAGGGGAAAGGAGTGCTGGGCTTGGAGGTGGGACTTGTCTCAGTGTGTTGGCATGGGCATCTCCCCAGAACTCCCTGGGGCAAGAAGAAACACTGCTAAGAACATTTTAAGTTTAGTTCTAAATGTATGAAACACTGGTGAGAATGTCACTTGGTCAGCCTGACCCAGCAGGGCAAGTGTTGAATTTCTCACATATGACTATGTTGGATTGCTCTGAGTCAGGTAGGCTGTTGGTATCCATACTAAATTAGGTGACCTTCTTCTGGGAGGCAGAGAAGCTCCAATCTAAGTGGCAGCCTTGGAGAGTCAGCCCACAGGTACCCCTGAGGCTGACAGCTGGGAACAGGGAGAGAGGGCTGAGTCTATTGAGAGAAGACCATGGTACTCTGCTTTCTCAAACATCCAGATCCCAGTGAAATGGATAACAGGGGCTGTGCGGTGTTCTCAGTAGTTACTGTCGTTGCTAGGGAGGAACCTGAAACCATGAGTTTGGTGGCCTGGGACCCAGACCAAGAGAAGAGGGTGGAGGCTAGTGGTACATTTTTCTTCCTCTCATTTTGCATTCATGTTGCCCAATAAATAGTCTCTTTCCTAACAAGGTAATGGAGATCTTAAATATAAGGCTAAGGTAAGTCATGATGGGTGCACTCCTCCTGGTCCGAATATTGGAGGGCAGTTCTCCATCCTCTTAAAACCTCGCCAATCTTACCAAGTACATAGCTCATCCACTAAGATGATGCTTACATGACAGACAAGAAGGAGGAGGAGGAGGAGGAAGAAGAAAGGAAGAGGAAGGAGGAGAAGGAGGAGAGAGAGAGAGAGAGAGAGAGAGAGAGAGAGAGAGAGAGAGAGAGAAAGAACAAAAATGAAAAGGAAATGAGGCCAGCTAAGGACCAAAGGTCATGGCTGGTTCAAACACATGACACGTGCAGGCAGTGGGATGGAGGATGGAGCACTCTGAGCCTCCTTCCACCTCCTCCTGCCAGAGTTTACAGTGGAAAGGACCCAAGAGCATCAGGAAACAGGACCAGGGCAACACAGGACAGAGATGGGGAATCAGGAGAAGCTTCAGACTCCGACTCCCCAAATCTGGCTACTCATAGAGGCCTGGGCAGTCTCCTCCCCACCATCTCAGGGAATAGCTGAGCCCCAGCCTCTTCAGAGTAGCAGGGAAGGGGACTGTGCAGCGCAGTGGTTAGGGATGTTCAGCCACCCGTTGCCTCAGCTCAGTATCCTAACAGGTGAGGGGAAATAGCAGCTGAGACCATTAACACGCAGAACAAATAAGGTGACATTGTGCAAACACTGAAGTTCCTAATGGGACTCGCCACACTTGCTAGATGCTGTGTGCCACTCGTGTACCATGAGGCACAGTACAGACCCAGAACGCTTCCCTGGTCATGTGAAGGTGTGGTGGTCAGCGCTGCATCCTGGAACACTTTGCTAACGCTCCCAAGTCTCTGTTACCTCATTAGCGAGTGACAGGGACACAACAACAGAAGCTACTGCAGAGAGCTGGGTTAAATGTTACATGATCAGTGGTGTGCCTAGTTCATAGGAAGCACTCAGCAAACACCAAAGAGTTGCTACTTTTATCCCAGACTCACACTCATTTGCAACTTGAATAAGTAATTTCCATTTCTATATCACTTATTGCAAATAACATTCCCAGGCAGATTCCCAGGCTGCTGGCCTGGCCTGGTTAAGAATCATATTCTTCTTTTTGTTTTTCCCCCATCTGTAAGATAGGAGTATCATTTGCATGGGTAACACACATATACATATCCATCCATCCAGACACATGCACCACGCACACGTACGAGACTCAATAGG
>NW_022196896.1:101250771-101289712 GCF_008632895.1 Mastomys coucha | reverse complement strand
TTGGGGAAAAAAAAAAAAAAAAAATACATGACACTCTGCAAACAGAAGCAAAAGCTCAGAGACAGGGCACCTGGCATCAGTAGGTACTCAGCGGAGGCTTGTGGGGCCGATGTGGCAGCTATCCGAAGCTTCACATCAGTTAGGCACTCCCCTCACACACCAGAGACACCCCCCCATGTATACCCCACTTAGGGTTACTCAGTGGGTGAAATTGACTCGGGGCTAGGGCAGGGCTGCCTTCCCAGGCCAATGGCTATATTCTCTAGATGCCTGGGTCCTGGTTACTGTGGTTCCCAACCAAGAATTGACACCTGTGGCTTTTCAAAAGCAGGCCCTTGATGGAGTGGCTACCCCTGAGGCACACTGGACACCCAGCCTGGTTTCCATGGCTCTGGGTGCAAGGGTTGGGAGGTAGTAAGAAAGGTCAGTGGCTCAATAGAGTTCTCTTCCCACAAGACAGTGCCATTTCCCTCTACATACCCCCTGTACCCTCACAGCCGAACGACCCCATCATCACTACCTACAGACACTTGGTCTAGGACCCCCCTCTATTGCCAGTGTCTTTGCCACCACTGGTTCCCCCTGCTCCAGCTACTCTCTGGGCTCCGTGGCCTCCATCCAACCACTCTAGACCAAACAGTGCCTTGTAGGGTAAGAGAGTCAGCTTGCTCCACAACCAGTGCAGAGTCTGGCCCTGCCTGTCAGCCTCTTGGGCCCTGGAGCCAGTCTGACTTATGGGGCCTGCTGCGGCGATGCTTGGTATGGCCTAATGACATAATGAACGTTTTCTGGCTGCCCAGGACAAAGCAGGCACAGAGATGCCATGATGAGATAAGGATCCAGGGGCTGGAGGGCACAGAGGGTCTAGACAGAGGGCTCTGGAAGAACAGCAGTGGAAACCCCAAGGCACAGACAGTATGAAGAAAAGGGCAGGGAAGGACGCGGCACTTTCCAGATCCTCATGGGAAAGCTGAGCTCATGTGCACAACATCGCCCTCAAACGCTAACAACTAACATTTGTCTACAGCTTTACAGTTCATAAAGCTCATTCGCACATTCGCTTCCATCCGTGAGGATGGTATAATTATCTCTGGTTTACAAATGAGGGAACCAAAGCTCGGGAGGTTCAACGTGGCAAACACAGAGCTCCCAGTCAAGTGTTGACAGCTGCCGTGCCCCAAGCTGCTTTCCAAACCTTAAATGGCTCCCAGGTGGCCACCAGCCAGGATTGGAGCACCTCATACCCCGCCCCTTGCCAGCTCTCAGCCCAAGCCAGGTATTGACTGGAGTTCTGGAGCCAGGCCTGGGGCCCATAGGAGAGCTGGGAGCTGAGTCAGAGGCCAGATCCCAGGAGTGATGGAAGGATGGAAGCAGGAAGTGGACGGGTGGGCATGATTCAGCGTAGTGGGAGGATAAGGAGAGAGAAGAAAGCCTCAAACAGCTCCAGGGAGAGATGTGGAATGAAGGAAAAAAGACCACAAGTCAGGCATGCCACCAAAGGAGCTAACGAAGCCCAAAGGCTGACACCAGAGTCCACCAAGAATTCCCCAACTGGGAATGCATTAAGGGCTAAAGCTCTGGCATGTGCATCCATGGACTCCACACTTGTCTCTGCAACACTAAATGAAAGAAAGGCAGGACATGAAACGTACTGACTCCCAGCCTCCTCCAGGGCTGTGGAGCCTCAGATCAAGCTTCCCAGAACACTGTTTTCTGAGCTCTGGCCTTCTAGAGAGTTTGGACACCCATTGGAAACATCCGTTTGGTAGCATCCGAGGGTCTCACCATCACCTTTTCCTGCTTCAACACCTTGCCCCTGTCCTCCCCACCACCCAAGATCAGCACATTGTTAGACGTAACCACCTAAATGAGTAGAATTGCCATGCACATAGGTACTAGTCCAGCCCTGCCTGAACCAGAGAGATACTGGGCTGAAACTCAAAGGAAGTAGCCTGGCACTAAGTGAGGGCCTTTGTAAAGAATAGACAGGGCAGCCTCAGCATGGCCAGCACTGAGACACTGAGTGGTATTCTCAGTGCTGCCTCTGTAGGGCTGGAGCACTTGGATTCTTTGTTACTTTCTATTTTCTTCTTGTTCTGGGAAGAGATGGATCTCAGAAGCTCTTGGTGTCTCTTAAATCCTTTGAAATAAATCATTCTTAGTCTCATTGACTCACAGACAATTGGTTTTTCCACAAGACCCCATTCAGAGATACCATTATAGCAGTGGTTCTCAACCTGTGTGTCTCAACCCCTTTGGAGTCTAAATGGCTGTTTTACAGGATCACCAAAGACCATCAGAAAACATAGATATTTACATTTTGATTCATAACAGTAGAAAATTACAGTTATGAAGTAGCAATACAAATATTATTGGGGACGTCATCATATCGTGAGGTGTATTAAAGGGAGGCAACATCAGGAAAGCTGAGAACCACTGCTCGTTAGGATGTTCAAAGATGAGTTTGGCCAACGTCATGGATTTTTCTGAATGAGAGTACCCCTGTCCTGAGACTATGATCACTTAAACTGCTTCCTCCAGGGAGTCAGACCCAGCACAAGGGAGGATTGCGCACATTGTGAAGGCAAGACTCGGATCCCATACCGTCATGTTCACCAGGAAGAATCCACGGCTCACCCCAACCAGGACCCCTCTGGAAGTCTCCCTACCAGGTCTCACGGCCAGTGAAGAAGCACAGGTAGCCTGGCCCAGCTCGTTGGTGGCAGTGGCTGTGTAGCTCCCAGCATCGGCAGCCTGGGCCTCTCTGAGCAGCAGTGTGTGCCGCTCGCCTTCAGCCCGGATGAGAAGACGACCCTCACTATGCAACATGGACCCATCCTTTTTCCAGGACACTGTGGGGAAGGAGGAAGAACCAGTTGGCCACAAAGGCATTGCTGGGAGCTCTCATCCTTGCCCCCATCCCACAGGAGTCCAGCTTATTGTTTTTTCCATTCCAATACTTTTAAATAATTTTTTTTAAGTGAGACAGGGTTTCATGTAGCCCAGGCTCACTATGTAGCTGGGATTAAGGATGCTCCACCATATCATGCAACGCTGTAAGGCCAACTCAGAACCTTGTGGATGCTAGGCAAGCACCCCACCAACAAAATACATCTTCAGCCTTCTTCCCTTGGGGGAATTTTGAGGAAGCTGCCTTCACTCCTGAAGCTCAGGCTGCCACACCTCTGAGCTGGGGAGGTAGGGGACAATCTTCCAGAATACACCCGAGCCAAAGCAGCCCCATGGACGGACAATTTTCCTCTTTCCCCACCATGCAGTAAGAGGTTTCCAGGAAACCTATCCTGTCCCCACACCACATACCCCCCACCACAACGCACCAGCCCCCAGTCCTCCCTGCAGCTCACCTTGGGGTTGGGGGTTGGCGGTGATGAGACACTTAAGTAGCACATCAGCTCCTGGCGCCACCACCATGTTTTGCAGGGGTATCTCAAACACTGGTGCCTCCAGGGGCTCTTCCCCAGCGGACACATAGGAGTCGTCCGAAGACTCTGCCAGACACAGGAGCAGAGGTAGAGAGGGTAAGGGGGGCATGAAACTTGGGGGGACATTGGGGGGACATTTGTGGGGAGAGGGGATGTTGGCAGTACAGAATCCTAGAAAACCAAAACCCAGCATGAGGGGTTTCTAGAACTTTACTTCCTTAGGGGTCTACAGGAAGTAAAGGCCTCTCTCTCTCTCTCTCTCTCATGTCTTGAGACAAAGGAAGGGGAAGCCGGAGCAAATGTTCTTAATCAGAACAAGGTGGCAGGGGCCAAACCTCACTCCCAATTACTGCAGGCACCGGAGGGCGGTGGTATGTGCTGTGGGTGTCTTCACATGAGTTGGCCATTTTGTAAGTCCTGGCAGATCTTTGAAAGCACTCTAGGGGCCACAAGACTAAGCACCAGTCGACAGAGAACAAGCTACTAGTCACCTAAGACCTAAACAGCAATGGTAGGTTCACAAGGAAATGTGGCAGGCTAGGGCAGGGAGATAGTCAGACATGTAAGTCCACTAGATTCCCCAAAGAGACAGAGATAGAGATCAGATAGTCTAGGAAAATCAGCTTTGATTCTGCCCCTTCAGCAGACAGTAACACTATCCTTCCCTGAGTGCAGAGTACCAGGAATACAACAGGAAATAAGATGTGGCGCCTGCTTACAGGATACTACACAGAGAGATAAAGACCACACTGTTGTGGATCTCGCTAGGTATCTTCTGAATGCATGCTGGAGGTTGAGCTCAGAGCCTCGGGCATCCTAGACAAATGCTTTCTCTCCCTCTAACTCCTCCCTCCCTCCAGCTCCTCCCTTGGTATTTTCTACCTCTAACATTGTATCAGCTAGATAATGGACAATGTAGGCAGCCGCAAGGGCAGTAAGGACCCCAGGATCCCTGTCTTCTTAACTATATTACCCTCAACAAACGAGATTCATCTCTCTGAGCCTCAGCTTTGTTATGGGGAAGATGGCAGGGTAGCATTCGATGCTTTGCACAGCTGGTATCCAGACAGAAAGGAAGTAACATCTCTCTAGGTCTATTTGACCCAACATCTGGGACACACTGTTGTGGGAGCACAGTAATTGTGGTATGTACGATGGAGGGGCCCTATACATGTCTAAAGATTCTGAGGGGCTGACACACAGATGAAAAATAAGTTTGATGGAGCAAGTTACAAGGTGGTAAGTGCAATAATGCAGGTCCTGGCAGGACCTGGGACACATTGGGAGAAAGCAGCAGGGCGTTAGGGATAGGAGGATTCTGTGGGTGATGTCATCCATAGGACTCAGTGAGGCAGGATGCAAGGATGGGACAGGGGAAGCTAGAAGGTGAGGGTGGCCTCGTGTGGCCACAAAGGGGTAAGGAAACCATGCTGGAGTTAGGGCGTGAGGGAGGCGACAGAGTAAAGCGTTAGGGACCCTTCCAATTTTTTTTTTCAAGAATTTTAGACTGCCTGTTCCCACAAATGGATGCGGAGGGGCGGGGCGGCAGAGAGAGGAGGTGGGATGAGAACGCCTTAGGTTCCAGCCAGCGCCTCCTTCAGCTGTTGATCTTTGGCCCCACTGCCTAGCAGTCCACGGAACCAGGGAGGCCCTACAGCAGATACCCGGGCTTTGCTCACATCTCTGCGCTAAGGAGCACACTCACATTGCACCTCAGCAGTAGCCAGATCCTAACATGGTACCTTGACTCCAATCCCTCCAATCCCTTGCCTGTGTCAAAGCTAGAAGCCACAAAATCAGCTTCCACCTCCAAGCAGTCTTGCTGTTTCCTGGGCTCTCTCAACCGGTATCAGGGGACATTCTCAGACCTCTCTGTGCTCTTACCGAGCTCGGGGGAAGTAGGCCGAGCACGGCGACCTTTGCCTTGGCTGCGGGTCCCTCTGCGGTCCCAGGGCCCCCAGGGACCATCCTCCTCAGGCCCTCTGCGAAGTCTCTTCTCAGCCTCAGGTCCCGCTCTGTTCTTCTCCAAGGTTTGGGGCAGAACAGAGTCCTCCACTCCCGGAGTGGCCCAGGGCAGAAAGCGCACCGCTTGAGCAGGGGGTTCCCGCTTGCGACCGGAGGGGGCTTTTGTCCTGCTCTCCGGGGGATCCGCGGTGAAGGGCGGCACTGGGCTCTTGCACTCCTGGATGGCTCTGCTCCTGGTTAGCGGGAATTGGTCCCGACGCTTGATCTCCTGCTGCGGGCCTTCCCCGGGTTCAGTCCTGCCCACTGGCCCTCTGCTTCGGGGCCTCCCAGCCTCGTCCCCAGATTTGCCCGCGCCACTGGGAGGAGGCGGCTGGGTGGCAGCCGGGCTCACAGCTCGTGAGGTCTTGGGTGTGGAGGGCCGGGAGAAGAGTGGGGGCTCGCCAGGCTCCCGAGGGGATGGGGCGCGCTGCAGCGTGGCACGCAGGGACTCGTGCGAACGCACCAGCTCCTCCCGCGATGCAGATCGGCGGATGCGACCCAGCTCCTGGGCGAAGCGGAGCTCGAGGTCTGAGGTTGCACTGCGTTGTCGCGTGCGCTCGTCCAGCGAGGCTGCCTTTTGCTGGAACAAGCGACGCCGCTCTGCCACACTGCCCCGAGGTGACCTCAGCTCCTCCTGCGAGGCCCCGGGTGTGCCCCACGCCGCGCCGCCCTCGGACTTCGGCTGCTCCAACGAGCGAGCCTTGCGCAGGGGCACCCAGGGCCTCAGGGGCGCTGGCGGCGAGTCGCTGCGCTCCAGGCTGCGACGCCGCTCCTCGAAGAACTGCAGCTTGTCCAGGATGCGGGAGCCCGCGCGCACCAGCCGGGGCGAGCGGCCCAGTGCAGACAGGCGACCCGAAGCTTCGCTCAGTGGCGTCTGGGGCCGGGACTCCACCGTGCCCGCCAGAGACGGCCCGGATGACTTAGGCTTTTTCCCTCGCTTCTCTTCTGTGGTGGTGATGTCCTCAGGCAGCGAGGGCTCCTGAGCACGCCGATGCGGCGAAGTGGGAGTAGCTGGGGACTGGGCACTGGATCCCGGCAGAGCCCTCTTTCCCACCCGAGGAGATGGTGGGGGGAGCAGAGCGGATTTGGAGGGAGGTGGAAGGGCAGGGCGTGGACGAAGGGCATCACTGGCTGGTTGAGGCTGAAGGTCAGGCTCCTCTCTGCGCAATCCACTCGGAGGAATGCTGCTGCAGAACCAAGGCCGAGAGGGGTGGAGGACTCAGGGGGCCTTCCCTCCTAGACCCCCTAGCTTGTGAGAGGGATTGAGCAGTGGTGCATGCTGGGTAGGCTCAGGGTGACAAGGGCCAGATTTTCCTGCCCCACCCCCTCGAGGGCACAGCCAGAGCAGGTGCTGGGGAGAGGCCAGCGGCTCATGCACTAGAAGACTGGGCTATTGGCTGGGTCCAAATACAGACTCAACCCCCAGGGGTTCTGGCCAGCCCCCTCCCCCAGTCCTGGAAGCTGGGTGGGACACAGCAAGAACTGAGCTCGAGGGGAGAGGAAGAAATGGCGCTGAGGAGGACCCAGAGATGAGATGGCAAGGGAAAACACAAGGGCTGGGTGGGGAGGGGCTCCTCTCAGGAATGTGCCTGCTACTCATTCCTGCCCCGAGCTGGTCCCCACAGGAGCCCTACCCAGTCTGAACAGGATACTTGTCCTTCATAGTGAGCAATTGCCTCCTGACTAGGCAGATACTCTCCTTTAGGGAGCAGTATCTTATCCCTGTGGTGTGACCTGAGTCCATTCCTTAACACCAGCACCCATAGGTTCTCGCTGGACACTGCATATGGCACCTGGGGTCTCTGGGAATGGAACATCCAGACTCCCATAGCTCTTGATCAGTTTCCTCATACTATAGGTTTCTGTATACCCCTCTCGGGGGGGGGGGGGGGGGGGGGGGGCTGGGAATCTGAGTCCTTGGAAACCCTTCTGAGAAGCACGGAAGTCCTCCCTCAGAATTAGCCCTGCTCAGAAATAACTACCAAGTGGGATTGAACAAAGAGTGGGGGAGATGAGGAAGGAGGAAGCCTGTCAACCTAAAGTACCTTTCTCATCAAACAGCATTTGGGTACCCAGGAGCTGGGCCTTGGTTTCCCCTATGTGGATGGGGAAAGAGCATGCTATGCAGGAAGATTGGCAAGAAAAGGTATTTGAGAGCTGTGATCATACCTGACACATTAGAGAGAGCTGAAAACTTATGAGCATGCTCATTGAATACTTAGTGTGTGCCAGGCATGAATTAAGGCTTCACTTACAATGAGCTTAAAAAAAAAAAAACCCTTACACAAGTCCCTCAACAGAACAATTGATACTGTCCCATTTACAGATAAATAAACTTGAGGTTGGTTCAAGGAGATCCAGTGCCCTCCCATGGTGGCCGCTAAGACTTGGTGCTAGGGACAGAACACAGGTGGCCTGATCCTTAAGCCTTTGCCCCTGTCCAACTGTCTCTGTTTCTGGGAACACAGGAAGGAGAAGAAATAGTTCAGTGCCATCCAGGAGCCTAAGTTCTTTGCCTGCTTCAATGTAAGGATATTTTAGACTACCTGAGTCACCACCCACTCTGTAGACCCACCCCCTGCCTGGAAGAGAAGGAAGGGGTAAGGGCGGGGATGCCAGCAAGGAGGCAGTAAAGAAACGATGCAGGGGGGAGGGGAGAGGCCTTAAGGAATGATCTCTGGGAACTGGGTGAAGCCTGAAGAGGAATTGGGGACAGCAGAGGAGACCTCTTGCTGGCAGGCAGCTTCTAGCTCCAGGCCAGACTTGGTACCACAGATATCACTAAGGAAATGGGTTCCTCTGAAGTTGCCATAGCAACTCCAGGCTCAGGCTAGGGCCTGGGAAAGAAAGGCAGGGAAGGAGTGCCTGATAAAGGCACTAAGATAAGCAAAGGAGCTCCCAAGGCCCCTGCCCTGACCTAGGCCTCTCTCGCCTGCCCTTCATCAACCATTCCAAGCACCCTCTTGAACAACCCACTAGGACACCTTGCTTAACCTCCATATGTCCACCTGACACCCACACCCATCACAAATCAAGCCCCCTTTCAGTTCCCCAGATGCCCCCATCATGTCTATCTATCATCAGCCACTCTCCACTTCTGGCATAGCAACCGCCACCCCACCCCCTACCGGGAGGGGTTTCTGCCATCCCTCAACTCTCCAAAAATGGCTTCAATACCTCACTCCAACACCTCCACGTGTCATCCATCCCCTTTCCACACCGGCCATGGACCCATCTTCAGGTGTGGTCCATGAGATCCTCACACCCCCTACCACTGCTATTCCAGCCCTCCCCCCTCCCCTACTGCTCCCTATTTCCAACCCCATCCTCATCTCCCAGCACCCCCCCCCACCTCCCTACAGCCCACATGCTCTGCAAGCCCCTTGTCCCAGCTGCCCCTGACCACCTCGTTCTCTTCTCTCTCCTGGGTGCTGTCTCGTTCCCCTGCTCTCTCCTGCTCTCCCGGGAGCTGCTGTGCAGAGAGGTTCTGTTCCTCCCAGAAAAAGGCCCACATGGGAACAGGAATGTGCAGGCAAAGGAAAAGGCAGCAGCTGCTGAGACAGCAGGCACGGAGGGGGCCTCGAGTGGGGGGGGGATCCTAGGATAGCTGGAGCCTACATGGGCGAGGCAGGAGAGAGGCCCTGGCAAACTGGAGCTCTTAGAGGAGACGTGGAAGGGACAGAGGGGGTCCACAAGACCACGAAGACGGCACTGTGAGCCAGCACGGGTGGGAGAGGAGACCGTGGGTGGGAGTGGTGTGGGGAGAGAATGTAGCCAAGCCTAGGCGTGGAAGCAGTGGGGAATGGAGGGCACAGAGATGGATGAGGCAGAGAAGACCAGGGTGGAGGCTGGTGGAGCAGTGATGGGACCGCACAGGACAGCATGGTGACATGAGACAGTGTGGACCCAGGCGAGGCAATTACTTACACGTGGATCGAGAGCGCCCGTCCTCTGTACAGACTGAATGCGCTGCCATAGAGGTCACTGGCCACCGAAAGGCTATCCTCTGACCCCCAGCTTGCGCCCACCAGATTAGCTCGCGATGCCCGCACCAGCGGCTCCACCCCCAGGTGCCGTGGCCCGGCCCCGGTTGTCTGTGCTTGCCTTGGGCTGCCTGGGAGGGGGCGGGTGCCACCCCCGCTGCCCGCTTCCTGCTCCAGGACCGTCTGCCCGCTGCCCCACCAGCTCACTTGCTCCTCTGAGGTGCCTGTCACGGAGGTCGGGGGTGTGTCCAGGGAGGTGCCCACCAGGGTGTCAGAGCCCCCTAAAGAAAGGAGCACAGTGAGGCAGAGGCACCCTTTGTAGAAAGCCAGTCTGCTTGCTCTTGGAGCACCCAGAAAGCTCACCCGTGGGGGTGCTGAAGGCCCTGTCATCCCGAAGCTCCAGGCGCTGGGTCCCCGGCACATCGCTGATGTCATCCTCAGCAGTCTCCGAGTCTGGATAAGAAGGGGTCTGTGTGGGCAGGGACCTCCTCCCTATGCCTCCAACTCTTCCCTAGTCGCCTCCTGCCTCCCCCACAGCAAGTTCCATCTTAACCACAGGGAGAGTTCCAGTACCCAATCTACTCTCTTTTGCTCCTGACATCCCCTTGTCCAGCCTGGGAAGCTTAAGGTAGCCCCTCCCATGCTGGTGCCCTGGCTCCATCTCTGGACCACTCATCCTCGGATGCTCACCCTTACTTCCATGGACCCTTTCAAATAAGCCATCCCCCACCCACTTAATGGCTTACCAGGGCCTCATCCACCCTCACCATGTCCACAACAGCTTAAGGTCTTGAATAGCAGCATCCCACATAACAAGGCCCTAACTCACAGGGCTCAAAAGTCTAGGTTCCAGTATCCCGGGAACAAAGAGGAGTCACCTCAGAGTTGTACTGTCAAGGCACGCAACCAACAGCAGGACCAGGCTGTCCTGAACCCCAAACCAGCCGGAAGGCATCAGGGTGTAACTGAGGCAGTGTGAGAAGCCCAGACTGGGTTGGGGAAGGGAGTGAGGGGCTAGGGCAGGAGCCAGCTTCCTACCGTAACTTTGCTTTCTGCAGGAGCGGAAAACTTCGCTTCCATAGGAGCAGCAGGAGAGAGATGTGGACAGACAGTTATCAGAGTGTTTGTGGGACGGGGCATGAAAGGCAGGCAGAACATAGGGAGGCATGAGGGGCCCTGCTGTCCAGGGATACCAGAGATGTTCTGTGGAATGGGGAGGAGAGGGAGACACCCCCCCCCCCAATGTACCAACACTGGGAAAACATATGCTTGGGTTGTCATCTCAACTGCCCAGTGGTTCTGGTACCCTAAGCACTTACTGATACTCTCACTAGCCACACACACACACACACACACACACACTTGTGCCTAGCCACAGACTCAGCATTTGCACTGCGCACTGTATTTTGACCCTTCCTTACTAATACATTCCCATCTGTCTGCACTGGGCTGTGGCAGCCATCTTCCCCCAGGAATTTCTCTACTACTGAATGGTCCTCAAAAAAAAAAAAAAAAAAAAAAAAAAAAGGCTGTGGTTAGGTTAGGAATAAAGATCACTGGGCATTTTTCAGCATCCTAGAGTCTATCATGTTCTGTGCCTCAGTTTCCCTTTGAGTACCAAAACAAGCAGTGGCCATGTAATCATTGCCAGGCATGGCACTTGGCCCCACAGATGGACAACAGAGAGCCCAGGCCCACGGTGGGCGTGCTAAGGAGCCCCTTCCCAAACACTAGGGCTTTTCTCTGCTGCAGAGAATAATGGTCCTTCTTGGGGGGTGGATAGATGGAGAGGGGGTTCTACGTCTCATGGGCTATCTTCAGGGCCATAATGTCTCATGAAGGGACATGGACCAAGAAGAGAAGCGGGTATGGGCTACAGCAGCCAGAAGTCCACGCACCATGGGTAAGACGGCCAAAGGCCCGGCGGGAATGGCCAGTTTTCTGAAAGAGAAAAGCCAGAATGAGTTGGTGAGGGGGAGGCTTGCTCCTGAGCCCACCATATACCTCTCATTCCAATCTGCTATTATCAAACAGGAGCACTACCGGGGGCCAGGACACAGAGACCACTTGGTTGCCCTAGTCATAAATGGCTCAGCTCTCCTTTCTCTAGGGTATCCAGCTGGGCTCTGGGAAGGAGCTGGGGAAGGAAGCGAGGTAGTAGAGCAAACCCTGGTACTTCCTAAGGGACAGAGACTCGGCCTGGGGTCAGAGCAGCACGCCCAGAGATACAAGGGAGGAGACAAGGAAGTCAGCGTGACTGAGGGAAGATGATGTGGGGACGCTAAGAATTAACAGAGACGGAGGGCCGAGGACACGGATTCCCGCTGCGGGGAAGGGCAGGCAGATACCTGGGGGAGGTGTCAAGCAGGCAGGATAGGGGCTAGCAAAGGGTAAAGTTATCGCTCAAAAGCCAGCGTCTCCCTAATGCAGGAAGGAGGCCCCAGGACATAGAGGACAGAGCTCGGGGAAATTTATGGAGCTCAGCGCGGATCCATGCGCTTTGCTTTCAGGATCTCCGGAATACCGAAGGCTGCAGAGTGGGGGGCCCAGGAAAAGCCGGGCGGGGACTGAGGCCAGGGCTGGATGTGGGTAAGATGGCAAAGCAGCCAGTGGGCGCTACATGCTGAGGCTGCAACCCGGCCCTCCAGGGGTCAAGGGGGCTGGGGTTGATGGGGGCTTCTGCCCTTCAGCGCGGGGAGGGGCCTGCGCTCTCCAGTCGCCGGTCAGGGTGCCCCCTCCCCAGGAACGTGCTGGGCCCGTCGCTCCCACTATGCAGGGCTGGGGTGGGGCCAACGCTACTCTTCATCGCCCCCTCCCCTGGGCCCAGCCGCGGTGACCCGCCCTCCCTCGGGGCGCCCAGCCCTTCCTGCCCCCACCCGGAGCCGCCCGCCCCCGGAGCCCTCACCTGGAAACGCTTCTTCACCCACAGCTTCTTCATGGCGGGGGAGGGGGCCGGGCCGGCGGCCGGGCGAGGAGGGGACAGGCGGGGGCGGGGCGGAGTCGGAGGCGGGGCCGGGGGCGAGTTGGGGAGCGGGCAGGAGCCGGCGCGGGTGGCGGAAGGAGCCGCCGGGCCTCGGGAGCCGGGGTGGGGGTGAGATGAAGACGGCGGTGCCCAGAGCCCGCCCTTTCTCCGCCAGCCTGCGCCCCACCTGGCGACCCTTCCCTTTCCAGCCCTTCTGCCCACCCTGGGACAGCACTCGCCTGCTTTCCAGCTCTCCCACGAAACACCTCCCGACGCTGAGAGCCCGCACCCCCACCCCACATCTGCCTTTCGGGCCCCAGGCACATGGGGAAACTGAGGCACAGAAAAGGGTGCTGTAGCCTTTAGTTCAGGCCACTTTCGTAGGCAGCGGGAGGCGGCCTCCTTGCCGCATCCCCTTTCCTCCTGCAGGCTGGCTAGGGAAGGTCAGCAGCATCTTCGCTGGCGTACTCCCGCAAACATGCGCACACGCACACTGTCAGCACCCGTCTCACCTCACGGTACAGCACCGGGTGGGGGCGCCTAGGTCAGGCTCAGCGCAAAGGTCCTTGGGTTGGGACTATGGGTTGTCTTGGACCCAGGCTCCTCAAAAAGGGGCTTGCCTCTCTTGGCTCTAATTTCTGCATGTTCCTGTGATGTCACCTTCCATCCATCCATCCGTTTGTCTGTCCACCCATCCACCCAAACACACACATACACACACACACAAACACACTCCGACGTGGGCAAAGGTGGCTAATAGATAATTCCTAATAATTAAAGTCAACTCATGTTAGTCAGCTCATAAGTGAGCTACTTAACAAGATTTTTGGTGTGTCCCCCCACTACTGACCAACCCACCTTACTCAGCACCATGCACACACACTGTGTCTAAATACAGTCCCAGCTTCCTTTCCTTATAATAATGTAGCTAGGTTTCATTAGCATTTGCCAAGGGCCTGGCACTTTACAAGTGCCAGCTCATTCAAAACAAAGCCAGGAGCCTGAAACTCCTAGGAGTATTCCCATCCCATCCCTGTTTAACTGACCAGTGGCTGGAGCTAAGAGAACTTGTATCAATAAGGGTCTCATCCCAGCATGCTCTGGGTGGTCTCCATCCCAGCATGCTCTGGGTGGTCTCCGTCCCAGCTCTGACTACAGTAACAAGTACAACCTTCCCGGTCTGTACTGGGCTAAGTTATGCTGAAGACTTTGTGTGATGAACTCATTTAATCCCCATAAGCAATTACTTGTCCCACAAAGCCATTACTTGTCCCAAGTCACAGAGCTAATAAATTGAGGGAACCTGGATTTTCTAACTAGGTTATTGACCACTATGCCATAAAGAACCACATGCTAGTTCTTTGGTGAGTCTCCTGACCTTATTGCTTTAAAGCCTTGGCAGTGAAATAAATTCAGACACAGACCCAATGATTTGGTTGGGTTTAGGGTGAGACAACACATTTACATTCAGTTGCTGACAGCAATTCCTATCTTGTTTTTGTTTGTTTGTTTCTTTCTTTGTTTCTATGTAGCTCCTGTAGTTGTTTACATTTGAGACCCCCTTTTTAATTAGTATTATTTGGTTTTTCTTTTGAAATAGGCTCTCATTTTATATAGCCCTGGTAGGCCTGGAGCTCATTATGTAGACATGGTTGATCTCAAATTCAGCCTCTCTGTACTGGGTTTAAAGACATGTGCCACCATATCTGAGGGGGCTTAAGGTCTCTTTTTCTACATTCTGGCTACATACATTCTTGTCTCTCAGCCCACCAGTGGTCAATGGTACACATGGAGACGCATGTTTAAGGGTGTACATTAAGATAGTACACTTGTCTGCTCATGCTAGTTCCAGCCAGAGGACCCTAGGCACCCCCTGCCCCAAACACAGCAGCTCACAGATGGAGGAGCTGAGTGGACAGAGGGGGTAACATGAGCTCCTGTTCCCCAGGAGAATCCGAGGGGCTGGCACATTCCACAGCAAAAATAACCAATGGGCAGCAGGCGTGAGTGATGGGACAGCTGGGCTTGAAGAGTGACTGGCAGGATCTTGTGTTCCTGTCCTGAGTGTGTGCAGCAGCTGAAGGACTGAGCTGGAAGGTGCTCACTCACAGCTTGAACCCCTCATCTGTACTAGTCTGCCACTTTCTCATGTCAACCCTGATAGCATTCACCTTAGCCAGAAAACATTCTAAAGGATCCTGCCTGTCCTGATCTCTTGGCAGACTGTCCTCTGGGCGGCACACATTATTCTTCTTTCCTCTGCCTTCCTCTATTCGGCTTCTCTCTTCCCCCTTCCGTGAAGCTCTGTTACTCTCATACTGTGCAGGGGATGGTGTCTCATATGGTCTGTCTCTATGTCATAAAGAACCGCATGCTAGTTCAGGAGGTCATAGTTTTTGATTCTCCCTACCCCCATCCCTGGGTCATGTACTCCAAGCATCTGAAAGGGTAGATAACTGGTACATAGGAGACACTTGATAAACATAGGTCCGAGTCACAGAGCTGTGAGCAATAGGTAAAGAGTGGTAAGGAGCAAGCAGGTGAATCTTCCAGCATAGCTCCTTTTATCCAGTCTTTCCTCCTTCTCCGTTCTGCCCTGGCTCATTCCCAAGGAACTGCTGGCGAAGCGACTACCCCCCATTCAGCCCAGATCTTCAAGGAGGTCTTGCTCTAATCAGCAAAGTGGGGGAGGCCTCTCTGCTCCTCTCTTGTCCCTCCCAGGGTTCCTCTATGGTTCCACTCTGGCCCCTGCTCCTCTCTTTGATTGGCACTTACTGTGCTATGTGCACACATGGCCGATGACACTCTGTTCCCATTTCCAATTCCACAGTAGTTTCTCATGATTTTTTTTATAAAGACATTTTAAGTCCAGGTGGGAAAGATGATAATTAAGAACAGTCCTTCCTGGAGGTTCTGATCTTTTCCTTTTCTTTCCAGGCCTAAATTGTCTTCCTATCTATCTAACTCTTATCTCTCCCTTCCATGCCTTCAAGTATCCAGGATGGTTCATTGTCATCTGCCGAATGTCAGCCTTTCTGATAAACACTCTTCAGGTCCTGGCTGTGAAGCTTCAACTAATACACACCAGCCTCCCCTGCTTGCCCCTTCTCTCAGCCGCTCTGTACCCATTGCCTCCTCTTAAGCCACACATGCTCCATGATCTGAGGGTACCATTTGTTCTGGCCACTCGCTGAGGAGCCATGTAAGGATGAGAACCAGATATTTCCAAAGAGAAGATGCCCAGAGAGAATGCTAGAGGCGGGTGGAGGAGGACTGGAATATTGACAGGAGAAAGGTGGGCATGAGAAGCTCTTGGCTTAGTTTTCCTTCACCTTTCTCTCTGTGGACAGGCAATGGAGGACCCAGACTCAGAGGCCCAGCTTTCCAGACCTAACCCTACTCCCTCACTTACAAGCCATTCAACCTTGGGAAAATTAGAATCCCAGCTGTCTTATATATTAGTAAGGTCCAAACAATAATCAGGAGATCTGGAAGGTTAAATCGTTAAACAAGATAGTACATCTTAACACATTTAAGGATTTTACTAGTATCCTGAATTTCTGTCATTTCCCTTCCTTTAGTTCCCATTTCAATGCCCTAAACCGTTTACCTTGACCACCTGAGTTTGCCCACCTTACAAAACTCCCATCCAGCAGCAGGCTTACCTTCCAGTGTCTTGCCAACACCCTTCCATCCTGAACTAACATCTCAAGCTTCTAAAGTGCCAGGAACCTTCACATCACCCTGTCTCTCCCAGCCAGAAAGCATTCGTGGCCAGGAAACCGCTCCTTCCGTCTGTAGCCAGGTCCTTTTTGGCTTCCTCCAGTCCCTTACATCTTTGTGTCCTTGATTCCAAACAAGAGTGTTTTCTATGAAGTCTGAGCAGTGCTGAGCTATTGGCTCAGCTTCTCTGGACCCAGAGCTGTCCAGGAAGGGACAGGAAGGATGGGCAGTAAAAGGGGCAGAAGCCAGACTCCGCTAGTTAACCCTCCAACATCAACAAAGCCACCCCTACCCCTCACCCCCTGGCAGAACTGTTCTGCCACCTTGTGTCTGTGCAAACGGACATGTTCTCAAAGGTGGCATGCTTCAGCTCAGTCCTCTCTCTTCCTGTCTAAAGTGAATGTCAGAGACTTTAAACCCGGCCCCACAGCGCTCAAGGCCTCTTCACTCTGAGCCGTTCACCCTTGATGCCCACCAAAACGGCCCCAGCCAGGAAACTGTGTCTCCTCCATGTCTAGGTGTATCCAGTCCACGATTAGCTATGCCTAGCATACCACCCTGATTCAAAAGCAGCGAGGAAACAGTCCTGCCGGGGCTGGGAGAATGCCTGCATCTTCACAGAGGACAAGTCAGGTCAACTGATTATTCACTAATTCTATGACCCTGCTCCTCTCCTCCCCTGCCTCCCTCTCTCCTTCTCTTAGAACATCTTGAGTAGTAGAAAGGCCCAAGATCACCAAGCAAACGGGGTGCTCAGTCCTGACATTCCATAACCAGCCCTTACCTCAGGCAGACCTCCCTCCTCTCTGCTCCACACTCTTCTCACCTGGACAACGAAGCACTTGGCGCTACAGGTCTCTGTAGACCTGTCCAACAGCTAACAAGCACCATGACCACCATTTTCTTCCACTGTCCCTTCCTTTGCTGACCTCATCTCTCCTTCCTCCAAGTTGTATTCTTATTATCTACCTCAATCTTTACGTTAGAGTTGGTTTTTCAGCTTCTTTTACTCCAGACTACAGGTAGATGAAAAACTACAAGAATCTACTCCTTCAGCTCAGAATTTTTCCAGAACATGCTCCGGCCCCTGGGCCCAGGTTAATAAAGTAGTCTGGACTGGCAGCTTCTAGGCCAATTGGAAGCTGCCCTTGGACACCTGTAGGCCAGGCCTGGGTCCTGGGGCCACAAGAAGACTCTAGGAAACAGGCAGGGTGATGCTGGGGAGAGAAGACACTGACAGAGACAACACCTCAATTCCACTTCCTATAGCATTCCAACGTAGCTTTCTTCCCCTCCACCGCCGAGGTCTTTTATCCCTGGACTTCCTCCCCAGATCCCAAAGATTGACTCTTATATTGTACCATGGAATGGAATGAGATGCCTCTATAGAAAATGACCAAGGGCTGGAGAGATGGCTCAGCAGTTAAGAGCACTGACGGCTCTTCCAGAGGTCCTGAGTTCAATTCCCAGCAACCATATTGTGGCTCACAACCACTGGATGCACTCTTCTGGTGTGTCATCTGAAAATAGCAGCACTATACTCATATAAATAAAAATAAATAAAAAAATAGAAAATGGCCACAAAAGCGGCACCCCCCCCGTTCCCCAGCCCTTTACCTTCTCCCCCAAAATGATTCCTTCAGAATGGAAAAAGAAAAAACCTTTTTTTTTTTCAAAGTTTGGTAGGTCTAAGACTGTTTTTGATTCGGAGAACCATTTGGCTCGGAAACTGAACAAAACCTCCACACTGAAAAAAAAAAAAAAAAAACCCACACTGACCCAAGGACAATCTAGCTGGCCTGACATCCCTACCAGCTACAACAGACTGAGGCTCCTGCCCCTCCTTCTCCTCTTCTGCCTCAGTACATCAGCCTAGAATTCCATCTTCGCAAGAGCCCAAAGCATCCCCCTTCCACGTCATTCTGAACACTCACCCGGGAACCTCAATAGAGATATGTGTTTCACAGGCTTTCAACACCATCCACATCTATCCTAGGACTGTGCGCTTGTATTAACACCACGAGAGTGCAGAGCCTCCCACAACTCAGAGTGCCTGAGACACCACACACACACACACACACACACACAAACACACACACACATGTGGATTCTCAAACAGCCACTTCTTACGTCTAGCCTCAGTTTTATCTGTTGGTACCCTAGATCCTGTTTATACACATCTGATCCCTTCTGCTTTTGCCTAGTCCTGACCGCACCATCCCTGTCCCAGTGATGATCGTGAAGAGAGAAGGTCTGGCCATCTCCTCCCATGTGGCCTGGAACAGGAGAACAGGCCTGTGTTTCAGACAAGCACACACATCTGAGAGGGGCTGGTTACTAGGTCTCAAGTCTGTCATTGGAGCAGAAGAGGGCCATTCTCTTCAGGGGGATTCTTTCTGTTGGATTAGAGGAGCTTTTACACTATTGCCCTAGAGGTCTATGTGGGTCTCAGGCTAGACCCACCAGCTGCTGACCTTTGACCTCTGACCGTCATGTGAGAAGCCATCTCTACCTTGATACACTTTCCTTGCCTCTTTCCCTGTTGATCTGCCCTTCAGAGGGAGCACAGCAGGGAAAATGGAGCATCTGGGGAAGATGGTGAGGGACTGCAACCTGCATCGCACAGCCTGGGCAACTGTCTCTACCCGTTGTGACCCCAGCCCTGCTAGGCAGGCCCCACCTCCGCATTACCTCTGACCTCCAGCACTGTGAGCACAGCCTCACATGAGGCCTGGCCCCGCTCATTCTGGGCGCTGCAGCTGTACACGCCGGCGTCCTGTGCCCCGCAACTCCGCAGCCACAGGCAGCTGGGCTCTGGGGCCGGTGTAGGCAGGAGCTGCCCATCCCGGAACCAGCTGAGGCTAGGCTGGGGTGTCCCGCTCACTACCACCCGCAGCCGCACATCACTGCCCGCACACACCGCCGCGTTCTTCAGGGGCCGCAGGAAGACCGGCCCCCCGGCCCCAGCCCCGGTGACGAGGACCCCTCTGCCGGCCCCCACCTTGGCTCTCTTCGGGGGCACCCCGGGGCTGGGAGGTGCCCTCGTGCCGGCGTCCTCGCCTCGCGTGCCCCGGGCTTTCTGCATGGCCTCTGTGAGCTGATCTAGGGGGGCAAGGGACGTTAGAATTGGGAGGCCAGGGGGACGCCCTAGGGAATATGGTGCCTTAAGAGATGAGCCCTGTGGGGCCGGTGGCCGGCCTTCCTGCTGCCCGCCGGCTTTCGGCCTGTGCTAACCAGAAGGTCACCAGGGCGGCCGGCGATTGCGCCTAGGAGACTATTTTTAGGGCCCCCGGCTCGGGTTGCGAATGAGCAGTAGAGGGAGGGGGCAGCAGAGGAGGGGATTTGTACTCCATGTGGCTCTTCTCTCTCTCTCCCAATGCCCCCATCGCCAGAGCTGGCCTGAACGAATCTCCTCCCCCTCGGTGTGTCGGTCACCCCCTCACCGCCCCCCCCCCAGCTTGTGAGATCTGGGGAGTCGAATTACCCCTGGGCTTAGGCCCGCTTCCTTTCTTCAGGCCTCAGCGCCCTAGCCTCACTAGGCTGGTGGAGAAGAAGAGGAAAGGTCCAGAGGAGATGCCTGAGAGGCACATGGAGAAACAGGCCCTAGTGGAGGTGAGCAGACGGACCAATGGCCTCCCCCGGCACCTCCATTACAGCAGGTAAGCACTAAGACCCAAAGTCTGGAGTTCAGGTGGATTTTTGGCTCCCAGTTAGTCCTGCGCTCACTACACCGCCACCACCCTACCTTCACCAGCCAGGTGACCCCTAATCCTCTCTCAATTTGCCCTCACCTATAGAAAGGGTAGTTGGCTAGGACTGCAATCAGCAACAATAGCTTCAAGGGGAGACAGACAGACGGCATGAGGACAAAGCTGTAAAAAGAGGGATTTGGAAGGCTTGACCTGTGGATGAGGACGAAGCTTGGGCTAGTGAGGAGTCCCTTCTCAAGGCGGGGAGGGAGGGCTATGCCTGATCTCAAGCTATGGAGGATGGATACACACACATGGAGCAAAGACAGGGGTGTCTAGGCCACACGACACGGGTGGCAGTCCCCCACTATCTTCCCTGATGCCCACTTTTCTCAGCCGTGCTCACTCTGAAGGGGAGATCAACAGGGAAAGGTGGGGAAAGGAGCAAGGTAGAGAGGCTTTACACATGAAGGTCAGAGGTCAAAGGTCAGCCTGAGACCCACGGAAGACCTCTTGGATGATGGTGCAGAAGCTCTTCTCTTCCTATAGAGAGAAGCCTCTTGGGGACACACTCACTCACACACACACACACACACACAGACACACTCACACACACACACACATGATCGTGCGCGGACGCACAGGCACACACGCACGCACACACTCGTGCATGCACAAACACATATGCACACACACGCTTATAGATCCAGAGCTGACCTTGAGCTAAGGGATAAACACTGAGGAAGGCTGAAAGCCAGGGTCACTCATTGATGAAGAGGAGTATTCTTGATTTTTTTTTTTTTTGGTTGTTTAAATAAAAGAATCATTCTGGGATACTGAAGTCAAAATGTGCGTGCGTGTGTGTGTGTGTGTGTGTGTGTGTGTGTGCACAAGTATGTATGTGTGTGTGCTTGAGAGCATGAGCATGCATTCCCAGGTGCACAGTACAGAAGAAACAATTTAAACACTGAATTATGTCCATAAAGATTAAGAGCCTCAGGGAATGTCTTTTCATGTAGTTTGCATACATTAAAGCTGACTCTTTGTGATGTGCAGGCCTCCGGTTTTTGACAAATGCATGAAATTGTGTATTTTCTATCCCAGGAACATATAAAGCAGTTCCATCACCCTAAATATTCACGTGTGCATCCTCTTTGGAGTCAGCCACACCTTGTCTACCAGTCCCTGGCAACCGCCAATGGTGAATTGAATTCCACAATGTAAGTTGAATTCTAAAAAGGGTTTAAAGAAAAAAAAATGTGGGAGAAGGCATAAGACGCAGAACACCAAGAACAAAGGAATAGCTAATGTTTGGTTTTGTTTTTAAGCTCACAGTCAGACTGAAGAGGGTGGCTCCGTGGTAAAGTGCTCATTGTACAGGCAGGAGGGCCAGTGCTTGGGTCCCCAGCAGCCATGTAAAAATCCTGGTGAGTGACACTTATCTCTAACCTCAGTGTTAACTGGGCAGAGACAGGTAAATCCTAGAGGCCCACTGGCCAGCTAGCCAGCCTACTTGAATTAGAATGTTTCAGAGTCTATGAGAGATCCTGTCTTAAAATCTAAACTGAAGAGCAATAGAGAAGAGGCTACACATCAACTTCTGGCCTCTACACATGCATGCATGGGTGGTACACCTACATACCACCGCCTATCTCTCTCTTTCTCTTTCTCTCTCTCTCTCTCTCTCTCTCTCTCTCTCTCTCTCTTTCTCTCTCTCTCTCACACACACACATGCATACACCCCTCATCACTCTAAGCCATTTAACTAACACCGTGCCTTACCATTACAGGGAATGCAGCAGATGGTCTGTAATTGTTGTCTCATTGACTAGTTGGTTGGTTAACTAAACAAACCATGTGCCATTGAACAAATCACTTAACATCTCTAAACCTCGGTTTCCTCATCTATGCATGGGAGTAGCCACACATGGGGTGCATTTGTTCCTTCAGCAGACATCCTTGAGTTCCTCTTAAGAGGCTGGCATCATTTCGTTGACCAGGAACAGAGCCACGAGCAAAACAGACATAGATATCAGTCCCTGGGGCTGCTTATACTGGAGAAGACAGACATTTGACATAGCAACAAAGAAAGTGTAAGGACCGAGATGGAGAGAAATACTTTAATGTAGATGATTCAGCAAGTGCTGGGGTTGACAAATGTGGTAGGGGTGTGCTTTAGGATAGAGTGGTTGGATCAATGTGGTTGTACATGCCAGTAATCCCAGCGCTGCAGGCAGGAAGACTGGGAGTTCGAGATCAATCTTGGCTATACAGTGAAGGCCTGTCTCTTAAATAAAACAACAAACAAACAAGTAAAATAAAAATAATCTAGGGTAATTGGAGTCGCTGCCACAGCAGCTCTGGAGCCAGTCTTAAAAGGATGAGGAAGGAAAGAATGCACAGGGCTGTGCAGGACCATTTCAGCCCATGTGGATGTACCTGGCAGATACTGGGAAGAGCCAGAAGGCAAGCAAGGCTGGAGGGAATGAACCACGGCATCAGGGTAAACTGGATCATATAGCTTGAAAAGACCAGATGGCCCAGCATCTTGCAGGTCATGGTGCTTTTATTCTCAGCAAAATGGGAAGGCATCTCTGGATTTTGAGGAGAAGAAATTACACGGTCTGACCTATGTTGTGATAGTATTAAATTATATTAAATATTAAAATGAATATTAACTATTTAAAAGGCCCTGGCACAGAGCCTGGAACTTGGCTTGTATCCTGCCTACTACGTCCATTCAGAGGTGTACCTTGACTTGCTCCCAAGGGTCTATGGGCCTGGGTAGAGAAGGCTCAGGCCCCTGCTGGTGGCTGGCGCCCTCTCCTGGAACAGGCTGGACCAGCTGACAACTGTAAAGGTCAGGCTGCTGTCAGGCCAGTTGCTCAAGACAGTTGGCTATATGGCGTCTGTCCCTCAGCCTGGGCCTCACGGTGCCCTGTATTCTGGCGCCAGGCTGGGTGTGTGTTCTGCCAGGTTGCCCTGCCTTCTGATCATAAGTCTGTGGTGTCACAGAACGATCTCTGGGCCCCAGAAGCCCTGTCTTCCTGTGCTATAGATGGCTGTGTGACCTTGGCAGATCATGCCACCTCTCTGGGCCAAGGAACATTTTTACCTAGCTTGTTGGCTTGTTTGTTTTGAGGAGCTGACCTGGAAGTTGCTATGGAGCTCAGTCAGGTCTCAAATTCACGATGCTTCTCAGTCTCCCAAGTGCTAGGAAACCAGTGTGCCTGGTTCCTCTGAGACTTTTAAAAGTTTGGGTTTTTTTTTTTTTTTTTGAGATTTTATTTATTTTTTTATTTTATTTTTGTTTATGTGTATGAGTATTTGTGAATGTATGTCTGCATACCACGTGCATGACCCACAGAGGTTTGAAGAGGCATTGGATCCCCTGGGATTAGAACGATAGATGGTTGTGATCATCTTTGTGGATGCTGGGAATTGAACCTGAGTCCTCCTCCTGAGCAGCCAGAGTTCTCAAATGCTGAGCCACCTTTCAAGTCCTAAGTCTTTTTTTTTTCCTTTTCTTTTCTTTCTTTTTTTTTTTTTAAAATCTTAATGACATCCTACATGCACAAAGGTGGAAGGGAAACTCAGTAAATGTCCATTGAGTTGGTGAAGAAGTGGGGGTCACCAGCTCTCCCTAGTGAATATTTAATATAGAGAAAAGTAAACACACATGCCCAGTGGGTATTCATTCAAGAAGTATTTAAATATTTAACGAGTAGCTACTGGGTACCAAGTACTCTTTGGGGTCCGAGGAATATAGTAGCGAATAAAACAGATAAAAACTGTCTTTGGGCAGCTGACATTTTTCGTTATTGAATCAAAGGTCACTGGCTCATTTGCATATGTGCCCCAGTGAGCTGTGGAGAGAGGAAGGAGGGGAGGAGTGACCTCAGAGGCCAGGGCTGGAGTTCAGCCAGAGTGGACAGATGGGACAGGAGAGTGCCTTCTGGGATGAAGCTGCTTCTACAGTCCTTCCTGGCCCCCTCGTCAGAGAGAACTCAGCTAGCCTGAGTCTGGCCTCTGGCCTCTGGGAAGCCTCTAAAAGCCTGTCCCTTTCCAGGTGTACAGTCTTATAGAAAATCCCACAGCATCTCAAGGAGCCAGGAGAGATTTTGCCATGGAAGCAATAGGGAGCTGAAGCACAAGGAAGAGCTGACTCTAGAGATACATAGTCGTGTGAGCTGTGGTCCTTCTACGGTGTGTTTTGTCCATTCCCTGGGTCACTGCTAGCTCATGGGAGCAGGCTCAGAAAAGCTGTACTTGGAATGTTCCCTTTGGGTGTGGAGGGAGGCCTTGGCTCCTGCCTGAGGAGGGGCAGGGGTAGATAGATACAGGTGACCATGAATGAGGGAAATGCTTTCCCCTGAGCATCCCATAATGCAGGAGCCTCCAGAGAGCTGCCATAAACGATGGGCTGGGATGAGGCTGGGAAAGAGATTCCCTGGGAGAATCTGGAACCCCCAGCTCCCCCAACTTTAAGGACTAATCTGATCTGTTATTTTGGGACAGTGAGGCTAACCCTCTCTTCCTCCCCCCCCCAACCCCCCACACCTATGTGTCCTTTTGCCCTGTATGGAGCGGATGAGCACTCATAATTCACTCAGGGTGAAGGAGAAACAGCAGGACTCTAGAAACTTCTTCCAGACCCCTGCCATTGCAGCCTTATCTGCCAAGGGCAGGCCCTCAGCCCAGAGGCTCTCAGAGCAGTCAGCTCTGAGACTGTCTACCTTTGAAACACGTGTTCGAGTTTCAAAGGTAGACAGCACCTTGCTCATGCTTTCCGTTCTAGTCCCGTGTAAAGACATTGACCGTCATTCTAGTCCACGTTCTGCAGGCGTTTGTCTGGAATGCTGACTCTGTTAGAGCATGTGGAAGACAGGAATGGCGGGGGCGGGGGAGTCACAGGTGGTAGTGGTGGGGATCTTCTCAATGGACCTGCTTCAAGAAAGTGGGAACTGCCGGGCGGTGGTGGCACACGCCTTTAATCCCAGCACTTGGGAGGCAGAGGCAGGTGGATTTCTGAGTTCGAGGCTACCCTAGTCTACAGAGTGAGTTCCAGGCCAGCCAGGGCTACACAGAGAAACCCTGTCTCAAAAAACCAAAAAAAAAAAAAAAAAAAAAAAAAAAAAAAAAAAAAAAAAAGAAAGAAAAGAAAGTGGGAACAGAGGTGCATCCAAAAAAGAGGGGGGAAGACGGCACTCCCCAAAAGGATTTTGGAAGTTTTTGGAAAGCTATTGTATGATGACCGATAAAGACTTTAACTCCTCCTTAGATTCATTCACCTGCACCTGTGTGAATTCATCCTCATTTTGATTTTTTTTCTTTCTTTTTTGGTTTTTCGAGATAGGGTTTTTCCATGTAGCCCTGGCTGTCCTGGAACTCACTCTGTAGACTAGGCTGGCCTCGAACTCAGAAATCCGCCTGCCTCTGCCTCCCAAGTGCTGGGATTAAAGACGTGCACCAACACTGCCCGACCATCATTTTGATTTTTATATTCTTTCACACCTCTTCAGTCACTTAGATATGGCATGGGGAGTGACATGGGTCCTCAGGTCCAAAGGCTTATCACATTCCTTAAATCTTTCTTTGACCTGAAACATGTCTTAGGAAGAAGTGGGGAGAGAGATAAGTTTCATGCGCTGCCCCCAGACCTTTAGGCTGCTCGATTGTCTCCAAGCCCTCTGTTGACGAAGTCTGCCCCGTAGACTGAAATGCCTCCTTAAACATACTCCAGCCTCCCATACGTGTGTGAAACTTGTGTTATCCCGTTAACGTCTTAGGCGGTTCCTTTTTATTAATAAAACTCTCTAAGTCAGCAGTTCTCAATCTGTGGGTGTCAAATATCAGATATTGACATTATGATTCACAACAGTAGCAAAATTACAGTTATTGAAGTAGCAACAAAAATAAGTTTATGGTTGGGGGAACGCCACAACATAAGGAACTGTATTAAGGCGTCGCAGCGTTAGGAAGGCTGAGAACCACTGATCTATATGTTTTATTCAGTTGATTTCTCTGTTCTGTTCTTCAATAATTCCTATACTCCCCTCTCATTTTCCTCAAGTATCTCAAAATTTCCTTTGTTCTTGGGGTGGTGTTGTTTGTATTTGTTCTTTTTTTTTTTTTCCACACAGGGCTTCAGTAGGAAGCAGAGGCTGGCTTTGAACCTGAAATCTTCTGGCCCCAACCTCTTGAGTGTGCCCCTGTTAGGATTACAGGCAGCACAGCTGCCCTGGCTGAATTCCATTGGAACTGCATATGAATGGAGGGTGGCTTGACATTCTTTTAAGAGTGCTGAGCTTTTTTTATTATTATTATTATATGTAAGTAGCTGTCTTCAGTCACCCCAGAAGAGGGCATCAGATCTCATTACGGATGGTTGTGAGCCACCATGTGGTTGCTGGGATTTGAACTCAGGACCTTTGGAAGAGCAGTCAGTGCTCTTACCTGCTGAGACATCTCACCAGCTCCCCTTTTTTTTTTTTTTTTTTTTTAAATTCAAGTAAAAAGTCTGTCTTTGCACTTCTGTGAACAACATTACTTTGCCTGGATTGGCTTCTGCAAATTAAAGAAAGGGTTAAAAAGTACTTAGACCGAAGCATGAGGATCACGAGTTTAAAGCTGAATGGTTGGGTACAGAGGGACTTTGCAGCCAGTCTGGGTCGCAGGAGATATTGTCTCAAAAAGAAAAAAAAAAAGTAAATGGAAAGCGACTGGTAGTGTCTTGGGGGAAGGACTGAGGGGATGCCCTTCACAGCCAGTCTGTAGAAGAGAACTGTCCCCATCTATGGTGGTTTGAATATGCTTGGCACTGGGAGTGGCACTATTTGGAGGTGTGGCCTTGTTGGAGTAGGTGTATCACCCTGGGCGTGGGCTTTAAGACCCTCATCCTAGCTACCTGGAAGTCAGTCTTCCATTAGCAGCCTTGAGATGAAGATGTAGAACTCTCAGCTCCCCCTGCACCGTGTCTGTCTGGATGCTGCCACGCTCCTGCCTTGATGATCATGGACTGAACCTCTGAACCTGTAAGCCAGCCCCAATCAAATATTGCTTTTATAAGAGTTGCCTTGGTTATGGTGTCTGTTCACAACAGTAAGACCCTAACTAAGACACCATCTCTGCCTTCATTCAGATGCCCAGATGATATTAAGGAGAAAGGAAGCCTAAAGGGGATAGACTGGACTGAAGGCTCTGTGGCTTTTTAACAGAAGCCCCATGCTCCCCAGACTGCAGCGCCCAAAGGCCCATTGCTCTATCTAGCTGAGCAAGAGGCTGACATACATCGCAGGGTAACAGGAGTGTGACAGGGTCCAGATCCCTGCCCGTCCTCTGAGACATAGTCAAGATGGCAGGGCCATGGAGGTTTGTGCTTGTCTCTTTATTGTTTCTGTCCAGGGCCCCTGTTTCTGTCCACTTCCCCAGGCAGGGGAGGTGGTACCCTCCCACCAACCTGAGCCCACTCTCTGCCTCTCTCTTCCTTCCTCTCCAGCTTCTCACCCATCCTCTCTCCTTCTGTAGCTCCTGCTCCCACATCCAGCACCTTCCTATTCCCTTTTACAGACCCTGCTTCCCGAGCCCATCCCGGGCTGGAATGGGAAAGAGAGGGGCCATGAGGACATTTTTCAGGCCCCCACTCTCCATCTCAGCTCACTGAGGCTTCATTCTGTCTCTGACCCAGGCTGGGGATGTCCACAAAGCAGGGATTCTGACCCTGCAGATCCCAATACCCTCTCTAGTAGCCTCTGTGACTTCCCCAAGAGTCACAAAGGGGGAAGGGGAACGGTCATGACTTGAGCCCGGTTCTCTCTTTAAGAGCCAGGCTTGACAACTGCCAATAGCCAGGGCTCATGGGAGGGTCTGCAGAGGTGGCTGAAGGGGATTCCTGGGGCTGGGCAGCATGAAGACCACAAAGGGGTGATCGGTGAGGAGGGGTCAGAGGCTGTGAGTGGAGAAAAGTGGCTGGGTGTGAAATCCGAGAGTGGAAGAGGCTGGCTTCAGGAGGCAGTGAGGACGGGGCCAGGACGAGGAACTTCTGGCTTACAGTACTTCGTGTTGTTGCTGTGTGGCCTCGCTGACGACCTGAGCAGGAAGAGAAGGCCAATCTATCCACTGCTGGCTAAGAAGAGCCTCACCCCCAGTTACTCCACCCCCAAGGCAGCAAGGTTCACTCATCCCACCCAGGGTTGGAAGCCACCCAGCTGGTGAAAGACACCCGGCTGTCAGACAAGGGGTCTGACACCACTCACCTCTCCATCCCGGGTCTCAATGGTCTTGATCATCACTGTCTTTTTGGTGTGGACTTCAGAACCCCTTTGCTCAGGGCTGGTTTCTGTAATAGACCCACCACATGCTCAGCCTGGCCAGGTTCATACCTAAGCTGCACCGTGACCGATCACCCCTTTGTGGTCTTCATGTTGCTCAGCCCCAGGAAACCCCTTCAGCCACCTCTGCAGACCCTCCCATGAGCCCTGGCTATTGGCAGTTGTCAAGCCTGGCTCTTAAAGAGAGAACCAGGCTCAAGTCATGACTGTTCCCCTTCCCCCTTTGTGACTCCTGAGGAGGTCACAGAGGGTACCATTGCTGCCTTGCTCCAAATACCAGCTGATTTTCATGTTCCTCGGGACAACTGTCTGACTTCTTTGAGACCTCATCCTCGAACTTGGCACCCAATGGATGATTCTATAGAGCTACGGGCCAGCCTTGCTAGAGGAATGGCTTCTCGGACAGTGGGTTGGTACAGGATAGCAGGGGACCCAAGGCTCAGGCTCAGTATTCATGTTTCCCCATCCTGCCTTGCTCTCGCTCCACCTCTGGATTTTCAGCAGAGTCCAGAATGATGAGTTGATATCCGTGGACTCTCCTCTAAGAGAGACCCTCAAAAATCCAGGCCTGTAGACCCACTGGAGGAGCATAGAGGCTCCAGGATAACCTGTTTAATATCTTAAGGAAGCAGGAGCTAGTCACTGATTCACGGGCCCTACTGTGCCTCAGTTTCCTCTCTGGGAAAGAGCAGCCATGATATTTCCCTTATTGTGACTCAGCTGCTGATACGCACCAAGAGTGATTTTATATGCAGAGCACATGCTTGGTATCTGAATAAACAAATAAGTGGAAAAAAAAAAAGAAAGAAATCTTAGTTTCATAGTGGGGGTCACATTTTGTTCTGTGGTGTCAGGAGTTTGTCGTTCATGAGTCCCTTAGCAAGCAACTAGCCTGTAATGAACGTTTGACTCGATGGAGCACAGCGTGTATTTTTCCTGATGGAAATGAACATCGAAGATATAAAAGGTTTGATCTAGGAAAGGAGACGCTGCCAAGATCTCCGACTTGCTTTCCTAATGTATCATTAGTGAATGCTTTTCTGCTCTCTGGGGTTGGGAAGCCACTTGATCTGCATATTACTAATGTCAGGATGGCAACGTGCCCTCAAAGCTCGTTGGCCTTATTGTTTGGCTTTGCTAAAATTTGGCTTCTTTTTTTTTTTTTTTTCAAATGTGCATCCAACATCTTGCTCCCACAAATAGGGCTCTCCACAAACAGCCAGAGAACAGTCTGCCAAATGCTCTCTGGCAGCATTTCAGACAGTTTGTGAGCAGGGGGTACCTTCCTGTGCAGAGAGTGAGATGCTCCTGCTGCCAGGGGAACACCCCTGCAGCTTCCAGAGTTTGGGATCCAGGACATATCTGATTCTTAAGAACCAATAATCCAGGAGGCTGGGAGGATGTAGTCAGCACAATAGGATACAAACCAGCACCACCACCACCATCATCATCACCACCACCATCACCACCTCAGTGCTTTATCTACAGTCTTTTTCTTTTTCTTTCATGCCTGGCTTCCTCCAGGGGTCTATCCTTCTCTCCTAATAGGCTTGAGCTACCTACGCTGAATCCCTGCAGCCCACCTCTACCATCCAGCACACACTCACCTCGGAAGTTAAGAGCAGAGAAGGTCTGGATAGGAAGGTTGATCCTGAAAAGGGAGAGACCATGTCCCCAGAGGGTTAAGGACATTCACATCTACCCCTGAAATCCTGCTCATCACTCTTCAGTCTGGTTCTCCCCAAACACTTCCAGCTGTCGCAGCCCCACTGAGCCCAACACCCCTACTACTCACAATGCACAGATCAAGAACCAACTCTAGCCATCCCAGAAATTGCCCCTTCTAGAAAGTTCACCCATTCTAATCCTGACCTCAGGCACAACTGACCCACTGCACCCTCCCAGCCCCTCAGATCTTCCTTGCTCCCAGTGTTAGGGGAGGCATGAACAGTAACTGAGAAACTCACTTTGTACCCACCCCCCATGTAGGCCAGATCCAGGATCGAGCCAATTATGCCTAGTCTAGAAGAGAAGATCTGGCTCTAGCTACCTTAAAAGGCCATTCGTGGTGTGCTAGGTGTACGTTCTACAAAATGCAGGGGTGGGGAATGGAGCTCAGTTGGTAGATAGCTTGCTTAGCACGCATGAAGCTGTGGTTCAACCCCTAGCACCACATGAACCAGGCATGGTGGCACAGCCTGTTCAGGTCCCATCATTTAGGAAATGGGAGATAAGAGGAATGGGTGTTCAAGGTCATCCTTGAACTACATAGCATGTATGAGGCCAGCCTGAGCTATAGTAGACTTTTCTCAAAAGAAACAAGTAGAAACCCTAAATTTTCTTTATAAGTCTATACCCAGACATGCTGTCATGCTATTTATGAATATCGATGGGCCATTTGCTGGCATAATTGATCTGTCTTAAATTGACATTAAACTTACATACAACAGAAATGGTAGAGTGCATCTAGTGAGTTTTGAGAAGTCTATCTCCGTGTAACTGCCAGTACAATCCAGATTCATGATGTTTCTGTCTCCCAGGAGATTCCCTTACAGGACTCCGTGTGTGTGTGTGTGTGTGTGTGTGTGTGTGTGTGTGTGTGTGCGCGCGCGTGCTGGTTTTTGTCTTTTTTTGAGACAGGGTTTCTCTATATAGCCCTGGCTGTCCTGGAACTCACTCTGTAGAGCAGGTTGGCCTTGAATTTAAAAGATCTGCCTGCCTCTGCCTACCACCCCCCACCCCCATATGCTGAAATTAAAGGTGTGGGCCACCCCTGCCAGGTCTCACTCCTGTTTCTTACGTCTGGAGCCTGCCTCTGCCTCCCTCCCCACCCCCATGTGCTGGGATTAAAGGCGGGTGCCACCCCTGCCGGATCACATCATCCATATCTTCTCCTTTGAGCACAAATGACTGTATGTTTATGTGTATCCATTCGCCTTAGCCTCCTCTCTGAGGCCATCCGTGTACAAGGCTTCCTGCTTCTCTGGCTTTGTTTGTCTCTAGCCCCGCCCCCTTCCATCCTCATCATTTTCCACTCCGCTTGCATGGCTCCCCTGACTGGCCGTAATATTTTATTACTGAATGCCAAATATGATTTTATGCTGTGGGTTCTTAATTCTAAAGGTGGATGAGGGAATACTTACACTTCTCTCTCTCTCTCTTTTTTTTTTAATAAAAAGCTGTTAATTACATCTTGCTTTACCCAGGTGGCCCTCGTTAATTTTCTGCTAATGGGCAGAATGATGCTCTTGTATAAAAACTGTTTCCGGTTCTTGTTGAGATATGGGGTGGACTGGGCTCCCAGCACCCTGTTGACTGGGCTCCCAGCATCAACCCTACACCCAAACCCTCACCTGCTCTCCTCGCCCTCCAGCAGCTTCCGGTAGGTGGCGATCTCCACATCCAAAGCCATCTTCACATTGAGCAGGTCCTGGTACTCCCGCAGATGGCGGGCCATCTCATCCTTTAGGTGCCGGATCTCCTCCTCCAGGCGAGCAATGTTGTCCTGATAGCCACTGGCCTCGCTGGCGAAGCGATCCTCCAGCTCCCTCATCTGCCTCATCAGGGAGTCGTTCTGCAAGGGATGAGGTGGTCCAAGTCAAGGTTTAGGCTCTGAGCATGTCTAGGAGGGAGGGCCTTAGAGAACCGGGATGGAAATGAGACCCCAGTGTTGGAGGTTGGAGGCAGCCTCATATAGTCATGGTCAGGTAGAAGAATCCTCAAATGCTTTTTCTTAGCTGTGAACCCTGAGCTCTAGTAAAGTCTTAAGTGGCCATTCACAATAAACTACCTAAAAAGGAGTGTACCAGTCATTCAACCTTATAGGGAGACACCCCCTAGGGCTCATCTGATTCCTTAGTACCCAACTAAGAATCCCTCCATCTGGTTTCACCTCTCTGTGTGTTGAGGAGATGGAGGCCCCCCGAGTGTCTGTAAGGGGCTCAAAACATCACAAGGTGAGGGTATGAGCTAAGCTGTAGGCAGAAAGAAGCTGAGGTCGTGGGGGACGGGGAGGGACTCACGGTGCCCTTGAGGGCATCAATCTCGCAGGTGTAGGACTGGATCTGGTGTCGGTATTCCATCATCTCCTGCTTGGCTTGGCGCAGTGCATCATTGTTCTTATTGGCTGCCTGAGTCAAGTCTGAAACCTGAGGGCAGAGAGAGAGGGTCTCTGAAACGGAGAGAAGCAGGATGCAACATAGGCAAGGGAGTATGGAGACTCTAGGCTCACCCTACTCCATGGCTGCAAGTACAGGAAGCATTTCACATGGAGACAGAGGAGGACAGGTGCCAGCATTCCTAGGCTAGACCACCCACCTTGGACTTGTACCATTCTTCAGCCTCAGAGATATTCTTAGCTGCAATGGTCTCATACTGAGCCCGGATGTCCCTGAGGGCGGCTGTGAGGTCTGGCTTGGACATGTCCATCTCCACCTGGACCTGCTGTTCCTGAAGCTGGGCCTGAAGCTCACGGATCTCCTGTAGGGCACAGCGGGGCTTCAGTCCCCTTCTGGACCCTCCCAAAGCACCTTCACACACACCCCATTTCAGAGTTGGCCCCACCCCCAGCCCCACCCTCCACCTCCATCCTCCACCCCACCCTCTTCTAGCTGCCTTCACCATCACCCAACGGTCCTGGTACCTCTTCGTGCACTTTCTTAAGGAACGCAATCTCCTCGTTGAGTGACTCAATTCTTCGTTCTAGGTCAATTCGAGCTAGAGTGGCTGCATCCACATCCTGGATGGAGGAAATAACAATGTCAGAGTCAGGAACAGTTCAAGTGGGGACCAGAGAGAGAGGAGAGATGACCGCTGGGGACCAAAGAGGGCTCACCGCTCGGAAGGCAGCCAAGTTGTTCTCTGCTTCTTCTCTCAGTTGGATTTCCTCCTGTAGCCTAGCCAGAATAGACAGACAGACAGACAGACAGAGAAATAGTGAGGGACAGGGCCAGCTGTAGAAAACTACTGGCTGGGGACCTATCAGGGAGCCAGCTCAGGACACAGGGACAAGTCCTGGTGGTTGGATAGGAACAAGAGGCCTAGGGGAAAAAAAAAAAGCATCAGAGGCCCCGCCCACGGGGGGGGGGCAGGAAGTGGCTCCATCTCAACCCTGGAGCCACACCCTTGAAGTCTTGTGTCCCAGATAGACTGACCTCTCCCGGGGTTAGGAACTCTGTTTTATTTTATCCTCCTCTGTGTTCCCAGGCTTAGCCTGACACATGTAGGAGCTAAATAAATGTTTGTGACTTTGGTGGCAAGAAGGTGACTGCTCAGTGGGGTAAACAGAAACAGGACAGTCAGTACGGAGTCTTTTCTGTCTTTAAAAACAGTTTTAAAAAAAATTCTAAAACAAAACTTGCTATGTAGGCCCCAGTTGGCTTTGTACTTGCTCTGTATCCCAGACTTGTCTAGAACTCATGGCAACTCTCCTGTATCATCCTCCCAAGGGCTGGAATTACAGGGGTGTGCCCCCATATCCGGCTTACTCAGCCTTTTTTTTTTTTACTGGATCATGGTGGGCCACAGCCCTTAGCCACTGTCTCCTTTACTCAAGTCTGTCCATTTACCTAGTGCAATAGCATTGCCTCTGCTAGGCTGGGGGACCAAGCTCCCCACCCACCTCCCCTCCCTGGGGCCTCATCACAGCTGAGCTGAGAGCTGCTGCCTGGCTTCCTTCCTGCTCTCCCCAGCCCATCCATCCTTCCAGGTTCCCATCAGCCTCTCTTCTCCCTCTGACCGTGCTCTGGCCCTTTCCTTGGGGTCATCACCACACTATGGTCACTCCACCCATTTAGCATCCTTTAAAAGGCAGCTGCCCACTGTGCACTAGGCAAGATCCTCCATTTCTTCTCTCTGTCTACCTCCCCAAGACAACTACTCCAGTGTTACATAGAAGGAGCCACGGAAAGATCCGGAGTCCCTCTCTACTTAGCGAACACAGGGAGAATGACCTTTTCCAAACATGGGCTGAGGAGGGTCTCAGGCCCCGGGATTGGGGTGCCTCCAGGGGCATGGGGATGAGGGGAAAGATCTAGGAGGCGCTGGGCCCTCACTTGGCCTTGAGCCTCTGCAGGTCGTCTATCAGGTTGTCACGCTCCACGTCGACGCGGGCGCGCTGGTTGGTGAGCACCTCCACCTGGCGCCGCAGCTCGCGCATCTCCTCCTCGTAGAGCTCGGCGACCCGAGTCGGTTCGCGTCCCTTGAGCCGGTTGACCTCGGCGGCGAGGGCGGCGTTCTGCTGCTCCAAGAAGCGCACCTTCTCGATGTAGTTGGCGAAGCGGTCATTGAGTTCTTGCAGCTCCACCTTCTCGTTGGTGCGCGTGGCCAGGAACTCCTGGTTCACCGCGTCGGCCAGCGAGAAGTCCAGCAGCTCGCCCGCGCCATAGGATGGCGCTCGGGTGGTCCCCAGCCGGCTAGCCCGCAGCGACCCCAAGCCTCCGGCCCCGCCCGACGTGCGCGACACCTGGTACACGCGGGATGTCATTGAGCTCGAGGAGCCCTTGGTGCCGAAGCCTGCTCGAGGGAACACGGGAGAGCTCAGCGGGGAGCCCAGCGAGAAGCCCGGGGCGCCGCCGAAGGTGCGGCGGTAGGAGGACACGCGCTGGCTGGACGAATAGGCCTGGCTCATGGTGGCGGCGTGGACGAGGCGGACGCACAGAGGAGGCAGCGGGCGGGCAGCCGGCTGGAGAGTAGATGTGAAGAGGGGAGACAGAGCCCCTTAGCTGTCCGCACTATTTGTAGCCCTCCTGACATCACCCCCCGCCGCCCCTCCCCTGACAGCTGCAGGATCCTTCTGTCCTGCCAGGAAAAGGGCGGCCGCAGGCGAGGGGGCGGGGAGGCCAGCTCCCCCGCAGGAGGCCTGCGCCCCTGGACAGCCCCAAGAGGACAGAAGACAGACAGGCCTGCTGGATTTCACAGGGCAGGGAGCTGACAGGAGACCCCTGGCCGGCCCCCCTTTTTTTCCATTTGGATGCCTGCCTTATCCTGGGGGAAGCGGGCTAGAGAATTTCATTTGCTTGAGGCCACCTATTTTCTCCGAGGAGAGGTCTTAGATTATTGGAATGAACAAGAAGGACCCCGGAAGTGTCTTATTTGCAAAAGTTGCCTAGAAAATGCTGAGGTCTCCAACGATTGCGGGCAAAACTCAGACAGGAGTCTACCAGTCCATCAAAGAAATCTCTAGGTAGGCCTGTAGGGTAGGTTAGTAAGTTAGTCAGAGAGTAACTAACCCTGGCCAGTGCCTGATTGCGTATGCATATCACTGACACCTGGGTTTTAAGTCTGAGCCTCAGTTTCCCTGGGGAGGAATGTAGGCCTTTTGCTTCCCTCAAGTTTATAGCCAGCAAGATAGTTTCCAGAAAGATTCTGATGGCTGCTTCCAATTGCCTGTAGTCACACCCCCGCATCGCCTTTGCCTGACTCCTGCGCCCCTGTCTTCCTCGGCACACACACCCCCCCTCTGATTCATCCCCCTACTCACACCGCCCACACCCACTCACACCACGGGTTTGTGTTTTGTCAGGAGGTTCATGTCAAGCCAGCCATCTCCCTAGCAGCAACAGCTGCCAAGGCGAAATACCAGAGCTGGTATTTATAGAGGAGAAGGAAAGCACAGGCTAGTGAGCAAGGTACAGGAGAGGCGTTCTGGGGACTGGGAGCCAGGCACCTGAGGAGATAGAGGTGTCAAGGAAGGCTGGCAGTGACAAGCTTCAGTCACCCCAGGACCCCAACAGAGATGAAGCCCTGGAGTGTGTTTGCCTTCCTCTTCCCCAAGCACAAGGCACTCCCCGACCCCCTAAGGGCATCTACATTTCTCTGTACATGTTGCTGTGGCTCTTCACTTAGACCTGACCCTTCTAGAACATAGATCAGGAATCCATAGCTCAGTCCTAGAAATGGAGCCCTAGATTAGGAGCTGAAGTCCTACCCAGGGCTGGTCAGAAAGAAGGAGGTGCTAAAACACATGTCCCTGGCCTCCCTAACTCTCAGGGTCCTTAGTCATAGAGTGGGGCCAAGCGGCTTTGCATGACTGTGCAATGAGCCTTTGAACAGGCCAGGGAGACAATAAAGCCTACAATAACAATAACAACAATGCCTTATATGTACTGATCCCTGCTGAGAACACCACAGCCTGTGACTCCCCACTTCTCCAACTGCATCATGAAGCAGGGGCCGTGTAGATGCCATTTGTGTAGCGTAGTAGCAGAGTGACGTAGCCCGACTACAGGGTCTAGGTGATAGGTAATTTCTCTGTCAGTGAAATGAGCCAGTTCAAGCCAGATTAGACTGTATTAAATTAGGTTATATTTATTGGGGAGCTGCTCTCAAGTGAGTTCACTGGCCCCAAGGATTAAAGCCAGGGGAGAAGGGGTGGGAGGGGAGGGAAGAGAAAGAGAGAAAGGGCTCTAGCTCAGGGAGAGAAGGAAAAGAGAGACCAAACTGTCTGGATTCTATAGGGACAAGCCTCTGGGGAAAGGGCAGCCCAGCCCCTGGGCTGGAAAGTTCAAGGTTGAGGGCAGGGTATACCAGGTAGGGACTGAGGGATGCTGGGAGAACCTGGAGGCCAGGTCTGCTTTGGTGTGTAAAATATGTGCCTCAGTCCCTTGTCCCCAGGTCTGAAACCAAACACGAGGCTTTGGTTTGTGGATTCGTCTACAGCAAGTGAACTGTGAAGGACTTGCGACTGCAGTTTTTTCAAAGCTTTTCACATTAAGCAGCTAATTTTTATCTGAGACACATTTAAGAAATGGGTGGGGAGCTCCAGATATTCTTATCCAGCCTTCAAATCAGTGCAAGCTGTTATGTTCTAGTTCTTTTGGGGCCTCAGCTCCCAATCTGGATTGTATGCTTCTAGAGGATTTTGGAGGCTGTATGGATCCTTAACACATCCCAGGCAGCACCTTCAGTTGTCATGGTCATTTTCTGGGCCCTTGTCCATCTCTCAGATGACACTTCACCTCTTCTCAAGGCACAATGAGTAGCTATGTGACTCAAATCCCAGCCATTGCATCTCCTGACTATAAGAATTGACTCAAAGCCAGGCAGTGGTGGCACACGCCTTTAATCCCAGCACTGGGGAGGCAGAGGCAGGTGGATTTCTGAGTTCGAGGCCAGCCTGGTCTACAGAGTGAGTTCCAGGACAGCCAGGGATACACAGAGGAACCCTGTCTCAAATAAACAAAAAGAAAAAAAAAAAAAAGAATTGACTCAAGGGGTGCTGCGTCTGAACAGGATCAATCAGAGCTCTCTGGAATTTATGAATAAATTGGGATTTACTAAACCTGCCCCTGTGGTCACCTTGTTTCCTGACTTCTGTTTGGTTGGGGAGCAGTGAGGGGAGGCTGTCAACTTGCTACACATAGAAAGCTGGGGAGGAGAAGCCGTTGGCCTGGGTGTGGTTGCCAGCTCCAACTCCTAGGCCCTTGCCATGCCTTGTTCCCTACTTAGATCAAGAAACTCCTTTTTCTACTAAAGGCCCTTAATGTTGGCTTTAGTCATCTGCAATCCAAAGAAATGGGGTGTATAAGGTCATTGCTATGAAAGTATAGGACATTTCTATGAAGCTGCTAAGAAGGGTGTTGCTGGGGCTTTGTGAGCCATCCCCGGTACACATAAGGGAATGGCTTTCAGGCCAGCCCTAGCCTTTAGTTGCTTGGTGAAATGAGGCAGAAAACAAATAAATAAACCGCATCATCTCTAGTCAAAATCAACAACTACCAGGCTCTTGGCTTCAAACCAATTGGGACTTTTTCCAAGATGCGGTTCCACTCCTGAGGATCTACAGCCACAGATAGCAGTAAAACAACACCCTGGAGGCTGAAAGGCAGAAGAAAAAGGAAAGACCCCAAAGCACGCTCTGAGAAGGCGCTGGAGCAAGACCTTGGCCTCCTAAGGGGGCCGCTGGGAACTGGACACTAAAAATAACCATTATCTTCTGGGATGGGCAATGCCCATGATCAAAACACAAGGTATACAAAAAGAGTTTAAAGGGAAAAGTTACTGGATCCCATTTTCCAGCCCACCCCCGTCCCTGAGCCACGAAACCAAGTTTGGGTGGTGGCTGCTGTTGTCTTGATTGTATATATGGAGCTGACCTTTATTTTTTTCTTTTTGTAGCCTAGACTCATGATTTTCCTGCCTTAACTTCCAGAGTGTTAGGATTACAGGCAAGCATTACCGCACCTGGCTTTTCCCCCTTTTAAAATATTTTACATGCTGTTCTGAGGCAAGGGGTTGTCAGTAAACACAGGTGTCTTAAAAAGTGACTTGTTTAGTTAGTTCCCTCATAACCGAGTCCTGTTTTATCATTATAAAATATAACGACATAAAATTGGCCTTTATTTACTTGCTTTGTTTGTTTATTTGTTCTCAAAGCCAATCATGGTGGCCCATGCCTTTAATCCCAGCAGAGGCAGCAGATATCTGTGAGTTTAAGACTAGCCTGGTCTACATAGTGAGTTCCAGGACAACCAGAGCTACATGGAGCAATGTTATCTCAAAAAAGCCAAACCAGCCAACCAACCAAACAAGCAAAAACCAAAACAAAACAAAAAACTGTCAAAAAGTAAACTAAGGTGCTAATCTTAAAAAAAAATTTTTAATTATTTTTAATTAAATATGGTGTTTTGCCTTTATGTATGTATGTATGTATGTATGTATGTCTGCACCTCACATGCATGCCTAAGAAGTCCAAGGATGCACATGGATGTCCAAGAAATCCAGAAGAAGGTCTACAGCTGGAACTGGAATTGAACCCAGGTCCTCCAGAAGAGCAGCCAATGTCCTTTTCCTTTCTTTCTTTCTTTCT
>NW_022196896.1:101215090-101250761 GCF_008632895.1 Mastomys coucha | reverse complement strand
CCAGGCTGGCCTCGAACTCAGAAATCCACCCGCCTCTGTCTCCCAAGTGCTGGGATTAAAGGTGTGTGCCACTACTGCCTGGCACAGCCAGTGTTCTTAACTGCTGAGCCATCTCTCCTATCCCAACAGATCTTGATTCATTTGAACAGGGGCTGGGTATATAGCTCAGTTGCCCTGGGTTTGATCCCTACTACTGTATAAACTGGGCACATGCCTATACTCCTGGGACTTCAGAGATAGAAGCAGGAGAATTAGAAGTTCAAGTTCATTCTTTGCTCCATAACAACTTTGGGGCTAGCCTGGGCTACAAATTCGGTTGCAAAAAAAAAATAATAATAATAAAAATAAAAATAAAACAAATGCTGGAGCCTATTGGTGCTAACAACCATTTCTGACTTAGGCAGTTACCAAAGGACTCGGTTAGAGCTCCATGAGGGGAGCATGAAGAGGAGGCACTTACTGGTCAGAAGCAGAGAGAAAGCACAGGCAATGGCTGCCTGGTTGCTGCTTTCAGGTTGCCTCCCTTTGTCTCTGCAATTAGAAATCCTGGGTCTGTTCCTATTGGCTGTTCCTGCTTATTTGAACTACAGTCTATATGTTCTTTCTTCCTTCTTTCTCTTCTTCCCTACTTCCTCTCTTCCTTTCTTTGTTTTGTTTCAGGACAGGGCTTTGCAGAATAGCCCAGACTCACCTTGAACTTATTCTGTACCTCAGCCTGACTTGGAACTTGTGATTCCTCTGCCTTAGTCTTCCACATCGCTAGGAATACAGGTCTGTGGCAGCAAGCCTGAATCTGTTTCCTTTCAGTGTGGTCTTTGAAAAGAAATAGCTCCAATTAAGTTTCACTTCTATTTGCAGAGCAAGCAAGGATTCCATTACTTATGAACCCTGGCCAGCTCTTTCTACTCAGGGATTCTGCAGCCCATTTAAACAGCATATTTTATTTCTGTCTCCATGGATTTGATTGCTGTAGGTAACTCATGAGCATGGAGTCATACAATATTTGTCTCCTTGTGAGTGGCTTATTTAACTTAACAAAATTTCAAGGTTCTCTCATGTTAGAGTAGGTTCCAAAGTTCCCTTCTTTTTAATGGTTGAAAAACATTCTCATTTGTAATGTTTCTCTGCTTGTCTCTTCATCTTCCAATGGGTATTTGGGTTGTTTCCACCTTCAGTTACTGTGAATAATGCTGGACACTGCACACTATAATATTGGACCTGCCCAGTAAGACACATGCGTTAGCGCAATAGAGACATGACCACTGTCCGGGTGACGTGCTACTTTCTGGTTGGGTTTGGGGCCTGTTCCACAGGAGGGAATTCATACCTGGTGATATCGTCACAGTCAAGAGCTCACAGCTGGGGGTCAGGGTGTCACAGGCTTGATTATTGTTGTCTTGATCCATGGTTATGATGTCAAATTGCCTTCTAAACATTTGTATAGACGTTGTACTGGCTGGTTTTGTGTGCCAACTTGACACAGGCTGGAGTTATCACAGAGAAGGGAGCTTCAGTTGGGGAAGTGCCTCCATGAGATCCAGCTGTGGGGCATTTTCGCAATTAGTGATCAAGGGGGTAGTGCCCCTTGTGGGTGGTGCCATCCCTGGGCTGGAAGTCTTGGGTTCTATAAGAGAGCAGGCTGAGCAAGCCAGGAGAAGCAAGCCAGCAAGGAACATCCTTCCATGGCCTCTGAGTCAGCTCCTGCTTCCTGACCTGCTTGAGTTCCAGTCCTGACTTCCTCTAGTGATCAACAGCAATGTGGAAGTAAGCTAATAAACCCTTTCCTCCCCAATTTGCTTCTTGGTCATGATGTTTGTGCAGGAATAGAAACCCTGACTAAGACAGATGTGCAATTAGGGCTGCTCTCAACCTTGGTCAGAGAACCTTCCTTTTTGCCACGGCAGTTGTTAATACAGAGACACATAACGCTTCAGACTGCTGAGAATGAAGGACTGCTGAATGTTCAACCTTAAACAGAACAACCTCTTCCGGTGTGGAACCTCTTCCTGACCCCAAGGCTCAAGGAACATCTCAGAAGATGGGGCAGGAAGACTATAAGAACTAGAGACAAGAAAGGATGGATGTGAAGTTCTGTCTTCTGGACACGGCATGGCTGTCGGCCATGGCTCTCATGAACTCAGGGCGGCTGTGGCTCCCTGAGCAATATCAGGCCAGTCAAAGTTCCAGGATGGATGGGATGGAGGGAAGGGAAGGCTCCTGAGACTTCACGCCTCGCTGAGGAGCTATTGGCAATAAATAGAGGAAAAGGAGTCATTTTTCTTTAGGAGGATGGCCAGTTGCATGTTGCCCCTTGCTCCAGTAGCTAGTCTGCTCTGGGGGTGTGTCCCAACGTGAATGTTACAGTTCAGAAGGGAGAGCTATGCTGGCAGTCTGCAGCCAAGGAATACCACAAAGTCACACCGCACAACAAACCTCACAGGAGAGATCTATTGGGAAGGAAAAGCCCAGGAGGGTGGCTGCCTCTGCTCAGGTGAGAAGCAGCAGAACACTGTAATCACAGTCAGGAGTCCAGGGCTGTGAACTCACGCTTGCCTTAGCATGACCTTCCTCCATTAGCAGAAGACAGAGTTTACATGGAGTTTCTTGGGGACAGAGCTTTCCAGGCTGGAGAGCTGGAGATTTCCAGAATGGGGATTGATAGCATTTCAAGTCCTGAACTTGGGCTTTTTACTCTGTAGGGCAGAGCTTGGTCCCTTGTGTCTTGACAGACCTGGTCCAGCCTTTAGGCTCTTAGGGTGTTCCGTGGTTAGAGCGTGATGGTTAGAGGTCCTCAGGAGCGGGACCTGGCCACTGGCTCACCTTCAGGCTCCTACAGCATGAGCAGTGTACAGACAGCATAAACTGAACTCAGTGTGTTTTGGTCTTGGTTTTTAAAGAGCATAAAAAGTTGAGATGGAGATGTATTGGAGGTATCTGTGGGGATGGAATTTATACAGAATGCTAACAGCTACCACAAACATTCTCCAGCCAGACTCTGTGGGCAGAGAGAAGGTTGAAAACTTTGAAAGAGCTCTCAGCCCAATCTCTCAGCCTCACTCTTTCTGCACCTGTCCCGGAAAGACGGGTATTATCATGAGGAGCCCTGTTAATTCATCCCCAATCACTCCAAACCTGTGATTCCACTTCCCCGTCCAACTGTCCCCTCCTGGGGCAGTGCCAGTCTCAGAGACTTTACTTAAGATGTTTGCAAGCTTCTGCACAGCTGGGAGCAGAGCTGCACCTCCAGAGCCCAGCTGAAGAGAACAAAAGCTTCCAGAGACTACAAAGATAATGAGTCTCCGCACCCCACCAAGGCCAACTCCCTTCCCTCTGACAACGTGTGGACAACTACCTTTGGCCCAGAGCAAATCGAGTGGGAGAAACTAGGGGTGGACATGATCAAATACATACTATGGGCATCATGGTACAGTGGTAGCACATCTAACTCCAAAATTCAATGTATACATGTATAAAATTCTCAAAAGTAAAGATAAAAATTACATTTTAAAAAGTTTCTTTGGAGTTAGTCACTTGGGAGGCAGAAGCAGGTAGATCTCTGTAAGTTAGAGGCCAGCCTGATCTACAGAGTGAATTCCAGGATAGCCAGGTCTACACAGAGAAACCTCGTTGTTGTCGTCGTCGTCGTTGTCCTCCTCCTCCTCCTCCTCCTCCTCCTCCTCCTCCTCCTCCTCTTCCTCCTCTTCCTCCTCCTCCTCTTCCTCCTCCTCCTCCTCTTCCTCCTCCTCTTCCTCCTCCTCCAGCTTGTAATCCTCCCAGCACTTATTATATTCTGGTCTTGTTTGTTTTGTAACATTTGTCCTAATGTGTATGAAGTGGTACCTCACTATGGCTCTAATTTGCGTATCATTGATCACCATTGATACCAAGCATCTTTCTGTGGTTGTTGATCATCTTTGGATCTTTTTTGGATAAGTGTCTGTCCTAGTCGGGATTTCCACTGCTGTGATGAAACAAAATGACCAAAAGCAAGTTGGAGAGGAAAGAGTTTATTTGGCTTATACTTACACATCATAGTCCATCATTGAAAGAAGTCAGGACAAAGAACTCATACAGTGCAGGAACAAGGAACCAGGAGCTTGTGCAGAGGTGCTGCTTACTGGCTTGCTCCTCGTGACTTGCTCAGCCTGCTTTCTTATAGAACCCAGGACCTCCAGCCCAGGGATGGCTCCACCCATAATAGGCTGGGCTCTCCCCAGCTGATCACTGAGGACATGCCTTTCAGCTGGATCTTATGGAGGCATAGCCTCAACCGAGGCTCCTTCCTCTCTGATGACTGTAGCTTGTGTCAAGCTGACACACAAAACCAACCAGTATAGTCACATATTCCCAGCTGTCCTGAAAGCTGGCCAAAAACTCACAGAAATCCTCCTGCCTCTCTCTCCAGAGTGTTGGGATTAAAGGAGTGTACCACCATGTCTGGCTCATAGTGTCCTTTGAGAGACAATCACTTTTTAGGTTTTGTGAAAACCAATTTTAAGAATCAATTTATCTCTCTCCTTCACATCCTTTTGGAGTCATATCCAAGATATTGCTAAATCCAGTGACATGAAATTTTTTTACTATGTTTTTTCCTAACAGTGTTAGTGTTTTTATTTGTTTGTTTGTTTGTTTTTTGTATTTTTGAGACAGGGTTTCTCTGTGTAGCCCTAGCTGTCCTGGAACTCACTCTGTAGACCAGGCTGGCCTTGAACTCAGAAATCTGCCTGCCTCTGCCTCCCAAGTGCTGGGATTAAAGGCGTGCGCCACCACTGCCCGGCAAGTGTTAGTGTTTTTAATTCCACGCTTAAGTATAGATACATTTGGGCTAATTTCTATATAGGGCGTAAGGTAAGGACCTCCAGTTGGCTCTTGTATATGGCTAGCCAATATTCCCACCACTGTTTGTGGAAATCTGCCTTTTTCTCATTGAACGATCTTGATTTCATGTTGATAACTGTGTGACTGTGTGAAAATTTATTTCTGAGTTCTGTTCTGTCCCATTGACCTATCTCTTTGTATTTTTCCCTAATACCACACTGTTTTGATAACTGTAGCCTTAGTAGTATTTTGACAAGTGTAAGTTGGTTAGCTTAGTTCACCTTTTCCAGTTTTTTTTGTTTCATTATCTAGCTGAAGCCCATTGAGAAACCATAGACAGTTTAAGACATACTTTTCTTTTTCTATTAAAAATGGGGTTTTGATAGAGATCAAGCTGAATCCATGCATAGCTTTGGGGGATATCAACATCTTCATAATATTTCAGTCAATGAACATGAGGTGTTCTACATTTATTCGGGTACTTTTTTCAGCAACCTTTTATAGTTTGCAAACTTTCCTTTTGGTTATTGTTATGAGTTCTAATGGATGAAGTTGTTATAGTTTATCACCAACCAAGAAGGTGGTGTGCTGGCGCTCTCCTCCTTCTGCCACATGGGATATTACATTGTGTGGAAACGCCTCACAGTGCAGACGTGAGTTCTATGTGCTGGTGGTCCTTTTTATTGGCTCTGAGTTTCCTTTCTCATATGTTGTTGAAAACTTTGGTCAGCCCATAGTTTTCTTCTCTCTCTCTCTCTCTCTCTCTCTTTCTCTCTCGTGTTGGTGTCAGGGTAGTATTGGGCTCACAGAATGACTTAAGAAGTGTTCTTTCCGAACAATAATATGAACTAACTAGTACCCTCAGAGCTCCCAGGGTCTCAACCACCAACCAAGGACTGCACATGGAGGGGTCTGATTGTTCTGGCAGCATGTGTATAGTAGAGGATTGCAAATTCGATCATCAATAGGAGGAGAGGACCTTGGCCCTGTGAAGGTTGTGCCCCAGTGTAGGGGAATGCCAGGGCCAATAAGTGGGAGAGGGTGGGGTGGCAGGCATGGGGAGGGGGAGGCAACAGGGGTTTGTTTTTGTTGTTTTTGTTTGTTTCTTTGTTTTTTGGAGGGGAAACTGGGAAAGGAGAAATTTACATGTAAATAAAGAAAATATCTAATAATAAAAAAAGGAAGTGTTCTTTCTTCCTCTGAACTCCACTGGGATATTAATTTTTCTTAAAACATCTAGAAGAATTGACCAGTGAGGCCATCAGGGTCTGCACTCTGGGCCTGAGGTATTAGGGCCCACAAGGTTTAAGATCTTCACTTAAATGTCTTCCCTTGTTATTTCACTATGGATCTGGCATAGTTTATTCAGCAGGGTCCTTATTTATGGGCATTTATATTGTTGCCAGTTCTGTTAGTGTAAGCATAATGCTGTTTGGAACATCTTCAGGACACACTTTTGAATAAGAATATTTTAGTAAATGATTTTTAATGTGAACTCATGTTATTTCATGATCATGCCTCTCCCTGGAGCTCCTTGGACCTGGTAAATATGAAGGCCCAGCAAGACCAACCTGTTTGTTGTATCTGTGGAGGCGGTGGGGAGGTAAGTGGTAAAGTGCCTTGCCGGATGACCTGAGTTCAATCCCCAGAACTCATGTTATGGAAAATGAAAGTTTGGGTAAGTGATGTATGCCTGTAACTCCAACATTGGGGAGGCAGAAGCAAGTGGATCCCTGGGGCCTGGTGGCCAGCTACTCCTGCCTACTTAGGAAGTTCCAAGCCAGCGAGAGACTCTGTCTCAAACAAACAAACCAACAAATCCCACCAAACCAAAACTAAAGTGACAGTAATGAAGAATGACAACACAGTTTGTCCTCTGGCCTTCACATGTATAAGTGCATGCACATCTGCGCACATCTGCACACATCTACATACATGAACATGCACATACATCCTTACTCTCATTCTCTCATGTGTGCATGCTTGCACACACATATATATATATATATATACACATACACACACACACACATATATGACTGTGTGTGTGTTTTTATTGAACTCAGGTCCTCTGCAAGAGTATACAAGTGCTCTTAGCTACTGAGCCATCTCTCCAGGTGTGTGTATGTGAGATCAGAAGACAGCTTTCAATAGTTATCTCCTTTCACCTAGTAGGGCCTGGGGAGTAAATAAAATCAGGGTCATCAAGCTTGGTGGCAGGTACCTTTGCCTAGCTCAACAACCTCTGCTTTATCTAAGACAGGGTCTCACATAGTCTAGGCTGGCCTCAAACTTGTTATATAGCAGAGGATAACCTTGACCTCTGATCTTTGTGCCTCCACCTCCCAAGTGCTGGGATTACAGATATGAGCTCCCATGCCCAATTTATGTCTCTTAAAGTTTCCAGCACCAAAGACATACATTGTCCTACTACATACATCATCCTACTACATACATCATTAGTCACTGCTTAACATGACTACAGGGGCCAAGCTTCCACCTCAGGAAGCTGAGGAGGGCAAACCATGTCCAAGCCAGTGCTTCCAAAGTCAAGCTCTGCTCCTTTTCCCAGGGCCTAGACCCCCACCCTTCTGTCTCCTGTCAGCTGCCACATGAGTTGGCCCTGGGAATGCTGCACAGGGGTGAACTCTGGGGGCCTGAGCTCTTGTCAACCCTTCAGCTCTTGGTGGGGAAAATGGTTAGAGGCACAAACACAGGAGCCCAGGGTAGAATTTCAACTGGAGTTCAGGATGGGTGGATTTCAACCTTCAGTCATCCGTGCCACCTGACAAGTGCCATTTTCTTTCTGACCTTGGAATGACCTTTGTGGGAGTGGGAAGCCAGGCCAGATCTTGTTTAGGTGGGATAGTGCTCGGTTCTGGCAGGCTGAGTTTCTGAACCCCAGAGGGAAAGTTGCCCCCCCCACACACACACCTGCAGAGAAGCTCTCCAGACACTGCCTGCTGCCTCCCTCCACCTTCCCCTCGCTAGCAGCTCCTCAGACTTCACCAGTGCAAGCTCCTGAGTGACTGTAAAAGGGAAGGAATGTCCAGAGGCGATTGTTTCTTCCTGAAACCCTAGGGGTGGGGCCAGAGCTGGGGGGCCCAGCCAGAATGGCGTCAAGAATCTCTCTGAAACTCATCTCTCTTTTGCTGCATTGGGGGTGGGGGAGTGGCTTAGTCAGAAAAACCCCATCCTCTGCTCCCCTCTCTTCTGGTTGGCTTAAGATCTCCCAAACACATTCTCTTGTTCTCGAGCATCTCTGCCTCCTGCCCCCTCTTCTTCTTCTGGCTCCCTATCCCCAATCCTCACCCCCAGTCCTGCTTCAGACCCCCCTCTGTCCCCCACACACACTCCTTTTACAGACATGAAGTACCCTGGGTTTTCTGCCAAAGTAGGAGACCGTGTGGAGATAATCTCACCTCCTTCTGCCCCAACTTCTACCAAATAGGACATCTGTGTTCACAAGGGAAGGACAGAGTGAAGGAATGGAGGTGGGGGTTGGAGGAAGTGGAGGCCTGGTATTAGGGTGATGCCTTAGGGATTATCAGTGCCACAAAGTTCAGATATAATGGAAACAGAGGTCATAGTGGAGGTTAGAGAGGGAAACCGTGCTCCAGTAGCATTAGGGAAGGGTTAGGGTAGAGAGTACCTTGTAATTCTAATGCTTGGGAGGCTGAGACAGAAAGATCTAGAATTCTTCTTCCAGGGTTTCTCTGTGTAGCCCTCACTGTTCTGGAACTTTTACTCTGTAGAGCAGGCTGGCCTTGAACTCATAGAGATCTACCTGACTCTGTCTCCCTAGTATAGGGTTAAAGCCCTGCACCACCATGCCTTGCTTAATTTTAATTTTTAAAGCATCTATTTGGGGCTACGCTACTGCATACATATGAAAGTCAGAAGGCAACTTGTCCAGTCACTTCCTTCTACCACATGGGCTCTGGGGATTGAACTCAGGTCACCAGATTTGACGCCAAGTGCCTTTACCCACTGAGCCATAGAGCTGACCTGGAAGCTAAATTTCGTTGACTTTTCTGAGCAGTGTGGCCTAGAGTCTTCCTCATTAAGAGAAACCAGATTACAGGTGTATTCCCTACAAGAGACATTATCCCACCACACGTTGACATGGCTACTCTGCCAAGCATCTGTGGCAGAGGATGGATACCCTGGCTCCTCCCTTCGCCCAGGTTTCTTGGCTCAGCCTTGAAGCTACTTACTGGCCCTCCCCACAACTAATGCAGACCTACCTCCTGGATTCTCTGGGTTCCAGTCTCCCTACCACACATTTCCTAGTCCCCAGTCCCAACAGACTGTAGGGGAAACCCTTGAACTTCTCTGTTTATCGTGAGTCCTGTCCAGCCCTGAGCTTGCCCGAGGGACAGATGAGGCAGAGGTGTCACGGGTGCCAGCCCAAGGAGGAAAAGAGGCCCCACTCTTTGGCCAACCTTGGAAGAGCTTTTGTTGTTTGTTTGTTCGTAGCTTGGCTTTTTCTTACTGTATTGATCTCAGATAGGATCTCTCTGTCTAACCTTAACTGGCCTGGAACTCCCTCCCTCCGTAAACCAGGCTGGCTTCAAATTCACAAAGATTTGCTTGCTTCTGTGTCCTGAGGGATTAAAGGTATGCACCGCCACAACAGGCACGGCATCAGGCTTTGTGGGCTGCAGAAAGGAGGTGTCAACAGGCTTGAACAGGGCAGAGCCCATCAGCCACCCTCAGAGCCAATTCTTAGGACTCTGCTAGAAGGTGAGCCCTGCCTGCCTTTCCCTTCATGTAGATAGACCGGTGGCCGTGATCCTGGGTCATCGCTCAGCATTTGCCTCTCCCTGATTCATCTCCATTCCTTTCATCTTTCCTCATTGGCCCTTTTGGTTCCAACTCCTCTAGTTTGGTCATATTCCTGCTGTTCTGGGCTCTTTCCAAATTTCCTCTGAGGCTCTCTGGGTGCTTTAAACAGGGCCTGAGCGGCTGGCAATGACCTCACAGGGCCACTATGCACAAGCTGCTATTTATAGCTGTATAAGATCACACTGCTCTTCGCACAGCCCAGAGTCATGGTCATTTTAAGGGTCCACTCAGACTCTGGGTCTTTCTCTGACACTTCAGATCACATCACACAACAACACAACAGTACCCTAAACTATGCTTGCTGGGGGGCGGGGTGGGGGAAGGATACTTATTCTCTGTACCATTCAGGTACACACTGAAACTGGGCCTGAAACTCCAGAGAACACCAGACAGGGTCTTGCTATGTAGCCTCTCAGTCTGCACACCAAACTGTGCTTGTTGTGTGTTCTTATAGCCCTAATGCTTTACTCTCCCATCTTCTTAGATCCACTGAGGAATAGTTACGCAATGGCTCAAGTTCTACCAGACTCCACAGAGCTCTGAGCAAAAGAAAGAATTGGCCCCTGGGGATGGTGGCGCATGCCTTTAATCCCAGCACTTGGGAGGCAGAGGCAGGTGAATTTCTGAGTTAGAGGTCAGCCTGGTCTACAGGGTGAGTTCCAGGACAGCCAGGGCTACACAGAGAAACCCTGTCTTGAAAAACAAAAAACAAAAAACAAACAAACAAAAAAAAAAAAAAGAAAGAAAGAAAGAAAGAATTGGGGAAGAGCAGGTAGGCTCTGCCTGGATTCAGACCCTGAACTGATCCCTCTTGAGTGAGTTTATTCTCCACAAGCCTCAGCTGAACCAGCTAGATGGCTGTTGCCAAACCTGATAACCTGAGCTCAATCCTTGGATCCACACAATAGGAGAAAATTCCTACACATTGTCTTCTGATGCCCACACATTAGCCAGGGTGCATGCGTACCCATACCCATGCACACAAAATAAATTTTTAAAAATGTAATTTAAAGAAGAAAGTAAGCTGGGCAGTGATGGCATATAACTTAAACCCAGCACGTGGGAAGCAGAGGCAGGCAGATCTCTGAATTTGAGGCCAGCCTGGTCTGCAGACTGAGTTCCAGGATAACTAGGGCTACTCAGAGAAACCCTGTCTCAAAAAACCAAAACAAAACAAGGCAAAGAAAGAAAAGAAAAGAGAATGTAGGAGCTGATGAAAGCTACATGTAATACATGCAGTGTAGGTAGGAGGATTAGTGTTCCAGGTTAGCCTGGGCTACACTGTGAACTGAGCAACAACAGTGAAGGGCTGGGTGTTGTGTTTTATAAAAAAGACACTAAAAAAAAAAAAAAAAAAAAAAAAGAGCACTAACACACATAGGGTCCCAGGTTCAACCCCCAGTACTTCTGGGCCTCAGTTTCCCCATCTGTGAAAGAATAGGAGCATCTTGCATTGAGAAAACGAGACCAGAAAGTAAATGACCCATGGCAGTTAGCTCTCAGTAAGGGCCAGCCACATTGTCCGGTCTCTCCACAACAGGGTCTAGCTCTAAACCTTGTTTCTAGCAGGCACAAGGGCGAGATTTAATAGCCACAACCTCCTTCCTGACTCCAGGTCTCCCACTCGTCTTCCCACAGCCTATACTGTCTCTGGTAGGACTCACGAGCTCCAGCGCGGTACTAGGCATGGTACTGTGGATCGCTGCCTTATGAAACTGTCTAATCCTGACGACCTTTTGAAGCACCAGCTTCCGTCGTCCTTTTCTACAGAGCAGATGAGCAGAGTTTGGAGAGGGGAGTGGTAAAATACCTCCGGGTTGCACAGCAAAATAAAATAAAACCCACCCACCACGATCACATCAAAACCAAACCCGCCTAGATTTGGCCCTTTCTAGTGGCCCTAGAAGGTCTGCTCTTTTCTCTGTATGGGCTATACAACAGACAGACTTGGCAGCACCAGCCTCGGTCTTTCTCTTTAACCCAGCCCTATAAGGGGATTTCCATGGGAAAAAAAAGTCCCACGTTGAGAGTGAGGTTGCTCGGGACAAGCTTCTCTCTCCAACCCCACTGTGGCCCTCCAGTTGGAAGCTGAGGCCTCAGGATGTGTGTGCAGGTGGGAGAGGTGGGGGTAGAGGCTTCCTAGCTGTAGGGCAAAAGAGCTGGACACCCACACCCACACCCACATGCCAAGACCTCATACTCCCCTTGGTTGCACCCCGGCCACAGACTGCCCCCAACCGGTCTCATCCACACATCCCTTCTAGCTAGGCTGCCTGAAGACTAAGGGCTGGAGCCAGACTTGATCTTAAAGCTGGAAAGAGACTCTGAGGCCGATTGCCAGCTGTTGGGGATTCCCATCACCTCAGCACCCCAGCTCCCCCGGGGCAAGAGATGGCCCCCAATAGGCTATTTTCCCACGAATATCCCAGCAGCGCTGCAAGTGTTTCTGCTGCCAGAAGCTGTACTCACAAAAGTCCCAGAGTCCTTTGAACCCCCCTCCTTATCTTGCCTTGGATAAGCTAGCCCTCCTTCACCCTCCCATTCTGCTGGGTACGGGAATAGAAGCTCTGAGCTCCTACTCTTGGGACTGGGAGCGGTCACAGCCGCTGCTGCCACTCAGGATAGGGGAGGGGCTGCAAGGAAAGGAGGGCCCGGTGGGGGAGGGGGCTCCTCCAGTCCTTTCTTCACAGCTCCAAACTATCACAGGGCGATCCAGAGTCTGGGTCTTGGGGCTCCAGGCACAAAAACTCAGTACGGGGTCAGTACCCTAATTTCTGTCTCTTCTCAGCTTGGCTCAGTATCTTTTCAACTGGGTATCTGCCCCATCCTACCCCTAACTCCGACTAAGCAGACCGTCTCTCCTGCGTGACCCGGCATTCCAGCCTTACTCTGGTCAAAAGGGCTTCCGGCCTCACTTGGGATCCCCACCCCCACCCTTAGGTCTTAGGTCTCAGGCCTGCTCCTCTGGGCCTCCCAGCTGCTGGCCCTTCGCAATTCTTTCTCCTGGCACCTCCCCCAGCCCCGGCCGGATTTAGCTCCCTTTAATCTTCCCTGAAATCCAATCCGGTCGTTTCCTGAGCACACGCTGCACTTCCCAAATGGCCTGCCACTGGAGAGGGTCCTAGCCAGGGAGGCCTCAGCTCTTAGCTAGACTGAAGGAAGGATTGGTCCACTTCCAATCCTGGACCTCCAGTTGAACCCCTCTTCTTCCCACTCCAGAGAAGTCCTGAGAAACTCTGGCTAGGTCCGGTTCAGCTAGCCAAGGGTAGCCTGTTCCAATGGGCTATCTCTCTGCCTGGGGCACCTTTACTCAAAGAACTCTTTTCTCCCATGGGACTCTTCTCTCCCGTTGCACCGCAAGCTGCAGCCAGATCATCCAGTTCTTCCCTTCTTGGAGTGCAGACTGGAACCAGTACACGCAGGCACTCACTTGAGCCCCTCCTCCTCCTGTGCGACCTTGAGTGTGTTACCACCCTCTCCAGGATCTCCAGGAAATGGATGGGGATCATAACTTAGACCCTTAGCTTAGAGCCATGACCAGTAGCTAAGAGACTTCATGCCCCGGACAATTCTGGGTACTCTGACAAGTGCTATTTAGGCACTAATGGAAGGACTGGAGATATAGTGTGAGAGTGCTGGACTAGTATCCGCCATCTCCCGTACTACCAAACAGCAGCAACATCAGCAACATGTTCATTATAGTCTGGGTTCTTCTGAGAAATTTTTAAGAAGTGTCCAATGAAAACAAACATTCCCTGCCTTGAAGCTCTGAGACTTTCTTTCTTCCATGTTAAGATACCATAGATTGTGAGCCACTTCATTTATTTAATAATGTCGTTTCTGAAGGAAACAGCAACATTACCGTACGGAAATGTACAAAACTGTCAGCCATCCATCTTCTGATCTCAGAATGTGTAAATTGTTCTGGAATGCAGTGTCTATGTGGCACCCCTGCCTCTATCCAGAGCTTCCCTCTCCCAGCTTCCTTGTATTTATTTATTTATTTACTTATTTTGTTTACTATTGGTGCTTGAAGACTGGGGTTCAAGTCATTTCTACCAAAGGTTTTTTGTTGTTGTTTTGTTTTGTTTTTTACCTAACTGGCCTTAGGTAAAAAAGCATTGATTTCCTCATGCCTCCGTTTTTTCTTAAGCAATTCACAACTGTAGTGAATATTAAACAAAATGTATGTATATATTTATTCAGCACTGAATTGGATATTCAACACACGGGAGCTATTATGATTGTAACGATTTTGAAACGTTTGTTGAATTCAATCAGTTTCCCCAAGATGTGGAAGGTAGAGCTCTGGTATTCCATGGTCCAGATGCCCTCCAGTGGGCATCATGGGGAACGGCAGGCTTCCTTGTAGGCTTTGGGACTCCCTTAACTGGTTCAGAAATTCATTAAACTATCCACACCCACGCCAGGCTCATCCAATCCTCCTGGAATTCTTCCTGTTACCCTTCCTTTTAAGGAGACCTTAGGGATTTCTAAAAGAGTACTGAAGAATATCAGAGACTAGAAAGCAAGGTTTAGCAATGGAGGCTAATTGAGGCCCATTGTCTCAGAGTCCAGAGTCCCACCGAAATAGATTGTGTTGATCTCAAAGATGGGAGGGGAAAGACCACTGACCCAAATCGTCACGGCCAAATTAATTAAAGCAGGCAATTAATTAAAGCAAACTTTTAAATGGGTACATGGGTTTCCTCCCACTAAGGCAGAATTTGAGAGGTCAGTTTGGATGTGAGAGAGGCAAGGTTTTTATAGCTGGGGGGGAGGGGGTTAGGAGTTTTCAAATGGGGGATTTGGACAAAATAGCCAGGGTTACAGGAGCAGAACACAAGCATACCAAGTTAGTCATAATGACCTCTTGAAACAAAGATATGATTGATTGCAAAGAGGTCATAACAACTGATAGCCATAAAAAGGGAGCCATAACAACCCTTTTGAAACAAAGACAGGGTTGTAAGATCATTATTAACTTTTGAAACAAAGACATGATTGCCGGGTTCGTGGGACAGGCAGTACAGAACCCTTTGTAGGTAAGGTTGCAGGTGGGGCACAGCCCAGTCCTTGAGAATCTGAGGTGTTATGAACAGGAATGAGCCTAGTTTGTCTTTATTATAAGATGGCTTTTAAGCCTAAAATGGAGGCAGGTTGGTTCTTCAGCTGGTGGAAGGCTAGGAGCAGAGCATCATTTTTCTGTGACCCAGACACTGTGGGACCTGGCCTGTGAAAACACCCTCCTGCTAGCATCTCCAAAAAAAATCTAGCCCAGGACAAAGTTAGCCTGAATCCAAGAGTCTGAATCTATGGCTTAACGGATCTATCCTCGGCTCACCCAAGCCGTCTTTCTTTCCTCCATTTATCCATTCATCAATATGTATTGAGCACTGGATATGTACCAAGCCTCATGTTCTAAGTGCTGGGGGTTAAAAAAGATCAATTTACCACAGATACAGACACAGCAACTAAGAGTTGTTCACAATGTCCCAGACACCACATGGGGAGCTAATCCTCCCATTCAAGTGTTTACAGCGTCTGTGTGTGGCTTGGGGGGTGGGGGGTGGGGCGGGGTGGGGAGCAGTACCAGAGGCAGAAAAGTCAACCTCACATTAGATTCCAGCTGCCAGACTTCCTGGACAAAACAGGCTCCAGTCTGGCTAAGGTAGAGCCTGGCTCCTCCTCCAGGGTCACTGTGTGTTTTATAAATAAAAAAAAGAAAGAAAGAGAGAAAGAAAGAAAGAGAAGCTAGGGATATGTTTGGTGGGGATGTGGTATGGTGTGGGGGAAGGGGTGATTCTGTAGGCCTATGCTGAAGCATCCCTTCCCTCTGAGGTAGGAGCCACACGGTATAGTATAGAATAGAGTTTATTTAGGGCATGAAGAAGGGAGTTTAGGGAGTAGAGACAGAGAAAGGCGGAGTGGGGGTGGTGTGGGGATGGGTGGAGGTGTGGGGGTGGGGAATGGTAGAGGAGTAGAGGCGGGCCATGAACATGTGGAGAGAGGGGCTGGGGAATGGGGAGAGAAGGGACAGCGAGAGAAGAGAGAAGAGAAGCAAGAGCAAGAGAGGAGGGGCAAGCAGCCCCTTTCATAGTGAGCCAGGCACACCTGGCTGTTGCCAGGTAACTGTGGGGCGGAGCCTAGACAAAATACCAGCAGTCACCCTGTTCCCTGGGGATCCTTCCTCACCTCAAACAGATTTCCACTTCTAAAGGCACCAGAATAGTTCTCTCCTTTTCTGCCATGGCCTTTACCCAGGTCCAGAGCTGGGTGCCAAGTAGGTTTTGGGTTTTGTTTTGTTTGTTTGTTTGTTTGGTTGGTTGGTTGGTTCATTGGTTTTCAGAGACAGGGTTTCTCTGTGTAGCCCTGTCTGTCCTGGAACTCTATCTATAAACCAAGTTGTCTTGGAACTCAGAGATCTGCCTGCCTCCACCTCGGGAGTACTGGGCTTAAAGGTATGCATCACCCCTGACTGGCTGGGAGCAAGGTTTGTTTATTTTTTGAAGAAGGATCTCCCAGCTTAGCTCTAGCTGGCCTCATGAAGCCTCCCTGGGATTACAGCTGTGAGCTGTCACACCCAGCTTGGAGCACCTCCTTTTTAAACCCATGCTTGCCATGGATGGCCTGGCTAGGAACTTCACTCACCAGTACTCACCATTGAAACACAGCTCCCCATTTCTGGCCAGACCCCATCTGGGATCACAGGAAGGAGGGGGGCTCCAGGTGCTTCAGGCTCTGTCCTTCTGGAAGACGGCTGGAGGAAGGTAGAGTTGTTAAGCCCATGTGTGTACGGCCTCCTGAAACTGTCCTCCCTTCCTGAGAATTCCCCAAATATCCTCCCTACTGCCTTTGCTGACCCCTAACCAGCTGGGCCCATTTCCCCAGAACCCTTTGCAGATTCAATAGCACAGATCACGGTTCCTTCTAGGTCCTCTCAGAGGCCTGACTGGTAACAGGGGCCACACAGAGAATTTCAAGTGTCCTAGAAGCCACATTTTAAAGAAAGACTCAACAAACAGATAGAGCCGGGCAGTGGTGCCAACACACCTTTAACCCCAGCACTTGGGAGGCAGAGGCAGGCAGATTTCTGAGTTCGAGGCCAGCCTGGTCTACAGAGTGAGTTCCAGGACAGCCAGGGCTACACAGAGAAACACTATCTCGAAAAAACCTAAAAAAAAAAAAAAAAAAAAAAAAAAAAAAAAAAAAAAAAAAAAAAAAAAAGAAAGAAAGAAAGAAAAAGAAAACACTGATTTCAAAAACTGAATATATTTATTCTATCTGAAATACGACTTTACTATGTGATCGACACATACATATACATTTTGTTTATAAACTGACATGGACATTAACCTTCTACTGCAGCGCCTCTCAGTGTGCAAAGGCCTTGAGTGCATAGCTTCCTTTCAGGAGCTCAGTAGCCACATGTGCCTGCCGCACTGGACATCAAGGTTCAAAGAACCTTCCTTTGCTATTTGGCATGCACATTTTTTTTTTTTAACTCATGTGGTTCATCATCTCATCTCTGGGTATCTTGTCTCCTTAGGGAGATTAGGAGCTGCCTCTGGACAGAGTCTTATTTTATTCTCCTGCTTATCTCCCATGACACCTAAAAACTGTGTTCCACACTCAGATGGTGCCCCAAGTGTGTTTGTTGATGGGAGTGAGCATTGGGGGATTGATTTTTGTGGTTTGGTTATGGCTGTAAATGGTGTTTTATAGATTGCTTCTATAGAGGCTCCCCGCTGCAATCATAGCAGAAACAAGCAGCCTCGGTTGTCTGCAAAGGCAGAGAGGCCTCGGGGCAGATGGGGCTCCCTGAATCAGGAGGGGGAAATCCTGCTAGACAAGACACCATTTCTCTAACTTAAAAACCTGTCATTGCTGCCGCTTGCTCTCCCGTGCAGCCCCGTCTCCATCAGACCTGAGATCTAGGCCTTGTCAGGGTGCATTACACAAAGGATGTGTCTCCCGTTTCCCACCACTGGTCTCGTAGCTGCTCACGGTTGAAAAGGAGTTATTCAGGCTGACAAGAGCCTGGCCCACAGCAGATGCTCGGAGCGTGCTGTAAGGCGAGGAATCGAATGGATCGTGGGTGGCAGGGGAGCCTTTCATTCAAATATTCATGAGCCAGAAATCTGTATGGAGAAGTAACTACTGGGTTCTGGGTCCTACATGGAACAAGGCAGGTATGTCCTTGAGGAGCCTACCTTCTTATGGGAGCGGATGACCACTGCATGCAGACAGAATGATGAGCGAAGCCAGGGGTTCTTCAAGGAGACAAGGTTTCTGCCTGTGGCCCAGAACACAGGATGTCCTGCCCCAGGCCAGGAATATATAACTGTTTAAACATGGGCTCCTACAAGCTAGCCTGGGGCTCTATGAAATATCTATTCTAAATCACAGTTATGATACTATAGCAGCTAGGGCAATGCAGAGTATCCTTCAAATTGTGCCAGAGGGGTGTTTCTGACCATGTCCACTGCCTTCGAAAATCTGGAGCACAGCCTCAGGAGGAGTGGGCAGGTCATCATGGAGCTCATTCTCTTTGCCACATCTGTTGCCAACATCTGGGTAACCAGGTAACACCTGGACAACCAGGTCCACCTCTCTCTCCTGTGTTCAGTGAAAGTGTCCTGCCCTCTTCTCTCCAATGACAACTGTCATTAGGTGCACTGTCTTAGAAATTATGGGGGATACATGGTCTCTGTCCTCAGTCTGCCAACAAATGAGACCTGGAGCAAGTGGCTCAGCAGAAGATTCCTCCGCATCACCCTGCCTTACTCTGGCTACAATGCAATCATTCCCAGCAAATCAGTTTGTCCCTAGCTCACCATCACACCCAGCAACATAGCAATGAGCTGGAGCGCAGCCTACCCATCGGCGCAGGGTTTTTGAGATTCTAGACCACTGCTTCTCAGAGAGGCCCAAAGATAGCACAATCACTTGCTGTCCCTGCTAAAAATGCAAATCGGCAGGCCACAGGCCAGATCTTCCAAGCCAGAGTTTTCAGGTGTAGGGCTCGCAAATGTGCATTTTAAAAAGCTCTCCCAAGAACATGGGCCTTCCATCTTGCCCTAAGGTTTAAAAAGTCTCCACGTTTCCCAGGCTGGCTGAGCAGGGATGGGGGTCGGTTTCTCTTTTCAGTTAAGTGTTGCCTTTGACATTTTTATTACTGATGAAAAGCCATGATTCATGGGCTGTTGGTGACCCCCCTGTCAGCCTGGAAGGAGTCAGAGGCCATTCAGAACAGAATCCTCCTATCTTTTCGATCTATCTATAAAATGCTTACCTGGGCAGACACTGTTTAAAGGCCATTAAAATACCAGACACAGAATAACCCGGGTCCTGGAACTTTATAGACATATTTACTCAAACCCAAGTGCTTACAAAGAGTAAATAAAAGGGAAGCAAAATGAGTAAGCACCCCAGAACTAAGAGCCGAAAGTAAACAACCCTGTTCACTAAAATAAACATGGCAAATCCAGCAAGGATTAAATGACCTCTAGTCAGACAAGCTAGGAGCCAAAAAAATGGACCACGCCAGCTTCTGGGGGCGGGGCTGGGGGGGGTGAGAGGGCTGTTTCTGCTACCTGGAAAGAGGGCTCCAGGATGCACCTTTGGAGGGGGAGGGCCAGGGGAGGGGAGTGCCCTTGTGTCTGTGGAGAGTGTCCCAGAATTCCACATCAGAGAGCTCCAGGGCCTCAAAATCCCCAGGATTAAAGATTGTGTCTCTATAGACCTAAGGCCACATGAGAGTTTCCTAGAGGCATAGGACACTAAGTTACTAATAGCTGCCATTTATTTAGCAATTCCACAAGGGTTTTTTTTTTTTTTTTTTTTTTAACATGTAATATATAAACACTGTGTCAGCTGAGGCCAGAATGAGTAAAACTCACACACACACACACACACATCATATATACACACATCAAGACCAAGATATAATGTCATCCTCAACTTTCTCAAAATTTAAAAACAAGACAGTATAGTAGGAAAGGGTCCATGAACTACCATTTGCCGTTCACAGAACCGATGGATTTAGCTGTAGGAACCTGAGTGTGCTGCCTCATGTAACCCCAATGACATTCAAGATAACTGCTCTTATCTCCCCCACTTTGTTTTCAGATGAGCAAACTGAGCTCAAAGGAGAAAAAAAAGATCAGTACCAATTTGTGACATTTGCAGATCTGGGAGGCATGCTCCCAGGCTGTTACAGTCACCGATTGGAGAAGAGCAATGAGTTGAGTGTCTGCTGGCTCCAGTATACCAGGGCAAACACAGCCCACAGTTAATAGATGGGAGGTCTAAGAGGTATGATGAACCAAGCACTTCGTTATAGGCCAACAACTGTTGTTGACATGTGAGGGCAATACTGCATGGGGCCTTTGTGAAGTGACATTTTTACAGTGTCTTATAAACCCATGAGGCTTGCAACTAGTGCTTTTTCCATTCTGCCTCACCCAGCAGAAGTGTCTGATTTCCCTTCTAGGGCTGTTCAAAAGCAACAACAACAACAAAACAACAACAAAAAAAAACCCAAACTTTTTATTTAAAATAATTTTATACTCCCAGGGCATTGCAAAGGAAGTACAGGGAGGTCTGCATCTCTTTCCCTCAGTTTCCCTAGTGATTACAAAACACATAATCATAGTCAGAAAATTGGCATTGTGAGTGTGGACATATAGTAGGCCATACCCCACCCACCCACCTAGGATCGTCACACTTAGTAAATTAAAATACAGGACACTGCCTTAGTTATCCCAATTGTCAACTTGAAATAGCCTAGACTCATTAGAAAGAAAAGCCTCTAGTGAGGGGGATTGCCTAGGTCAGATTGGCCTATGGGCATGTCTATGAGGGGTGGCCCTGATTATGAACTGATGAAGGAGGGCCCAGTCCATGGTGGGCGGCACCATCCCTAGGCAGTCGGTCTCGGGCTATGTAAGAAAGCTAGCAGAGCATGAATCTGTACGTGAGCCAGCAAGCAGGGTTCCTCCCTGCTTCCTGCTCTCAAGTGCCTTCCCTAACTTGCTTCAGTGATGGACTGTGAACTGAAGTGCGAGCCAAATACACATTTTTCTTCCCTAAGTGTCTTTTGATCATAGTATTTTTTACCACAGCAATAGAAGGGAACCGTGACAAAGATGTAAAAAATTATTTTTAGCATAAGTAAGTACCATGCAATATTTGGAACATATATTTTCTGAAACTATTTCTTGCTTATTTTAAACTCAAGTGGAACTGCACATTCTAGAGTTTAGCTGGCAGATTCCTTCTGCTCCTTGTGCTGGGGTCTCAGTCCAGGACCCTCTGCATGTCACTGAACTGTATACCTAATCCTTGGCAACCCCTATTTTATTATGTGCGGACTCACAACTACTGCTATCATTAAAGCGTGTGATAGAATTATCCATCACACGGATGTTGCAGATGAAGCCAGATGTGGTACTGACTATCCAGTATGTAGGAGGCTGAGGCAGGAGGTCTGCCTGAATTTCAAGGACTAAAAAATATATAGCAGGCAGGCTCCAAGACCTTACTTTAAACAAGCAAGCAACAACAGAAAGATGCTGCTCATGCTATCCTTTTGGTACTGCACCCACCTACCTCAGTCTTCCCTGCGTCGTCTGGCAACGGCTTCCCTGTTCTTCCTCCCTTTACTGTGTTTGTTTTTAATTTCAACATAATGTCTGTGAGATCCAGTCAAGTTGTTGGATTTAGCATGATTCTCTGCTTTTAGCTGCTCAGAAGTGCTCCATGAAGGTCCTTTATTTCAAAGAACTCTTAGTTTTGAGACAGGATCCTACTCTGTAGCTTAGCTGGCCTCAAACTCATGTCTGTTTCCCTCTCTTGGCTACCCAAGTGCTAGGGACTGCGGGCACAGGCCACCGCACTCAGCTAAGAACAATTAATTTTCGAAATGCCATTAAGAGTGTGAGTGCATGTATTTTATGCATAATAAATATTATGTGACATTTATGAGTGTAATATTTGGTTTGTGTGTATATGTGGGTACCACGTGGGTACTTCTGCCTGCAGATTCAGAAGAGGATGTCATATCCCCTGGATCTGAGATTACAGATGGTTGTGAGCCGCCATGTTGACACTAGAAACTGAATCTGATCAGTTAAGAGCAGTAATTGTCCTTAATCACTCACATGTTTCTTTAACACTTACTGTCTATCTCCGTGTTCCAGGAGCTGAGACTGGCATTAGCCAATGAGATGCATTGCCTGTCCCTGGTCTGCAGGTTTTTCTCAGCTGACCGTTACTGAGACTTCTTCTGTAGACCTTAAGAGGTGACACTGGTACCAAGAGGAGAGGACAGGGGAGCAGCTTGCTGCCTGTGGAGATGCTTCGGAAGGCAGAGACAGCAGGATATGTGGATGGTTTGTACATGTTCAACTTGCTCCTTTTCATTATAGATCTTCATAAGAGTGAACACTTAGTCAGGCAGTGATGGCACATGCCTTTAATTACAGTGCTCAGAAGACAGGCAGAGGCAGAGGCAGAGGCAGAGGCAGAGGCAGAGGCAGAGGCAGAGGCAGGTGAATCCCTGATTTTGAAACCAGCCTGGTCTATAGAGCAAATTCCAGGGCAACCAGGACTACATGGAGAAATTCTGTCTCAAAAAAAAAAAAAAAATCAAAACCAAAACAAGAATAAGAAAAACAACAAAAGAGCAAACACTATTAACCACATGACAGAGTCAATACTAGGCTGTTTTGAGATTTCCCCTGCCCATGGAGTTAATCTTAAACTCTTCAGGCAGACTTTTCAGGCAGGTTTAAAAAGCAGCCACATTTTTTGCCAAAATATTACTAGCACAGTCTCTAGGCCACATACTAACATGCTCCTCTGAAACCTCTTGATCCAGGCTCCCACAATTGAAATCAGCCCCAGCACCACTCTCTTCCAAGTTCCTACAAGTTTGGCCCATCAAGCCCCACTTAAAACACTCAACTGCTTTTCTAATCCAAATTCCACTTTCCTCCAAACAAAAGCATGATCAGGTCTATCACATCAATACCCTAGTCCTGGTACCAATCACCTTCTGTATTAGTTAGGGTTCTATTGCTATGAAGAGACACCTTGACCACGGCAACTCTTATAAAAGGCAAACATTTCATTGGAGCTGGCTGACAGTTTCAGAGGTTTAGTCCGTTGTTGTCATGGTGACCTGCAGGTAATCGTGATGGAAGGAGTTGTGTGTTCTACTTTCCCCTCAGGCACTCGTCAGGAAGGGACTGCTTGAGCTTCTGAGGCCTCAAAGCCCACCCTACCCCTAGTGACATACCTCCTCCAACAAAGCCACAGCCACCCCAAAACAAGGCCACACTTCCTAAAAGTGCCACTCCCTATGGTCAAGCATTCAAACCTATGAGTCTATAGAGGCTGTGCCCATTCAAACCAGCACAGTTGATGTAGCTGTGGTATTTGTTCTACAGTCTAGAACTGTGAAGATAATGTGGGAGAGAGGGGAAGGGTGCTGAGGCCTTATTCTTAAGAAAGTAAGAAGCAGATAGGGAGATGGCTCAGAGAATAAAGCACTTACTGTACATATATTTTAAAAAAAAAAGCTCAGCAGTTGTAGTAGCTTGCCTGCAACTCCGGAGTTCTGAAAACAGGGACAGGGCGTCCCTGGGACAAGCTGACTGGTGATTATTCTAATCGGTGAACTCCAGGTTTGGTGAGAGACCATGCTTCCATAGAATGGAATCTGATATAAATCTCTGGTCTCTGTATATCTATGTATGTGCCCCTGCACACACGTATACTTACACTTATTTGACTACACATATATACACAGGTACACATACCATACACATATCCATCCACAAAAAAAAAAAAAGTGTAAGAATACTCACTTAAAAATGAAAGAGATAGGGGGCTGGAGAGACGGCTCAGCAGTTAAGAGCACTGACTGCTCTTCCAGAGGTTCTGAGTTTGTAAGACCCTGTTGAGTCTTAGCTTACCAGAGATGCCCTGAGTGAATCACATAGAGCCTGATCGATGCAAAGAGAATGAGGATCTTTATTTTTATTTCAGAGGCCGTCCCAAACCCTAAGGAAAGGAGGCAACCCCGCATAGCTTGTTCAGTGAGCTTTTATACAATTTTCAGGGCAGCAGCCATTAGACACAATGTGATTGGTAGAACAGTGTGACTTTTTAAACTGATTGGTCTTTAGGGAAATGAAGTGGCAAGGACTTCCCTTGTCTGAAAGTGGGCAAAGGTCCACCCTGTGGAATATGCCCCCACCCACAGGTAGTTTCTCATCCTGTGATCTGAGGAATATTAATTAGCCTTCCCCTTGTGGAGAGTTCTGCTATCTTCCTAAAGTTCCTGAGTGTATCTTACTAAGGAAATTCCTGGCCTCCTGGTGTTTTTCTGAGATGTCCCTGTTTCCTCCGATCTTACATGTTCAATTCCCAGCAACCACATGGTGGTGGCTCACAACCATCTGTATTGGGATCCAATGCCCTCTTCTGGTGTGTCTGAAGACAGCAACAGTATACTCATGTACATAAAATAAATAATTTTAAAAAATGAAAGAGATAGAAAGGAAGAAAGGAGTAGAACCTTGCATATGGGTCCTGCAGCTCCTGGATATGGCCTAATGATGGTGAGGGAGGCTCTATACCGCTCTACACATAAAATTGCTTACCTGGTACCAACAGTCGGAGCCAAATGTCCTGGTTCCGAAACCTTCTTACCTGGATATTGCCTGTATTGCTCTATGCTGTATCATGATGCTTGCCCCCACCTACTCCAGTTTGTATGGCAACATATACACATATATGTATACATGTATACGTGTATTGAAATAAGTGTGGGTGTACAGGTATGCAGGTTCACATATACATATATTCAGAAATCAGAGATTTATATCAGATTATCATTCCATCATATGACAATGGGCAGGGTTATAGCACAATATATGGTCCTAAAGTCAACCAAAGATACCTACCACAACACAGATCCTTGCCAAGGACCAGCCTCGGCTTGGAGAGGGGTTCTGAGGAAGGGATGTCTGAGAGCGGTGAAACAAAGGACTCAAGTCAAATTGTGGGTCCAAGCTGACGAGATAGCTTTCCAGTCTGCTTTCTCTCTATTCTGCTTTCTTTCTCTCTGATCTGCTTTTTACTGGACATCGCCAGACAGCCCTTTCTCTAGGTGCTGCTCCTGCCCGTTCTCCAAGCAGCTTTCTCTTGCTCTTCTAAAAACTTTTCTGGACAGGTCATCTCCTGCAGACCAGAAAGCCCAGTCTTTTAATTTTATTTTACATATCAATCCAGTCTTTTAGTTCAGGTTTCCTTTTGGTTATCCTATGAATCAGGATCCCATGTACCCAGCCCCTTAATTCTTGGGAGACAGCAAGCACACATTTTCTTTTTGCAAAAGAATTCATAGGTCTGCCTGCCTCTGTTAAGCACAGCCTATAAACTAGCTGGGCAGGACCTTGTCCTGAAATTACCATTTATACCACACCTGGACCTAAACTAGCTCTGTCCTAGGTTGACCTTGAACTCAGGAATGCCTGCCCTTGCCTTTCAGTCACCACTCCCTAAACCTCAGTATCTCCTTCCTTAGCATCTTTCAGTTGGCTCACAGCACAGCTGCTTTTGTTCCTTTAGATTCTTGAAGCCCCTTATACAATTCATATTGCAGCCTTATATATTTTTACATAGTTGAGAAATTATGTATTGCCCGACTCATCTTTTAGAGCTCCTTTCCAGAGCTTTAAGGGCTGTCCTGAAGTTGACAGCATTTACCGTTTTTTGTTTTTGTTTTTTTGTTTTGTTTTGTTTTTTCTGAGACAGGGTTTCTCTGTTTAGCCCTGGCTGTCCTGGAACTCACTCTGTAGACCAGGCTGGCCTCAAACTCAGAAATCCGCCTGCCTCTGCCTCCCAAATGCTGGGATTATAGGCATGCACCACCACCTGGCAGCATTTACCGTTTTTTTTGCTGAGACATCAGTTCAGTCACACCTTTGCCTCCTGATCATCATGGAGTCATTAATATTAACAGGGAAGCCATTCCTTGAAGGATGAATGTAAAATATGTACATTATTATACAAACAAGTCCTAGGTCCACAGCGGCCATCAACACTCATGAAGGCCCACTCCTCCTGGCCCCATCCCAGGGACAGGAACTATGTCATTCTGACCCCACCAAGGCCATGCCAGACTCAGCAGCCCCTCTTTGAGAGATAAGAAAGGGAGAGATGGTGTTGCAGCCCTGGGTGGAGCCTGATGGGTGGTAAGGGAGGCAGGCTCCTTATGGCTTTGATAGTACAAGTGCCCATGTCCACTGGCAAACTGTGTGACACAGAAGAGGATCCTAAAAACTAGTGAGCAGCAGATTGGGCCTGGAACAGAGCAGTGCCTGCTTCCCCTATCTGCACGAAAATGCCCTCGGGTGCTGGCAGCCTGGCACCTCCTCATGGTGACAGTGGGCTGAATATCTACTCCCAAGCTCATGGTTCCCCACTGGCCCAAAGGCTATATAAAATGTTTGTTGCTGTGCAATAGGTCTGTACTCAATGCTGGTCTCCAGTCTGTTTCCCCTGGGGTTGGTGACTCTGCCCCTCTTGCCCTCTCCTGGATCCCAGTCCCATACTTCTTTGCAAGTAGAGGGGCTGCCTTACACTGGAGCACAGATGGCTCTCTCCACAGAAACAAAAACCATGTGCTCTTTGAAAGCTTCTGTTTTCATAGTAAAATCATCAGCAAAGGGCAGGACATTGGATGGCACTTAAGGAGGAGGGAAGAATGGACTCCTGGGAGATACATTAGGAAGGAACTCTGAGCAGGACAGAGAACACATTGCTCTTTCAATTCCCAGCACCCACACTCGAATCTCCAGTCCCAGGGGATCTGACACCCTCTTCTGACCAATTTGGGTGCTGCAGGCAAAACACCCATATGCATAAAAAAATAGGGGAGAAAAATCTAAAATGTAGGTACTTTTAAAGAACTACTCCTAGAACATAATTGATTCACAAGTACCATCCCTGAGTTAGTTACTCTCTTCAGGGTATCTGGGGATCTGCAGTTCTCAGTTAACTGACTTGTGAATGGAAGGTGAGGCTTGGGCAGAAGTCCTGTGTTGAAAACTAAAGTGTCCCTCCTCAACAACCCTGTAAAAAGATGGTTTGTACCTGGCTATGCAAGTTCCTATCATATTATCTTGAAACAAACTATTTCTTCATTGGAACAACGTGTTTGCACCAGTGAGATACCTCTGTGTTAGCATCAATATGAGTCAACTCATCGCACTCAGTCCCTCAACGTATGCATTTTAGCAGATATGGCAGGATTCCCTCTCTGTCTCTGTCTCTCTGTCTGTCTCTGTCTCTGTCTCTGTCTCTGTCCCTCTCTCTCATAGTATTGCTTGCTCTCCCAAGTCCCATATCACCCCGAACAATCATGGGACACATCACCACTTCTCTACTAAGCTGATGGACTGGAAAGGATTTGCATATTGTATCAACTCCCAATGAGCTGCATAATTAATTGCTATACTCTACCATTTGTTAAATTGAAATGATGACTAAATGATGGCGATGTTATAAACACCAGCTAGTGTTGCTGAGGAGGATTTGCTCAGAGGCGGAGGGCAGGAAGGACTCTCAGAAACTTTCTGGCCAGGTGTGGTGGTGCATGCCTTTAATCCCAGTACTTGGGAAGCAGAGGAAGGCAGATCTCTGTGAGTTCAAGGCTAGCCTCCTCTATAGAGTGAGTACCAGGACAGCCAGGACTACACAGAAAAACAATGTCTCAGAAAAAAAAAGAAAAGAAAAGGAACCTTTTGGCCTGGCAGTCCTTCTGTCTTGTTTGGTCCATCAGTCCTTCTGACTTGTCCATCCCAACCTCATGCCCATCCTATAATCCCTTCTCCATAGGCAACTGCTCTTCCAAATCTGTTTGTATAGATACATACATTTCCTAGAAGTTGAGTTGATTACATATTTTACCTAAATGCATTTATTTGCCTAAGTGAACATTTTAGGAATGACTTTTTGTTTTATTCATCAATGTAATTTGAAACCATGTTTTTAGGTGGTAATACAGAAGGATGTACCATAAGGTGCTGTTTTGGTTTGGTTTCTGCAGCACAGAACTCTGAAACACTGCATCTTAAACTTTACGGTTTATTCAGATCTTCTAAAGCTCACCATGGTGGTGTGTTGCAGGATATCTGATCACATTGTGAACCCCAAGATTGTTTCTTGTTGTGGTGTGGCTCAGCCCTAGCACATATTTTTATCCAAGAACTTTCTGTAAACAGGATTGAATAAAGTCAACCATAGGTCATGAGGCAGAGCAAGCAACCAGCTGATATGGAGTGAACATAAGAAAACACAGGAAATAGAAAGGAGGGACATTGAGACAGCATGAAGGAGGAGAGGGGGCTTTTTTCCCGCTGGGATGTTGGTGGAATAAGAAAATGAGCTGGGTGCTTTCTCTGCCCCCCTGAGGAAGCAGGCTTTGCTGCAGCATCTGGCCGCTGTGTCTCCATCGGTAAAATCAAATATTTGGGGTTTTATTTTTTTAAAAAACAACATTTTGGTGTTCTACCTTCTGGCACAACCACATGAACAGAGGAATCACTCCCACTGTGGACAAACTAAGAAGCCATCAGATTTGGTAAGTTCTCAAGGAGAGAGTTAAGGATGGGAAGCACCCTGTACAGTGCTACTTTAGATGACTTGAAAATAGAAGCAGGAAATGAAAGCCAAATACCTCAACTGAAGTTGGTTCAGTATTGATTATGATTATCATCATTTTGGTATTCATACTTTATCCTTAATAGCCAAAGTAGGCCTCTGTATGTGCTCAAAGGGGAAAAAAAAAAACCTTTAGAGATACAGGAAAAAGAAAGATATGAAAAGAGTATTGATAAGATACAAGTCTTAGAAAGAAAATAAGGGAGACTTATAAATAAAAATGAGAAAAATACTCAAACGCAGACAGGAATTTAAACATGCTTTAGAAAGGCCTATAAATGAAAATAAGAAAAAATACTCAGACAGAGGAATCTAGACAAACCTTAGAAAGACCTATAAATGACAATAAGAAAAATACTCAGGCATAGACAGAGGAATTTAGATAAGGCATAATGAAACTGAAAGGGAGTGGCCCAAGGTTGTTAGAAAACAAACCTTAGTTTATCCAGTTACTATATAAGACATATCAGCAGATGGTAAGTACCCTCAAGATTATGGAGAAATTAAATAGAATCCTATAGATATCCTAGATTTAAGGAGATTTAAGGAAGTGATCATTACAGATGGTATGTATTCACCGTGTCTGAAGCAAATATTAAATTCTTGGGAAACTCAAAAGAAGTATTCCCCCAAACTAGAAAGACTTAGCAATAGCAATATTGGAAGCTGGTCCTCAGTTACAATGGCAAACATGGTGGGAAGAGGAAGCTAGGGCCACAGAACAATGAGGTCAGGCCAGATGTATTGATATTGCCCAGGATCACTTGCTAGGTAAAGATCAATATGCTATAATGGTAGTTCACACCTTTAATCCCAGCACTTGGGAGGCAGAGGCAGAGAATTACAGTGATTTATATTTAAAAGCAGCTTGCAAAAGGCAGGCTGGACTTCAAAGGGAATGTCCTTTGCAATCTAAAAATAAATACTCACTTTTTTGCTTTTTTGTTTTTTTAAAAGATTTATTTATTTTATGTACATGAGTACACTGTTGCTTTCTTCAGACACACCAGAAGAGGGCATCAGATCCCATTACAGATGGTTGTGAGCTACCATGTAGTTGCTGGGAATTGAACTCAGGGCCTCTGGAAGAACACTCAGTGCTCTTAACCGCTGAGCCATCTCTCCAGCCCAAATAAATACTCTTAAACTTTGAAATTATATATGAAGAAAAAGGGGGAAATAGGCATTTCTATCTATCCACTAAAGAATATTTCATTTTAAAGCCATTTTTAAAATTTCAATTGAAAGAATAATACTTTTTCTATTGCCAAAAGGTATTTTGCCCTAGGAAAGATAGAAGCAGCCAAAAAAGGAACTCCCAAGAGTCAGGGTTGGCAGGCTTTTGCTTTTATCTTTCCAGGAGAATAAAAACATTGGATCCAAAGGGATCCGGAGACCACCGGACAAGTAAAGCACCTGAAGACAAAGGACAGATCAGCAAGAGAAAACGTCCCAAGAAAAGGAGTGAGTTGGCCAAGGGCTATTACCCACCACCTCCATCTTGGCTCTTCTGCCCTCTACAGACTAAGTGCAAATGATCTTTATGCAGTCCCAATTCAATTAAAAATTAAAGCTGGTTTGGGGGTTGGAATGTGGCTCTGTCCTTCTGTAAACCCATGCATGCTTGTTAAAGGACAATCCCAGATCTCTGCGTCATATCAGAAGAGTCACCTGTTATGGAACAGAGGAAAACAAAAAAAATAAAAGACTAGTCTACTGCCACTCATCTTTCTGAGAGCTGCTGAATATGAAGTTTAAAATGTAAGTTTTCTACCATTCCTAACAGTAATCTTTTAGGTTTCCGAGAAGATGATGGGGAGCCACAATGACGAATTCACCTGGATTGTGGTAACACTACCACTACACTCTCCCATGCCTCATCTGCTGCCAGGTTTGACACCTGTAGGTTGACTGCTATGTTCTACCAAGACAGGATTGCCACTAAGCTGACAAACACCACCCAAAGATCAGCTTCAGACTATAAACTGCTCAGGACATTCAGACTGCTGAGTTCATATGACACTTACACATTCAACAGGACTTTGAACTCAAAAATATTTAGTTCTAAGACTGCCAAATATGACCATGCTGGATATCGTGGAAAGCTCAGCAGAAATAGTTTCATTATTGTAATTACTGTGTTAAAGTTAAAAATCTTTCCTTTTTATATACAATAAAAATAGGAATAATATAAAAATAATGTAGGAATAACATAATGTAAGAATAAAAGTAGGAATAATATAAGAATAATATGGAAAAAGGTAGATTATGGGATCTACTTTTATAGATTTTTGTATATTGATTAAAAAATAAGGTTGTTTGGTTACACTGGTATAGATCTTTGTATATTGATACAAAATTAAGGTTATATTTTAGTTACAACATATTATGTATCAACTTCTTTTAAAGCATTGTACCTATGTAATTTTTAAAAATGTAATACCAAGTTCTAATCCCTTTGGAAGCTATTATTACAAATTGTTTAGGATAATTAAGAAATTAAAGTTAGCCGGGCAGTGGTGACGCATGCCTTTAATCCCAGCACTTGGAAGGCAGAGGCAGGCAGATTTCTGAGTTTGAGTTCGAGGCCAGCCTGGTCTACAGAGTGAGTTCTAGGACAGCCAGGGCTACACAGAGAAATCCTGTATCAAAAACAAAAACAAAAACAAAAACAAAAACAAACAAATAAACAAGAAATTAAAGTTAATAGTCAATCAAACTTGTGGTTTTGTTAGGTACTAGTTTAGTTCATCACAGATGTTTTCTTAGTTAATCAGATAGTAAATAGCTAGAGACAAGCAATATTTGGCAATTCAAATATACTGAAATAGTTGGTCTTCAAAACCATCTGAGATCTGTAGAATATGGCATTTAAAGATGTTTTATTTAAGACTTTTTCTTCCTTGACAATGAGACATGTCAGCTCCTGGCAGTACCCCCATTACTTTAAAGATGATGATGAGCATTGAAGAATCTCCTTTTGGAGTTTGCTTCAGATGTGGCAAGATGCTGCTGGGCACAAAACTGCCCTTGCTTCAACTGCTGACAGTATCCTGTCCAAGTTGTGGATAACCAGGACACAAAGAATGTTGACTGCCAAACTCTGGCAGGACAAGGTAGAGAAGTCCTATATAATAGTTCCTGCTTCACAGAAAAATCTGTCAGATATTCTGGGCCAGTAGGATGAAGAGATGGATGCTCCCATGTTGCAGAGGAATCTTGGGTAGCTGATCAAGCAATCAACAATCTCTGTCATTTCTATAGTTTTGGAAGCTGCTTGCTCTGCACTTCCTGCTTATGCAGGTAATATTTATCCTTCTCAGGTCTCTAATGGGTTTGAAGACTAGATAGTTATAGTCTCACAGTTAAGCTTAAGTTGTTTAGGATTTAAGACAATGTTTTAAGGGCTAAAAAGATGGTTTTAGGTTGATAAATGCAAGTTATGGTAGAAATTGATTTAGGTACAGAATTTGGGACTCATCAAGATGGGTTAGATAGTACTTTCTCCATCGTTATCAAGTACAAATAGACTGGATATTGTGGTTGTAATTCTTACCAGATAGTATATAGTTTATTGATGTTAGAGAAAGAGTCTTTTATTTAGACAAAAAGGGGGAAATGTTGTAGGATATTTGATCACATTATGAACCCCATGCTTGTGAATTGGAAAAAAAAAAACATTTTTGTTGTTGTTGTTGTTGTTGTTGTGGTGTGGCTCAACCCTAGCACACACCTTTCATCCAAAAGTTTTTGGTAAACAGGATTGAATAAAGTCAACCATAGGTCAAGAGGAGGATCAAGCAACCAGCTGACAGGAGTGAACATAAGAAAACACAGGAAATAGAAAGGAGGGACATTAAGTTGAAGGGGATTTGACACAGCATGAAGGAGAGAGGGCTTTTTCTCCCCGGGATGTAGGTAGAGTAAGGAGGTCAGCTGGGTGCTTTCTCTGCCTCTCTGAGCTAGCAGGTTTCACCCTAGCTAGCATCTAGCTCCTGGGCCTTCATTGGTAAACTCAAATGTTTTTGAGATTTTGTTTTTTAAAAAACAAAGACTGGTACCCACTCACAATCCTACTACCCTGGAAGCTGAGGCAAAAGAAACAAGAGTTCAAGTTCAACCTGGTTTACATCGTGGCTACCTGGCCAGGCTGAGTCACATAGTCATACATTGTCTCCACCACAGCAGTAAAATCAGACTGAAGTATGGGCTCAGTGGTAGAGGGCTCATCTAGCATTCGCAGCAACCTGGGTATAGTCCTCTGTTCTGAAAAAGAGAAATCTAGCAATGTCTTGAGTCTTCTGGTAAACCCTGTGTCTTAGGGTTTCATTGCTGTGAGGAGACACCATGACCACGGCACTTCTTATAAAGGACAACATTAAATTGGAGCTTGTCTAGAGGTTCAGTGGTTCAGTCCGTTATCATTATGGCAGGAAGCATGGCAGCATCCAGGCAGGCATGGCACTGGAGGAGATGAGATTTCTACCTCTTGTTCAAAGGCAGCTAGGAGAAGACCGACTCCCAAGTGGCTTGGAGAAGGGTCTCATTGCCAACCCTCATAGTGACACACTTCCTCCAACAGGGCCACACCTCCTAATAGTGCCACTCCCTGGGCCAGGCATATTCAAACCTCCACACCCTGATTCTCTCCACTTCTAGAAACTTCCCAGATACTGGTTGTGTTGGTCAACTTGTTATCAGATGGTGGAGATCCTATGGCACAGAGACAGTAGAAATAAGATCAAGCCTTATGACCTCATGGTGGGGGAGGGGAGGCTGAGGCAAGAGACTCACTGTGAGTTGAAGGCTAGCCTGAATGAGATATGGGCTCAAGAGCAGCGTGGGCGACTTGGTGATACCCTGTCTTAACACACACACACACACACACACACACACACACACACACACACACACAGGTAGGGGAAAGAAAATGAGGGAGAGGATACCACCAAGTCGCACTGCAGACAAGACAGTCAAGCAAGGCATCTTTACTATAGCTTCAGACTGAGCTAGCCAACTTCAGGGTGAGCCAAAGCAGTGTGCTGGGCAGTGATTGAAAGGGAGATCAGGCTGCTGTTGGCCGAACAGAGGCAAGCAGCAAAGTTTCATTGATTTTTCTGGAATGGATTAAAGCTTAGTAATTGCCCATTGGTCATGGGAAAGAAGATTTCAAAAGATCTTTGCCTTCTTGGGCACAAGCATTCTGGTCCTGTGGCTCGCAGGCTAATGGGAAGTGACTTAACCTAGGAACCACTGAATCACTCATTGTCACATAAATGTCCTGGCCCCTTGATTTGGTCTGAACCTCCTGATAAGGCTGAGGAAGTGCCAGTGCTTGAGCTGTGCAGAGAGGACAAGGTCAGGGTATAAGATACTCAAAGCAGCTGTAATGGCGACAGGCTGAGCTAATCCAGCATTATAGTCTTAGACAATTTAGAAGCGTGTGTGTGTGTGTGTGTGTGTGTGTGTGTGTGTGTGTGTGTGTGTATGTGTGTGTGTGTGAGTGTGTGTGTGTGTGTGTGTGTGTGTGTGTGTACTTGCTTAAACCATGGCAAACATGAGGGCAGATGACAATTTTCAGAAGTCAGTTCTCTCCTTCCACCTTATAAGCTCCAGAACGGAACTCAGGCCATTGTTCCAGCCCTCCAGGGACAGGTACAATATGAAATACGTGCCAGGACTTTTGTCCCATTCAGAGATCTGAAGCACAAGAAAAGAGTCCATGTTTTTAGTAAAAGTGACTTTGAGTTTCTGCAAAGTAACCAAAGCAACTACTATCACAATCCTGATGCCAGAGGTGTCATAGCAAAGCTGGAGGGACAGTCGGTGCACGACTCAGTGCTCTTAACCACCGAGCCATCTCTCCAGCCCCCAGCCTGGTATGTCATGGGGACACTTGGTGTACAACTCAGTGCTCTTAACCACCGAGCCATCTCTCCAGCCCCCAGCCTTGTATTTCATGGCAGTATGTTTCATAGCAAGGATGGTGAATGTGGGTGGAGTACTGAGCTGGACCAGTTCATGGGAACTGACTGTGAGATTCCCAAGGATTCGGTGCTCCCGTTGTTAAATGCAGCAATCATCAAAAGATTATGGTACAATTAAGCAAATTATACTGCAGAGACAATAAAATTTGAAAACCATCAGTTTTTCAACTATCTCATCGCATTTTAAGTTTTCTGTTGTAGAGGTTATTTATGTCCAGTGCATCTGTCGGGCAGAAGCACACACAGTGGCTTGCTTTTCTGCACACCTCTTCCCAAATCCATGTTTAGTGACATCATGTTCATAACTTGAAAGCAGCCATATGGAATATTTACATTTCAGAACATCAAATATAAAGGCAAGTGTTACCTCTAGCCTTTTCCAATGCCTGACATTGCCAAGCATTTCTGTTTTTGTTTATCTCATCAATTAAAGATAGAACATCATTTTAAACTCACATTTCCTAGGTTGACGTGAAAGAGGGGCTTTCATATGTTCATGCCTAGCAGTTTAAGAGTATCTCTCACTTTCATAAGTAGTATTTTAAAAATGTTTGTACTTGCCGGGCGGTGGTGGCACATGCCTTTAATCCCAGCACTTGGGAGGCAGAGGCAGGCAGATTTCTGAGTTTGAGGCCAGCATGGTCTACAGAGTGAGTACCAGGACAGCCAGGGCTACACAGAAAAACCCTGTCTCGAAAAAAAAAAAAAGTTTGTACTTTCTGCTTAGTTAATACACAGGACCCCAAATACTTAGTTGGATTCAAGGATGCAGAACCCACTCACTCATACGGAGAACCATACCATTTCAGTTATCAGTAGCTTAGAATGTAGCTCCTCCCCCAAGTAACCAGACCCTAGGGAACAGAGGAGAGTATCCTTCTCATGGTCCACTTAGCACTGAGAGTCATACATGATGCAACTTATATAATTATTAATTGCCGGGCAGGCTCTCTGCCAACAGAACCAGGCGAGAGGGAGAGAGCTCGGTCCAGCCGAGCCTCTCGGGGCTGAGCGGGATGGTGAGTGTCGCAGCCGGGATCTCCTGCCTCCGGAGAATAACCACACGGAGTCGGGAGTCTGTCAAAGCAGGAACTCGTTTTTTATGTATCAATCCTTTCTCTTATATAGGGCTGAGAGAGGAGGTGGAGTTTTCAGCTGGGGTGAGATGACATAGGGGGAGGGGAAGTTGACTAGGAGTATGGGGTGACTGAGGGAGCCAACAAAGTTACTCTAAGTCAGCAGGATCTAGGCAAAGGCAGGCTTAAGCAGGTTATGCTGAG
>NW_022196896.1:101187093-101214128 GCF_008632895.1 Mastomys coucha | reverse complement strand
GTTAACAAAACTCAAGCCAGGCTCAGGTTTGTCCTCAAGGCCCAAGCCAGGGCCAAATAGAGCCCAACAATTAATGAGTATTAATTGCACAAATTAGTAGGTTTACAATGATATCCAGAGAATGATTAAGAAACTGCAGAGTAGTCCTGTTACCCTCTGTCGGATCTTGGAACAGCCTTATTTGAAGTGAGAGTAACAGGACCTTTCCAGAATCTAACCCTGTTCATTCCCAAGTATAAAAGTAGCAGATGCCCCCAGAGACCTGTGATCCCTAGAAAGATTATTATTACACTCTTGGTGGGTCCACTCTGTTTTGAACCTCAGAGCCACAAGAGTCCCGATCCACGTATGGATGAGTTTTGTATGGGTGAGTTTTGTTTTTTGTTTTGTTTTTTTTTTATTTTTGGTTTTTCCAGACAGTGTTTCTCTGAGTAGCCCTGGCTGTCCTGGAACTCACTCTGTAGACAAGGCTGGCCTTGAACTCAGAAATCCACCTGCCTCTGCCTCCCAAGTGCTAGGATTAAAGGCGTGCGCCACCACTGAGTTTTAAGACTGCTTACTCAACACTCTTTACATGGAAATATACCATTGGAATCCCGCCCCCCCAATTGTTTTAAGTGGAAAGAGCCAGTAGGGACGGCTTATGCCTGTATCTCCGACAATTGGAAGATTGAGGCAGGATTGCCATGGATTTGAGGCCAGCCTGGGCTACATAGTGAGTTCTGGAAAAGCCTGAACAAAACTGAAACCCTATCTGAAAGAAAAAAAAATCATGAGTATCAGAATCAAATCTCAGGGCCACCCAAATAGCTGTGTGATCTTGAAAAGGTCACTGAATTCTGTGTTCATTTAACCAAGGATAGAAAAAAAACCTACGAAGCCTCTTGCAGTCGTTCTAGGCCCTGCAAACAAATTCATGGAGACAAAAGCGCAGCTGTGCCATTTGTAACTAGAGACCGATTAATCTCCTAATTCCGTTAATGCGTCCACAAAATGCTGACAGTAAAACTGTGAGGATGACACGCGATAACACGTTTAGATTTATCATAACACATGCTCATGGAGGTCAGCGGCTGTAGCTAACACCGCCAAGGCGCTAGAGGGCCCTGCTGCCGCGGTGGGTAGTCCTGCCGAAGGTTCTCCAGGAGCTGACAAAGGGAAGGGTGGAGGTAGTCAACGCCGGTAGGAGTCTGCTTGATGGAGGCGGGGCGAGAGAGGCAGAGGGGCGGGGCCTGCCGAGGAAGCCCTGAGGGGGCGGGGCTAGAGGAGCCGCCGGGACAGGATCTGAAGAGTAGGCCTGACGGGGCGGGGCTAGTGGCGCAATGAGGGCGGGGCCACGTGGTTAGAACGCAGCCTGATTTGGGGAAGGAGGGTTCGTGAGGCGGGAGCGGAACCGGAACGTATCTTGACGGGGGCGGAGCTATCGGAGTGGCGAGGGCGGGACGCGGCCTGACTGGCACAGAGCAGTCCGCGTGTCTGGAACGAGGCCTGATGGGAACTGAGCGAGAAGTAGGGGGGCGGAACCCGACGGAGGCCTGACAGGGGCGGAGCTCGCGGAGGACCGGGGGCGGGGCGAGGCCTGGTAGAGGCGGAGACCCAGTGCGGCCTGACGAGAGGCGGAGCCCATAGCTCGGCGAAGGCGAGGCCTGATCCGGGAGGGAGGAGCGGAGAGTCAGGGGCGTGCCGAAGTCCGACTCCTTGGGAGGAGTGCGGTAGGACGATGCAGGTGGGTGGCTGCCGCCGGTCCCGCCTCAACTTCGGCTTGACCGCAGGCCGCGCGCCCTTTCGGAGCTAAGCTTAAGGCGGCGCTCACATAGGCGTACTCGGCTTCAAAGTAAAACTGAAACCCTCCACGGTGGCCTGGCTTTCCCGGAGCCGGAAGGGCTATCCCGTGACCGACTGGGAGGCAGGACAAGTGTCGTGGGGTTTGATTCCGGACACGGTGGCGCGCCGGCTAGTGGCCTTTTCAGATTAGAGGTCCTCTTCCAGGCGGGATTTCCTAGCTGGGCGAGGCGGGGCTCATCTGATTAGGGGGCGGGCCTTTCAGATCCTGTAGCTCCAGGGACAAAACTGGGTGGAGGTCCTCTTGCCCTGGGACTGAGCCTTTTGAGCCGAGGACGATCGAGCTAGGAATCCACATCTGTCTCCAAGTAAAGCCCCCGGAAGCAGAGGTTGAGCCTTGGAGCTCTTAGTTCTAGCGGCTTTGGATCCTCCGAGCTCGGGTGAGAAGAGTGGTCTTAGATCTATCCGCAGTCTGAACTCTTCGTCTCCCTGTAGGTGGCCATGAACGGCAGGGCTCGGAAAGAGGCCATCCAGGCCACAGCCAGGGAGCTCCTCAAGTTCGTGAACCGAAGTCCCTCTCCTTTCCACGGTAGGTGACCAGGGTAAGGGAGGCTAGGAGTGGGAGTGACTTGACCAACTTCCATCGCTGTGAGATCCCTTTTCCTACAGTCGTGGCCGAGTGCCGCAGCCGTCTCCTCCAGGCTGGCTTCCGTGAACTCAAGGAAACAGAGGGCTGGGATATCTTACCGGAAAACAAGGTACTAAGGGATAATGTGGGGGCAGACCCTGTTTCAAAGCCCTGTGTTCATTAAGCAACTCACACCCCTGTCTTTCAACTCTCCCCCCACCCCCAGTACTTCTTAACCAGAAACTCCTCCTCCATCATTGCTTTTGCTGTGGGGGGCCAGTATGTTCCTGGCAATGGCTTCAGCCTCATTGGGGCCCACACGGACAGTCCCTGCCTCCGGGTAAGAAGTTAGGACTTGCTTGGACTGAAGGGAGGTACGGGGGCGGTTGGGCTGAAGAGATCCCAGAGGTAGAGTTTGGAAGTCCCTATCCCAAGGTCCCGGGAAGAAGGTAGACCCACCCGTTCCATGCTCCCCCGCATCCCCCCACCCCCACCCCCATACACTTTCAGCTGTCAACTGATGTGATATTTGCTCTGTATAACTTATTGCCTGAGTCTCCTTTCCAGATGTTGTCTTTCAGACATACCCATTCTTCTCATTCTTATGCTCAGGTGAAACGCAAATCTCGCCGAAGCCAGATGGGCTTCCACCAGGTCGGTGTAGAGACCTATGGTGGTGGGATCTGGAGCACATGGTTTGACCGGGACCTGACCTTGGCCGGACGAGTCATTATCAAGGTGGTATTAGAGGGGCTAGGAACTGGGGAGGCTCTCACTTCGGCAGCCTGAAGATTGAGTGTCACATTTCTTCAATGTACCAGTAAAGAGTCCTCGTGGGGAAGAAGGGACATGGTTATTCTGGGTTTAGTAAGGGATTTTATCAGCTGGATTTGGGAGGTGCCCAGTTCTGACCTGGCCAGTTGGCCACAGTGCCCTACCTCAGGCCGGCTGGAGCAGAGGCTTGTACATATAGAGCGGCCCATCCTGCGCATCCCACATCTGGCCATCCATCTGCAGCGAAATATCAATGAGAACTTTGGGCCCAACACAGAGATGCACCTGTGAGTCCACATCAAGGGCTGTGGTGGCTGTGAGGGTAGGATATAGCACCAGGGAACAGAGGGTCCCACTGGGACCCATAAGACTACTTCTTAGTGGCCATAATCAAGTTCCAGTTTTGGAAACCAGTTTTATCCATTTGGGGAGTGTGCTGGGAGTTGGAGGACCAGAAGAGGCTTACGTTCATGGCTGTCCCTCTCCCTTCTCTCAACCCATTTCCCCACAGAGTCCCTATTCTTGCCACAGCAATTCAGGAAGAGCTGGAGAAAGGGACTCCTGAACCAGGGCCTCCCAGTGCCACTGTAAGAAGCTCCCCTGGCACAGGGAGGGTGGGCAGAGTGGAAACAGACCAGTCCCCAAGAAAGGGGCAAAGAGATGAGCAGGTCCACCTTCCAACATCTCCTGCCTTACAGGATGAGCGGCACCACTCAGTCCTCATGTCCCTGCTCTGTACCCATCTGGGCCTGAGTCCTGACAACATCATGGAGATGGAGCTCTGCCTGGCAGACACCCAGCCTGCAGTAAGGAGTGGCTGTAGGATCTTGTGGTGGGGTCCTCCAGAGTCCCTGTCAACCATAGCATATCCCTGAAGCTCCTCAGTTAGTCTCATCCTTGATCTTCCCAGTAGGTCTTCCTCTGCTTTCAGTAGTTCCCAGATAAGCAGAGCATCTCCCTAGAAGACCCTCCTACTGAGACTGGGAGTGACGTGTAAGGTGGGGCCTGCAGTTTCTTCTGTGTGTGGTCCCTGTCTGCTCTGACCTATGCTGGCTCTGAACCTCTGAGGGCAAAAGGCCTGGTGCCTTCCAGGTGATAAGTAGGGAGCTGCAAAATCCTTGGCTCCTTGGTCCTAAGTTTCTGTTAGCTGTTTTCTTCCTTTTAGAGTTTCTCTGTCTAGAAAAACAATGTAGCCTTGGCTATCCTGGAACTCACTCTGTAGACCAGGCTGGCCTCCAACTCAGAGATCGGCCTGCCTCTGCCACCCAAGTGCTGGGATCAGAGAGGTGTGCACCACTGTCGCTGGCTGCTTTTCTTTTTCTTTTTCTTTTTTTTTTTTTTTTTTTTGGTAACTGACCTCTTAGCCCTCCTTTGGCCTGCTCCTCTGGGAGAAGTCAGATACTGTAGGATGCTTTCCTAGCATCCTCATTCTCTACTGAACAGCAAGAATAGTTTCCTGAGCGGACAGTCAAGAGTTGCTCTGGCCCTTGGGAACAGGTGAAGTGAGAGGGCCTGGGTACTTAGGTGTCCATCCTGCCTTTCTAGGTCCTGGGTGGGGCCTATGAAGAGTTCATCTTTGCTCCACGACTCGACAATCTGCACAGCTGCTTCTGTGCCCTGCAGGTGAGAAGCCAGAGCACCCCAGGCAGCAGGAGAGATGGGGAGTTAAGAATTGAGGTGGGAGCCCCAGGAGGTGGTAAGCCATGGCTGCTTAGCCAAGCCTTCACCCTGTTGGTGCTGGGAAGGGCCCATGTGCTGCAGCCTTGACATCGCTATTACTGTGCTGGTCTGGGACCAGGAGCTGAGGTGTAGAAAAGCTGACAGTGTTCTGGGTGCCATGGTGTCTTCTACTTTTCCTTAATGACCTCTGCCTAGGCACCATGAAAAACAATTCTCTCACTTTCTTCTAACTTCTCTCATTCTGCCCCTGACTTAAGGTTCCTCTTTGCCCCCACCAGCCTTCTTTGTGATCCTTGGGACCTCAGCAGGGCTGTTTGTACCTCTTGATTACCTTCGTGTTCTTCACTTTCTCTCTAACCCAGTCAGGCTATTTCTCAGCTTTCTACCCCTTTACCCCTCTCCTCTGCTTTTTAGCTTGCCTTTCCCCGCCTGTCTTGTGATTGGAGATAGGCTTTGGGTGGTAACGGTAGGTCTGGGGCCTGTGTCTGCTTCTGAGCCAACCAGCTGGACATGGACATGTCTAGAGCGGCTTACAGAAGCCCATCAGTTTGGCTGATCTCCATAGTCATTGGCCTCCCATGACTTACAGTTTCCGTCTGTCTTCAACATTATCCTCCTGCCTTCTGCATGGGAGCATACTAGAGCAAATACTCAGAGAATGGATTTACTTATTCCATTAGAAAGGTCCTCCTTCACCCTCTGCCAGGCAGTGCCCCAAGAGAAAGGTTGTTGAGAGCCCAGCCTTGCAGGGCAGCATGCCCCTCCCAGGTATTGGGAGACAAAGTTGGAAGAAGCAAAAGGTCAGGGGTAATGAGCCTGTCTCCTTCCCCATCTAGGCATTGATTGATTCCTGTGCATCCCCTGCCTCCCTGGCCAGGGACCCACATGTACGCATGGTCACACTCTACGACAATGAAGAGGTATGTGGGGGGCTGGGGCAGAGGTCCCTCTGGGGAGTATTCAGTAACTGCCTGGTGGCCCACACTCAAAGCAAGCCAGGGCATTCTAGAGGCTCCTAAGAGGGAGAAAGGAGAGCTGCCAATGTGTCCATAGCACTTGTTCCCTTCTGGCTCCGCATAGATCTTTATAATGGATTCCGTAGCCCGTATTCTCTTGTGTACCTTGCTGCATTCCTACCCCAAGGGTGGGGGCACTACACAGCTCTTCCTTTCAGGTCTGCGGCTTGGCACATAGTGGCCAGCTATGTTGTTTAGCTGTAATCTTGAAATGTAATAGTGGAGCTTGAGAGGTAGCTAGTTCTCTCATGTAACTCCCTGGGTGAGTTAGCAGTTTAGATAGGTCTCTGTCTATCACTCTAGTTGGTGTTCCATCTCTGGCCATCTTGTCTATACCCAGTCAGCCATAAAGGAGAAGGCAGAGAGAAGAGATGCCTGTGTCTTCAAGAGTGTAGTCCCAAAATGGAATTTATTATTCCTTATATTCATAGAACCTAGGATGGCCACAGTCAACTACAGAGGAAACTGTGAGTGCTGTCTCTAGCTGGGAAGTTAGTTGTGTGGCTTTAGCTTGGATCTTGTTATGAAAGGTGCCATGGATAGTTAATAGTCTCTGTCCCATGGTTCAAGAGAAATTAACCAGGGTGTCGTGACCCCTGCCTAGCCCTAGTGGAAACCTCATCAGTAAGTACTATTTCTAGTCCATAAATGACTAGGAATTAGTCTGGCCCTAGTCCACTGACAGTTGTTCAGAAATGATCTGGGCTTAGGTAAGTCTCTAAGGATACCTATCTCTGCCAAGTGACTCAGGCGGATCCCAGGCCATTCTGAACACTTAGCTCCTCTTTCAGTCCAGGCCCATGTCCAAATTCCCACAGTCAGTTCTCTGCCATCTGCAGGTGGGGTCAGAGAGTGCACAAGGAGCACAGTCTCTGCTGACAGAGCTGATTCTACGGCGTATCTCAGCCACCCCTCAGCGGCTGACTGCCTTCGAGGAAGCCATACCCAAGTCCTTCATGATCAGTGCAGACATGGCCCATGCTGTGCACCCAAACTACTCGTGAGTCTTCATACCAGGCACTGCTTATGCTAGACACCTGGCACAGCCCACTTGCAGGCTAGCTCTTGGCCCTGCCTTTCCATCTGTTGGGTGGTTCAGTAGTCTTCCTTTGGATTGTTCCAAGGCCAGACTTAATCAATGGCATGTGTTGCCTAAGACAGGTGTGTATGTATATTAAAGAAGCATAGTCTGTGACCTTGCTTCCTTTCATGGCCAGAATCTGCCTGAAACGTTTGTTCTGATGCTCTTGAGGGCATGCAGGGCTAGGTGGGAAAGAGTTCCATGACCATTAGTACCATCTGCCTTGAAAGGGGCGGTGGCTGTTGACAGCCCCCACTACAGTGTGCCCTCCTGGTCTTTATCACCTCTCATAGGGACAAGCATGAAGAAAACCACCGGCCCTTGTTCCATAAGGTAAGATACTGCTTCTCAAAGATGTGGTGGCCTGGCCGACTCCGGCCTATGTGGTTCACACAGGCCTCACATCGTCTCTGTTCTGTTTCCCCTCGACTTTTCCCAGGGTCCTGTGATCAAGGTGAACAGCAAGCAGCGCTATGCCTCTAATGCGGTGTCCGAGTCCATTATTCGAGAGGTGGCTGGCCAAGTTGGGGTCCCCCTGCAGGTGAATGTGCATCTTTTCTGGGAAGGCTTGGTGGAGGGACAGGATAAAGACATAAACTGATGTGCCCCCAGTGAGTGAGGAGCATAGGAGAGAGACTTTAGTGGATGGAGTCCCAGTGAATGAGAAGATCATCAGGGGTTTTGGGTGCAGAGCTAGATGCAGTGCTGGCTTTGTGGTGACTTTGACCTAGTTTGCTAAACTGTCTGAGTTTTAGTGTGCCCATCTGTAAAGTGAGGGTGATATTGAGCTCTGTCCTGCTGATTTCTGTAACGATTACTCCTACCACCTGGTAGATTAGTCCTGCCCTTTTTCCTTCTAATACCCCACATCTCCGTGTCTTTCTTAACTTGTACTTCAACCCAGAAGGAATATTCAGGACTGGAGAGCCTAGAATCCCAAGTGTTCATTTTCCCTCTGGCCTGAAATCACCTACCATTGTCCTCAGTTGCCCTGCATGTGTACACAGGTACTCCACATCAGAGATTGGACCCAGGGCAGTCCAGCGATGGACAACACCAAGTTCTGAGAGAGGCAGGACTAGACAAGGGCTGTATGCATCAGTGTCTCCATCTTGTCCCATGTGCTGTCTGATCATTCCACTCACAGAGAGGTCTCTAGGAACAAGTGAGAGGCAGCTGCTAAGAAAGAAATACTGTGGGAAGGTCCAGAGGGAGAACATCTCAGCCAGAGGGAACAAACAGAAAGATCCCCAGGGGGAATAGGAATGAGTTAGTCTAGTAGCAGAAGAGAAGGCCAGAGTTGAGAGCAAGAAGGACAAAAGAAGAGACTCACCTAGATCAATTTGTTTCTGAAGGTTTTTTTCTGGTGCCAGGCCTCAACTTCTTTTCATGACCCCTTCAGTCCTGGACCGTCAATTCAATGGCCACTGAGGCTGCGTCTTCACCACTGACCTCTTCTGGCCTCTCAGTGTCAAGCCTCAACTGCTTTCCATGATCCCTTCATGCCTTCACAACCAGTACCACCTGGGTGACTCTTACACATTACCAAGTCCAGCTGCAGCGCAAAGTTTAACCTTGGCCACCTCTGAAACACAGCTTCTCTGTGCTCTCAGAAAACACTTCCCAGAAGATTTCACCTCAGTGATAGTTTCTTCTTAATCACTGCTAATTGCTTAGCTCCAGCTGACCAGTATCCTATCAGTTGTCCTAGTAACGTAAAAGTTTCACTTTCAGTCCCAGCAAACTAAAACTACAGAATCTTAAAATAGCAGATGGCTCTGATAGTCTACTTTTTCCTCTGAAGTTTCACAAGCCAGGCATCTTCTGTACTCTCTTAACATTCTTATCTTCCAAGCTCCTACAGAACTTCCCACTGAGGTCTTAACACTCAATGGTTCTTCTAGCCCAAAGTTCCAAAGTCCTTCCACAATCCTCCCTAAAACATGGTCAGGTCTGTCACATCAGTATTCTGCTGGTACCAATTTGTCTTAGTCAGGGTTTCGATTGCTGCAACAAAACACCATGACCAAAAAGCAAATCGGGCAGGAAAGGGTTGATTGAGCTTACACTTCCAGATCAAAGTCTATCACTAAAGGAAGGCAGGGCAAGAACTCAAGCAGGACTGGGACCAGAAGGCAGGAGCTGATGTAGAGACCATGGAGTGCTGCTTACCAGCCTGCTTCATATGGCTTGCTCAGCCTGCTTTCTTACAGAACTCTGGACCACCAGCCCAGGGATGGCCCTCTTCCCCATTGATCACTAAGAGAAAATGCCTTATACCTGGATCTCATGGAAGCATTTCCTCAGCTGAGGGTCCTTCCCTTCTTATGACTCTAGCCGTGATGACTGCCACACAAGCCTGCCAGTGCAATGGGTTAATACTTGACTAAAATTTGACTTTTATATTTCTGTTTTACATTTAAAGATCTTAAAATCCAGTTTCATATTATGATTTCCTTGATTTTTTTGTTGTTGTTTTTGTTTGTTTTGAGAGAGGGTCTTATGTAGCCTATTTAGCTTCAAACTCACTATGATGCAGAATATAGTCTTAAACTCCTGATTCCTCCATCTCCAGAGTCTTGGGATTACAAGTGTGCACCACTATGCCCAATGTATGCATGGCTGGGGATTAAACCCAGGGCTTTATGTGTACTTGGGCAAGCACTCAACCAAGCCAGCAGTGATTGTTAGAACATTAAAACTATTAACTTTTTTTTTCCTTTGGTGTTGGGGTTTCACACTGTGTATGACAGTAACAAAAAGGTAGAAGACATAGAACTAAATGGTCTTCCAGCCCTGTGGCTCTAGGGTAGCTTCCTCCTTGATCTTAGTGAGTGTATCTAGTGTTTAGCTTATGACCTCTCCTCCTCTCTCCAGGACCTCATGGTCAGGAATGACTCCCCGTGTGGTACCACCATTGGACCTATCTTGGCTTCTCGGCTGGGGCTTCGGGTGCTGGACTTAGGCAGCCCCCAGCTGGCCATGCACTCTATCCGGGAGACAGCCTGTACCACTGGAGTTCTCCAGACCCTCACCCTTTTCAAGGTAAGTTCCACCTGGTCCTCCGCTCCACTACTGGCTAGTCTCAGTGCTGGGGGCTGGTTGCTATGGAACTACAGTGTAGTAAACCATCCCTGTGTCAGCTTCCATCACTCTAACAAAGTGTGGGTTAAGCAGTTCATAAGAAGTCAGCCGTTTCAGAGGCTTTAGTCTATGGCTAGCTGGCTGTTGATTTGAAGCCTGCGATAAAGCAGAATATCATGACAAGAGCATGCGCTAGAGGAATCTGCTGCCATGAGAGTCAGGAAAGAGAGGGGCTTGTGGGGAGGAGGAAGGAGAAAATGGGTTCCAGTGTCCCTCAAAGGTATGTTTCATCCTAGGTGACCTAACTTCTTCCTTCCCTTCAGGCCCCACTCTCTCCCAATAATACTAAGCCTTTAACACAGGCTATACCATTCCTCATTTTCAAGGCCTCAGAGGAAAGTGGTTGGCTGGAAAGGGCCGAGGGATGAGGCATAGAAGCATAGAAGCCTCGGTGCTTCTGTTACTAGACTGGAGGTGATGGGAGGTGCGTGGTGGGCACTGCCGTCAGCTCACTCACTAATTCCCAGTTCCCTCTGACTCTCATTTTAGGGCTTCTTTGAGCTGTTCCCTTCAGTAAGCCGGAACCTCTTAGTGGACTGAGGCCCATTGCCAAGACTTGTCTTCCACCCCTTCGATTGAGAGGGGAGGATTTCAATTTAGTTGATGCTGGATTATTAAAGTAGATTTTCACTCCAACTCTGTTGTGCTTTTCCTGAAGCTGCAGGGTAGGGGATTGAGCCTGGCCTGAACCTCTGGAACCAGACCAGAGGTGAAGGTCAGGTGCAGGTAAAAGGTCGTCCCTCCCCACATCTTAACCTGAACCAGGAGCTCCTGTTCACAAGGGGTTTCACACCACTTATTATTTTATTAGATCTATTTTATGTGTATGAGTATTCACAAGAGACTTCATTCACACCATGTGTTGTTTTATTAGATCTATTTTATGTGTATGAGTGTTCACAAGGGGCTTCACACCACTTGTTATCTTATTAGATCTGTTTTATGTGTATGAGTGTTTTGCCCACTTGTATGTATGTATGTGCCCAGTGCCCATAGAGATCAGAAGGCATTGGTCCCTTTGGAACTGTAGTTATGAGCCACCATGTGAATGCTGGGAACTGAACCCAGGTCCTCTGCAAGAATAATAAGTGAATAAACACTGAGAGGTCCCTCCAGCCCAGCTTGAATGGCAATTCATTGTGATTTCGATCTCCCAGACTTTTAAGAGGTTAGGCTATGGGGCCAGAGAAATGGCTCAGTGGTTAAGAACACTGACTGCTCTTGCAAAAGATCCAAGTTCAGTTCCCAGCACCTACATGGTAGCTCATAACCCTCTAGCTCCAGTAGCAGGGGATCTAGTGCCCCTCTTCTGGATCCCACGGATACTGCATGTACATCTATGTCATGCACAAACATACATGCAGGTAAAAGCTCGTGCACATAAAAATCTAAAAAAAAAAAAAAAAAATACGGTTCAGCAAAACCACTTATATGTTTGTGTGTGCTGTATAAACGGATTTATTTACCAATTGGCTCAAAAGTATTGACTCTGTAGAGACTGTGGGTATTGATTATATTATTTCAAGTTTCTTATGTGTGTATTTAAATCTTTTTATATTAAAAAATGCAGACAAAGATTTAGAAGTTCAAGGAGTGATGGGGAAAGAAATCCCAGTAGAATGAAAGCACAAGGTGGTGCATGCCCGTGCCCCAGTGCTCACTGCGGAAGTTGGGACCAGAAGATCCAGTTTGAGGCTGTCCTGGCCTGTATAGCGCTAATGTGTCAAGAAACAAACAAAGCCAGGAGAAGCAGACTGTTTCACAATCTGCTGTGTAAAAGGAAATTACAAAGTTCAGATCTCAGCTCCTGTGTAAAAACCCGCATGCTGTAACCCATGTGCTTAGGAGATAAAGGCAGGCATCAGTGGAGCATGCTGGCCCTTAGCCTGGCTATAGTTTCAGTGAGAGACTGTCTCAAGGAAGTAAGGTGGGGAGATTGCGAATGCCACCTGACATCCTCGCCTCCACTCGCACTCCCCAAAAGATTCATACACTCACACACACAGGAGTGCATATAGGTTACACACACAATGACAAATTAAAAAGGAATAGGTGGACTAAATAACTAAAATGCTTGCCTGCCTGAATATTTTCAAAACTGTAGCTGTTTGACCCACGTGGCTAAAGTTAAGATGGCGGAATACATGAGAGCCCTAGCCTTGGCAAATTGTGGATGACTTTGGTACCGTAACTGGTGGCCTTTTCAAGCAATCAAAGGTTTCTGAAATTCTGAGTTTGGTTGGTATAAACCATAGACTGTGACCTACTTGACAGCTATTAAAGGGCCCCATACTTGGAAGGTAGCTTTACATCAAGGAGGTGTGTTTTCTATTCTGTGATTCAACTCAGGAAAAGAGCCCTGTGACTTCGTCACTAGTGGCTCCTTACCAGGATTACCCTGGCAGCAAAACTGCTGCTGTCTACAGCTGAGTCAGTGGGGCTGTTATGGGTGCCGTATTAGGTCCTTTTATGTCATGATAAAATACCATAACTTAGAAATTTATAGGAGAAGCCGGGTGGTGGTGGTGCACGCCTTTAATCCCAGCACTTGGGAGGCAGAGGCAGGCGGATTTCTGAGTTCCGAGGCCAGCCTGGGCTACAGAGTGAGTTCCAGGACAGCCAGGGCTATACAGAGAAACCCTGTCTTGAAAACAAAACAAAACAAGAAATTAATAGGAGGAAGAGTTCATGGGGCTTATTGTTCCAGAGGGAGAGCCCACCATGGCGGAAGATAACATCCCAGCAGGGCACAGAGCAGACTGAAAGAGGTTACAAACCTTCCAAGCCCACACCTAATGACATGCTTCCAAGACTGCACCTCCCAAAGCTCCATAACCTTCCCAAATGGTGCCACCAACCGGGGACCAGTTCAAAACTTTAATCTCTGGGGACCATTGTGCATTCAAACCACTACAGATGTCACTCTAGTTTTAACTGAAGTAGCTGCTGTCTTGCTGCCTTGTTAAGCTCTACCACTACAGTTTCCCCTCAGTTTGCTAAAGATGCACAATGATCTCCACACCAGTTACCACTCTCTCCTTTAGTTAGAGTCCCCACATGCTCAAGGACACCTTAGGAATGCTCTGACTGAATGAGCTGTTCAGTAAGGTTCCAGAAGTCCTGGTTACAGCGTGTGAGACCACCATGGCCAAATACAGAAGCAGACTTTTAGTATTTTTTTCTACTTACAGGACTATAGAGGGAGGGATAAAAGGTACTGTTTGTTTACATTTGGGTTGCATTCATGACCAAAATAAATGTCTGACTTAGAGAACATGTAAGAAGTACTTAGACAAAAAGACCAAAGGGTAAGTAATAATGAGACATGACCATCATTTCCTTGGTGACTTCTCGTGCATAGTTATCCAGACAAAGGGCTCCTGGAGCTTTTTCTTTGAAAATTTCCAGCTGTGAGACACACTTAAAACAAACAAGCAAAATGGATGTGGTTTTTTTGTTTGGTTTGATATTGGTCTTTTTGAGACAGGGTCTCACCTTTGTAGCTCAGGGAGGCTGTACCTCGTTTGTAGAAGCAGTTTCCCAGGTATTATGTATATCAGTCAGAATTCCTAGAATTGTATGCTTTGAGCTAACCAAGCTCAAAGAGTGAGCGAGCTTTAAGACAGAGCCTCTCATTATATACCACAGGCTAGCCTCAGGGTGATCCTTCTTCCTTAGTCCCCCAAGTGTTAGGATTATAGTGTAGTTGATTCATTTAAATTTTACCTCAGTGAAACCAAAAACACTTTAAAAATCAAGTCTTCACTCTGGAAGACGTTAATGATGGGGATCTTTATTTAACAATTGTCTTTTGGGACACAGGGACACAGCTCTTTGTGTGTTTTTGTGCTCAGTATACACATTAATAAGAACAAGATGAACAATCCAATAAAAATGGGCAGTGAGTGAATATCAACTTCACAAGCAAGTTACTCAACAAGGAAACACCAGGTAGAGGGCTGGGGCAATAGCTCACTGGATAAAGGTTTTGCTATGCTTATATTGAGGATTGAAATGGGATCCCCAGCACCCACATAGAAAGCCAAGTAGGCATAGTGTGTGGTGAGGATTGAAATAGGATCCCAGCACCCACACAGAAAGCCAAGGAGGCATACCGTGCAACTTTGCCATCTACCTCTTCCTCCTTATTTGGAAACAAGCAGCCACTGTACTTTGGTGTTTCTGTTGGTGTTTTTTAGAGTTTTAAACAGAGCCATGTATGTGTTCTTTGTGGTTGTCCTTACATGTTTTCACATGAATAATTACTGAAGTCCTAATTGGTTATTTCTATGGACTAATATTTACTAAGTAAGCTGCCTGCCACTGAGCTATCATAATCTCCAGCCCTCTTTCCACCTTTTTATTTGTGGTGTGTGTGTGTGTGTGTGTGTGTGTGTGTGTGTGTGTGTGTGTGAGAGAGAGAGAGAGAGAGAAAGAGAGAGAGAGAGAGAGAGAGGGAGGGAGGGAGGGAGGGAGAGGGAGAGGGAGAGGGAGAGGGAGAGAGAATGTATATAGTGGAGTTCTGAGGAGAACATTGGGTCAGTTTCCTGCTTTATCGCTCTGCCTTATTTCCTTGAGACAGGGTCTCCATTGAACTTAAAGCTAGGCTGATAGCAAACAAACCATGGCAGTCCTCCTGCCTTCATGTCTCTCTGCCCCCAAGTGCTGGAGTTACAGACGGACACAAGCCATACACAGCTTTTTACATGGATTCTGGGGATTTGAACTCTGACCCTCAAGATTACACAACAATCATCTCCCCAGACCTCTTTCTGTTTTTGAAACAGGGTCTTGCTAAGTTACCTTGCAGGGCCTTGAATTTGGAGTTCTGCCTCAACCTCTTGAGTAGCCAGAATTGCTGACCTGTGCTACAGGGACCAGCTTATTTTCTGAGTCATTACTTCTGTTTGATGATCTGTTATTTAGGATTTTTGCATCTGTATTTATAAATAAAATTAATTTGCAGTTTTTGTACTATTTGGTTCAGATAACAGGGTTACTATTACTTCAGAGACTTTCTTTTTTTAATATTCTGGCAATTTTAAGTAGCATTGGGACTTTTGGAAGTCTATAGAGTTAGGCTCTCTGACAAACTATGGATTGAATATTGTTCTGGGAAATTGTTTTATAACTTTATCATGTAGAAACTGGTGCCCTTAAGCTTCTGCCTCTAAATTGCCACACCCACTCCAGTGGAGTCTGCACGACAGCAGTCCCTGAGGCGAAAAGGTTCAAGGAAGCTAGTCTCCTGGAGCCCCTTGGCATTCCCTAACTGGGATATAGTCCAGATTTGTCCTTGTGATAGTCGATGGAGGGTCTCACATGGTTTCTTTCTGTATTGTTTTATTATTAGGTATAAAGGTGCCCTCATGTAATTACTTGACTAATAGTTAAGCTAAATTGGACATTGTTTTCTGGCCTTCACCAGTGTCCCAACATCCTAGTCTATGCTGAGACGAACCTGGGCTTGGAATTTCATAAAGAATGTTACCCATTCAGACTAATTGCCTCCAGCATTGTTAGGGAGATAGTGAAAGAGGTCCAGCTTTGGAGTTTACTGAATAAGAGTTAATTATCCCAGGGCAAGTTCAACTAAGAATCCTCATTACAGTCACTTATGGCAGACCACATTAGAATTGCAGCTGAGTCACTCCCAGGAATTAGATTATTTTTTTGTTCTTGGTAAGGTTAGCAAGAATGGGACCCCTGGGGCATACTTCTGCTAGCCCAGAGGATTAGCATAGTTGGGTGTTTACTAAGGACAGCTGGTGGTGGGGTGGGTTATACAATAGACTAGAATGGAAACTATTTGCACCTGGCTTCTAAGATTAAGCTGACCTTAGATAAGGCTGACTTTCCTTCAGTTGTAACCCCTGCTTAGTTCCTGTCACTTTACATGTATATATTTTTCTATAGAAACATTGTGCTTCAAATGACCTTGATGTACCTTGAGTGTTGTGCTGCCTGATTCTTCTTTTTCTTTTGTAACAACCATAAAAGTCTGATGCTTTTTTAAGAATACACTCTCAGATTCAACACTCCCTTGTGTCCATGTCTGTGTGTCATTTTCACCAACTCATTGCCCACCTGATTACTGGAACCCTGATTTTTCTTCGGGTTGAGGGACCCTTGACTGGCCTGCCCTGTGGCACTAAATGGATCGATTTTCACAAATTTCATGTGAATACTTATGTAGGCATTAATATTTATTTGCATATTTTTTTATAAAGTCCCTTCCTAAGGTTTTTTCATATGTTGAAGTTTGCTTCTGTTAAATTTCCCATCATTATTTTACCCCTCCTTACCCCTTATTTCCTTCTCTTCCTGGTTCTTTTTTTTCTGCTTTCTTGTCTTCTCCTTTCCCTCCTTTGTCTATGATTGTTAATTCCTCTTTTTTTTTTTTTATCTAGAACTTTGTTTGATATATGATGATTTCCCCTCTCCCCCCTACCCCAAGTACCAACATTTTACTTTGTCAGTGCTAAGTGTGGTAGTAACAAACCCTGGTGTGGGTCATGTCCGTCCCTGGGCTCTCACTGAGCGGTGGCTGCACTTTGCAAGGCAGAGTTAACTAACAGTCAAGATGCTGTTGGTGAATTCGGTTCCTCCTGTTGATGGTGATGATAGAACTACATTCAGCACCCCAGAGCCTGGACGTCAGCGCTCTGGCATCAGAGTCTGGTAGTCTTTTTTCTGTGTCTTAACCATGCTGTTTTCCTTTCTGCCCATTTCAACCTAAATGACTTTTGAGGGTTGTCTAAATAGATTCAAATGCTGACAGCTACCGTGGTTCCACTTTCAGCTGTCAGTATCTAGAATTTTTTTTTTTTTTTTTTTTTGTATTTCGAGACAGGGTTCCTCTGTGTAGCCCTGACTGTCCTCACTCTGTAGACCAGGCTGGCCTCGAACTCAGAAATCTGCCTGCCTCTGCCTCCTAAGTGCTGGGATTAAAGGCATGCACCACCACTGCCCAGCTAGTATCTAGACTTCTTGGCCTGAGCACTTCCTTTTGCTATGTGACAATTTTTTTCTTTTTCTTTTCCTTTTGTATATGTATGAGTGTTTCACCTGTATGTATGTATGTATGTATGTATGTATGTATGTGTACCATGTGAGTGCCTGGTGCCCAGAGAGGTCAGAAGAGGGCATCAAGTTTCATGTATCTGAAGTTAGGCATGGCTGTGGTGATGGGAACTCAACCTGGATCCTTTGCAAGAGCAACAAGTACTCTTAAACACTGAGCCATCCCTTCAGTGCTGACAAGACTGTCTACTCGTCACTGGAAGTGCTAGGGAATGCATGCTCCTCACTGCAGGGCAGCTCTATCCTGGCATGACAAGGATTTTCTGTGTGAATCCTCCCACGTCCTCCTGTCTTGGATGAGACAGCTCTGAGCTGAGAGTTCACTCACTGGCAACATTAAGGTCCAGAGTCCAGCCTCATGTCTGCCCTTTGCTGCTGTTCCAGTGCTGAGATAAAAAGTGTGAGCAGCTTAGCCTTACATTCAAGTCTTTGTCTCAGGGTCTGCTTCTGGAGAAATCCACCCTGAGTCAGAATTCCTTCAACAATGAGAATTGGACAAGAATGACTGCTCTTAGCCACTTTTCTACAGAAGAGAGGCAATAAAGGAACACAAGGTACATAGACTGGAAAGAGGAGCAAAGCTTATTTTTGGATGCCCTTGGCACCGTAGAAAATCCCAAAGATATTCAAAATAATGAGAATATTTATCAAAAAAGCTGACTGAAAAAAAATCAATATAGTAAAATCAATTCCATTTCTATCTTCTAGCAATGACTAGTTAGAAAATGAAAGTTTAAAGAGGCTTGCTTCTACCAAGTATAAGGAATAAAATACCTGTGATTAAATATAAAAGATGTACAAGATCCCCACAGAGAAAATTTGGTTCAAATAATTTGACAAGATCCTTTTTGTAGATGCAAAATTCATTGTAAAAATATCCATTACCCATCAAACTGATATATAGGTTCAGTACAATCCTATAAAAATGTTAACAGGTTCCTTCTTGTTCTTGATTTTTTCTTTTGTGCAAGTTTGCAATCTGAAATGTACACACACACACACACACACACACACAGATTGAGAAATAGTCAATATACTTTAATTATATTTATTTATTTAGGGGTTATGCATATGCCAGAGTGCACACATGGAGGTCAGTGGATAACTTGGGGGGAGTCAGTTCTCTCCACCCTCAGAGTCCTGGGGATTGAATTCAAATAGGCTTGGTAACAAGTTTCTTACTTATTGAGGCTTTTTGCTGGCCTTAGAAAAGAATATGTATATATATATATATATATATACACATATATATACACATATATATACATATATATACATATATGTATATATACATATATGTATATATACATATATATATGTATATATATATAATATATGTATATATATGTGTGTGTGTATATATATATATATATATATATATATATATATATATATATATAATGTTAAACCTTGTCTCAAAAGCTGGGGAGAAGAGAGGTAGGGGAGAGACTGGGGGGGCAGAGGGAGGGGAAATTGTGGTTGGGATATAATATATGAGCAAAGAATAAAAAAAGAAAACTACATATTTATAAATGAAAATATGCTTGTTAGTCATATATACATATATATATGTGTGTATTTTTTTATATATATATACATACACACACACACACACACACACACACACACATACATGTATATCCTCCCTACCATAATGGGGATGGTCTCTTATCTCTGTAGCTCTGGCTGTCCTGGAACTCAATGTGTAGAGCAGGATGGCCTTGAATTCACAGAGAGCCACCTGCCATTGCCTCCCAAATGCTGGGATTAAAGACATGTGCCACTACACATGGTTCTGCTCAAGATAATTTTAATGAAGATAATGGCCCAACCAGTGTGGAAACTTATTACAAAGCTGCAGAAATTCAGAACATATATTTATTGCTAAATCAAGGATGGCCTGACCAAATATAACACAATGTACATGAATAGCTGATGCTTGATTTATACCATATGTGGTAATCCAGCTGGTCTTCTTAGTAAATGAGATGTAGAGATTATGTGTCCATATAGAAAAATAAAATTTGAAAATAATGGACAAAACTAATTACAAGTGTATATTTACCTTAAAGTTAAATTGGAGAACAATAAAGTGCCTAGAAAATACTAGAGGAAATCCTTTTCTGACTTTGGTTAAACAAGATATAGTAAACACTAAGCATAGAAGACAATATGATGAATTTGATCCTGTTAAAATTCAGGCACAGGGTCTGGGTATGTACTATCATATGTAAGACCCTGGGCCCAACCGCCAGCACTGGGGACAAAAAGATGTAATTAGAGAATTAAGGATGGGCATGGTAGCATACACCTGTAAATCTCAGCTCTCAGGAGGCAGAGTCAGGAAGTTTGAGACCAGCCTGGCCCGTATGAAACCTCGTCTCAAAAGCTGGGGAGAAGAGAGGTGGGGGAGAGACTGGGGGAACGGAGGGAGGGGAAATTGTGGTTGGGATATAATATATAAGAGAAGAATAAAAGAAGAAAACTACATATTTATAAATGAAAATATGCTTGTTAGTCATCAAATACTAGTTCAACTGTGAAACTGTGTTTGACCTGTAAAATATCAAGTTCATATAATTTCATGTAAAATATAGATACATGTGTAGGTATACATTTTTTTTTTGCAAACCTACTTTTAATAAGGGTTCAAGCTCTCCTCTAGCCCACCACCAGCAGAGGCAGTGGGAGGAAAAAGTTATTAGGATCTGGGGAAGTGGACCTGTCCAGCAGTAGTTCTCTCAGGGCAAGCTCCATCTTCTGTCTTAGCAGTTCAGTGCTGTAGCAAACACCAAATACGGCTCAGCAGCTGCAGACCAGTCCTCGAGGCGAGCAGACAGCACACACCAACTGGCAGCTACAGTGCAGTCCGCTCAGCAGGCAGACACCAGGCACGAACCAGCAGCTGTAGTTGAATCGTGGAGAAACCACAAGGCTCACCAACCAGCCAGCCTGAAGTGAGGCTGCTGAAGTGAGTGACAAGCTGCTGCAGGAACCTCAAGAACAGTTGTCAGGTGAATTTCTCTCAAAGGCAGCCTAACCACAGTTGAGCCCAACAATGCTATGTAAGGCAAACCAATAGATGCCTTTCTTTAGCAAAGAATAGAATAGTGAGGTGGGACAAACTGAATCAATGCTCAATGCTCATCTCCCACTGTCGGGGGGTCATATTTATACTCCTTCCTCATGGATCCTTTCACATGTTTGCTATATCAAAAACATCACCAGGAGGTGGTGGCGCACACCTTTAATCCCAGCACTTGGGAGGCAGAGGCAGGTGGATTTCTGAGTTCGAGGCCAGCCTGGTCTACCGTATGAGTTCCAGGACAGCCAATGCTATACGAAGAAACCCTGTATCGAAAAAACAAACAAACAAAACATCGGTTGACATAATTAACTTTCCAAAGAAACTAGAAGTTTCTACTGCATACCCACTAATACAAACAAGATACAAATTAAAACCATGAAAAGAAGCCAGTAGGGCTGGTGAGATGGCTCAGTGGGTAAGAGCACCGACTGCTCTTCAGAAGGTCATGAGTTCAAATCCCAGCAACCACATGGTGGCTCACAACCACCCGTAATGAGTTCTGACACCGTCTTCTGGTGTGTCTGAAGATAGCTATAGTGTACTTACATATAATAAATAAATAAATCTTAAAAAGAAAAAGAAAGAAAAGAAGCCAGTACACATCCATCACAATAGCCCTGATTGTTAGTCTTGACCCACAACTTGATTGGATTCTAAGTCACTATGCAAACAAACCTCTGAGGATGTCCTTGAGGGACGATCTAGCCTCAGGAAGTCATGTTGGTACTGTTCCATGAACTAGGGGACCTGGACTGCATAAGATGAAAACGCAAGCTGTGCACGGGCTTCTACTGCTTCCTTCTTTCTACCTGTGGATCAAGTGTCACCAGCTAGCCCCATTCCTGTCACCACACCTTCCCTGCCATGACGGACTCTGGAAGCCAAAGCAAACCCTTTGATAGATACTTTCACACACCAATGAAACAAATAACTAATATAATACATATTTTAAAAATTAAATCTGCCTATGCTGAGTGTTGGTAAAACATCAGTCTTAGCGGGACCATAATCAGGCGTCCGCTTAGGGCATCACTTTGGCGTTATAACCCTGTAACCTAGGTGTTCACCTTCAGCAAGTGTGTCTGTGTGTGCACTGAGAGATATGTTCGAATATATATGAGCACCGCTCATGAGTTCCAAACTGAAAACAACCCAAGAGCCTGTAACAGTGCAATAGACAGCAGCGTTGTGGTGTCTGAGAAATACAATTTTAGATATTTCTTTATGTGGAAGAATGCAAAATTACAACTACAAAATTTACTACTACAGCAAAACCATGAAGAATATGTTTAAAGGAGACAAGGTATGGTGGTTTGAATGATAAGTGTCCCCCAGAGTCTCTGGTATTTGCATGCTTGGTCCTCAGTTGGTCACCCTTGGAGAGGCTTAGGATGTGTGGCTTTGCTAGAGGAAATATGTCATTGGAGGTGAGTTTGGGAGCCTAAAGACTTACGCTCTCTCTGCTTCCTATTTGTGGTTCAACATTTGAGCTCTCAGCTTGCTGTTCTGGGCACCAAGCCTACTTGCTGCCTCTCTTCTCTACCGTAGTGGTGATGAACTCTTATTCCTCTGGCTTTGTTAGCCCCAAAAAAACTTTTCCTTCTGTAAGTAGCCTTGGTCATGTTGTTTTATCCCAGAAATAGAAAAATAACTAATACACCAGGCCTCTGCCCTTCTGGGTTTTAAAGACAGAATTTGAGTCATTGATGGGGTATGGACTGGGACCCCAAGGGAGGCTGCAAATGAAATGAAGTAGGATTTGATTCATGATTCACCTGGATAGCATCTGTTTCCCCAGCAATCATGTCCCTTGTTTATACAGTCACCCTCATTTATGAGAGCACAGACAGAGATATTTCATATACTAAAGTCCATTTCATTATTCAACACATTTATTCTTTGACTTTGCACTCTGAGATGAGCTCAGTGTCCCACACTAGAAACTGAGGATGGGATGATGAAGAAAACATTCATGTCCTCTGCTCTCTTGGAATTTAGACTCCAGCTGGGTGACACGAATACATCAACAAGGGCATAAAGCAGTACATAATGATAACACAAAGGTTATGATGTGATAATAATTGTTAAGAAAGTGGAATTGTTGGTGAAACAGAGATAATACTGGAATGCAAAGAGAGAGAAGGTAAGGTTGGGCCTTGCGGGCCAAGGTCAGGTGGTATCTTAGTTACTGTTCTATTGCTGTGAATCAGCCAAGGCACCTTATAGAAGAAATCATTCAGTTGGGAGCTTGCTTACAGTTTCAGAGGTTAGTCCTCTAGCATCATGGTGGGGAGTGTGGTAGCAGGCATGCAGGCAGGCATGGAGCTGGAGAAACAGCTGAGAGCTTTACATCCTGATCCATAGGCAGGCAGCATAGAGAGAAACACTGGGTCTTCCATCACTTCTGAATCTTCAAAACCTTTACCTTCTCCAACAAGGCTACTAATCCTTTCCAGACAGTTCCATTAACTGGGGACCAAGCATTAAAACGTATGGGCCTATGGGATCCATTCTCATTCAAACTACCATAGGGGCTTAGCAGTTATTGGAGGAGTGTTAAAGAAATTCTTGAACAGTGTTAACCAAGGGAGTAACATGCTTGGATTGACAGTTTAAAAAGCCCCTGGTATTTGTGAAATTATAAGGAGGTGCAAGAGTCAAACAACAAATACTTAGCAAACATTGTGAGCACCAACAACGAGCCAGATACTGTTCTAGGCGCCTGCCAAGTTACCTGCCATTCCAAGTGCTCAGTATCAGGTAGAAGACGGTGGGTGAAGTGAGGGTTCACTGGGACTGGAAAAATGTCGGTTGACAAGAGAAAAATGTTCCCTGGAAGAAATAATAACAATCTGCAAGAAAGGCTAATGGCCAAAAAGGAAAATTGGAGAAAGAGTAGAAGTACCTCATCACTGATGTTGAGTGTTTACCATGTGTCAGTCTTATGTGACAGACATCCTACAGATATAGAACCTAGGGCACAGAGATGGTACAAAGCTGCTGGCAAGTATGTGAGCTTGATCACAAGCAGTCTCACCCAGGACACCCGACTATCTTCCTCAGAGTTGAAGCATTTCATCCTGGAGGGAAGTTCCTTAAGACTCTAAGGGAAGTTCTAAGAGAGGCTTCCTAAGACTCAAGATCTAAAGGAAGCAAACAACTCAGAAGCCTCAGGAAGTCCCTGAAACTTACCAGAGCACAAGGCCCCTCCTTCTTCGTGGTTATTTAAGCTGTAAGGACTAGTTAGGAAAAGAGTCTCTGAACTGTGGAGCTGCTTGCAAGTGAAGCACAGGGTTCCAGAGTCATAGCTTTCACGAGTCACTGGGAGGCCTCTTAGTGATGCTACTCTCTTTTGACTCATCCCTGCTCCTAATCTGTGACCCTTCACTCATAGTCCTATAAGAACTATGAAACCCCAATAAACTTGATTCATCAAGTTGGACTTCTGTTGTTTTGGTTACTTTGATCTGTTGTCAGTTTCTTACCTGGGATGAGTAGATGTTTGTTCATGTTTCCCTAGGAATAGTGTCACACAACACCACCTTAACAAGTGACTGACTCTTCCTGAAGAATGACACCAGGTGCCCTTACTATATGGAGCTATGGATTTCATCAAGGCCTTTTCTCACCTTCTGTGCTTGGTGATTGAGGCAGTTGTGGCAGAGAGCATTGATTGTCTTAAGCAGCTTAAAGAGTTCCCCTCCCATCTCCCATTCAGGCACAGCCAGATCCTTGCCTTCCTTACAGAAAAGATCTTCAGAACAAATCAGAATGAACAAAAGTTAGCAAGTTTACTGAGATAAGGAATGCCCACTTTTAGACTGAAGTAAGTTTTAGAGAGAGGACTTGTAGGAAAGGGAGTGTACACAATCCCAAGGTACTCATGGACTTCTCAAGGGAGAGAGTTGCAGTTAGGTATCTTTACAATGATCATTTACATGCTCCATGGCTTTCTTTTTACATTTTCATTAATGTGTGTGTGTGTGTGTGTGTGTGTGTGTGTGTGTGTGTGTTCTCAAGGGAGAGAGTTGCAGTTTGGTATCTTTACAACGATCATTTACATACTCCATGGCTTGCTTTTTACATTTTCATTAATGTGTGTGTGTGTGTGTGTGCACATGCATGACACATGGAAGTCTAAGGACAACTTACAGGAATTGGTTCTCTCCTTCCACCAAAGTTCTCAAAGATACAAACATCTTGGTCTTAGGCAAGTATAAGACATTTGCTGCTTTTAACGTCCTTGTTTGAGACATCTATGGGAAAACATTTTCTCTGCAGGCAATTTTGGACTTTGTCAACTGCGTTGAAGTTGCTTGACTTTCATTCAGCCAGGAGGAAAGGCAAACTAGGAGCTTCCTCCCTTCTCAGGCCCCCTAAAGTTTTCTTTTCCGGTCTGCCTCAACAGGAAGAGGGGCTTGGTGGGAGTGGTCATCTGGGCATGTGTGAGGGTTTCTGGGCTGGGAGTCTAGAAGAGAACCTATCATTTTTAGGAGACAGCCTACACTTAAAGGCTGAACTTTAAACAACAAAAACAAAAAGCTGAGCTCATGTCTGGAGAGATGGCTCAGTGCTTAAAAGCACTGGCTGCTCTTCCAGAAGAGCATGTTCAAACCCAGTGCACACAGCACCAGCTGACTACGGACAACCACCTGTAACTCCAGTTCCACAGTATCTGCTGCCCTCTCTGGACTCTGCAAGGCACCAAGCATGCACACCTTGCACAGGCAGGATCCTGATCCAAGGATTGCCCTGAGGCTCTGCTGTATGGAGAAGGAACACAAGTCCTTCTCTAAACCAGAAACAGGCTTAGAAGAGCCAAACCTATAATCGCCTGTGGCTAGGGCCTTGGTAGCTTCCCCCGAGGCTCTAGTATGTGGAGAAGGAACAAAACTGCATCTTTAAAATCAGGAATAGAGGGGCTAGTGAGATGGCTCAGCGGTTAAGAGCACTGACTGCTCTTCTGAAGGTCCTGAGTTCAAATCCCAAACCATCTGTATGAGATGAGATCTGATTCCCTTTTCTGGAGAGTCTGAAGACAGTGTACTTACATATAATAAATAATTAAATCTTAAAAAGAAAATTAAAAAAATTCAGGAATAGAGCAAAAGGGCTTCACATCCTGAGATTCAACTCTTATAGGGCTGTGAGTCCCAAGGCTGCTGTGACACTGTGTGTCCTTTGTGCCCCATTGTGCCATTGCTTCCTACTGACTTTGCCCCATTGTATTACTATTAGTAATTACTATTAGCATTAGTATAACTATTGCTGTTATTATTGTGAGGGTTTTTTCCAATAAAGGATTTCACTATGTAGTTCAGGCTGCCTTAGAACTCTCTCTGTAGGCCAGGTTGGCCTCAAACTCAGAGATCCACCTGCCTCTGTCCCTCAAGTTCTGGGACTAAAGGCATGGTCCACTACACCCATAAATGCTGTCTTTCCTTCCTTCTTTCTCTCTGTCTCTCTCTCTCTCTTTCTTTCTTTCTTTCTTTCTTTCTTTCTTTCTTTCTTTCAAGACAGGTTTTCTCTGTATAGCTCTGGCTGTCCTGGAACTCACTCTGTAGACCAGGCTGGACTCGAACCAAATAATAATAATAATAATAATGCTGAATTCAGGCTGGTTGTGGTAACCCATACCTGGAATCCCAGCACTTGGGAGGGAGAGGCAGGCAGATCTCCAGGATAGCCAGCTCTACACAACACAGAGAAACTCTGTCCCCCTAAAATGAAACAAAATTAAGAACAAAAACCACAAACAAACAAAACAAAACAATCCTGAGCCCTGACAGGTCGTGAGAAGAGCAGGAGTTACCAGGCTGGTTAATGCTGCCTGCTGTTGGTTGGCACCCACATGGCTGGGTAGGGCGGTGCTCAGCTTTCGCCGGAGCTTCCTTGGGAGGTTCAGGCCCGAGAATCCAGGCCAGGCAGACTGGAGCAACGCGTCCGATTATATCCCCTGGTGCCAAGCACCTGGACATGTGAAGGGTGTGACTTCCGCTCTCACCATGAGTGGGAAACTCGAGGGAAGGGCATGGAGCCGTCTCCAGGGCTGGTTTGCTAGATGGTGGGCGTCCCCAACTCTGAAGCTCTGGAAAAGGAAAGGTAGTGGGTGTTGTGTAGGCCCAGGTCTCAAACAGGAAGACGGGTGTGGGAACTAGGAGACGTGGGTAATGATGAGGGTTCAGTGGGGGGGGTGCGGGGGGGGGGGTCGAAGGGGACCATGTGTGAGTCAGAGGACTTGGAACCAGACCCCAAGGCCTTGGGAGAAAAGGGAAGAATCACTGAGCTCAAGGCAGGCAGAGCAGGGCCCCTCATCCAGTGCCTGCTTCATGAAAGGCCCGGGTTGTGAACTCCTGAAGGGATGGGCTGTTAGCAGCAAGAGCACAACATGGGAGGAGGCTGGAGTTCTAACCACTGGCACACCTTACCCCACCTATCCTGGGGTAGAGACTTGGCTTCTTTCCAAAAGCCCTGTCCCCTACTGTAGATTGCTGGGGCTGCAAGGTCTCTTACATTGTTCATTTTTAGCTTCCATTCATGTTAAGAGACATCAGGTTTTTTATTTACACTGGCAAAACTGCCTTTAAAATAATTTCACTGGGCTGAGCTGTCTTGAGGCACTGGGCTCCTGTCTCTCCACAGGATGCCTCTGCCCAATGGCTGTTCTTACCTACAAGTCTATGCCCAAGCAATGTGAGGGCCAGGGAATGAAGACACAAAGGGCAGACAGGAAGGAAGACAGAGGGACAGCTCCTGGAT
>NW_022196896.1:101176916-101187083 GCF_008632895.1 Mastomys coucha | reverse complement strand
GATCAGCAACGGCAGAGGCTTGCTCATCTGGGAACAATAATAGATAGGGATGCTGTTCCTTAGTAGCCAGGACTTCCCAAGACTTTGGCCCAAGTCTCTGCTAGGACAGTTTTTGTGCTCTTGAAGAACAGGCCCAATCCTGGAACTTGAGCCCAGAAGGCTCCTGCAAGAAGTCATGAACACCCATCTTTTACTCACCTGGTGAGATACGTGCCTGTACTTTTGTTTCTCAGGGTGAATGGTGTCTGGGAGAGGTAGAGGAAAGAGGAGACACAGATATGGGGGTGGGGGTGCCAACTTGACCTTGAGAGTTCCTTCCTAAAACCTCGAAGTCTGTAACTACCTGATCTTACTCAATAATGGAATCTCACCTGCCAGCTCCCAGGCAGCAGGGGCAAGAGAGGAGCCACTGTACTCTCATAGGTGAAAGCTATTCACTTGAGGCGACAGAGGCTTGGAGAGCTGCTAGAGAGACCCAGCTGCAAAAACAGAATTCCTGTGAGCTTACAGCTGACCTTGCTCAACCTAATATTAGTCAGCCTCAAAGAAGAATGTTTGCAGAGACAGCCTGTCTCCCAGGATAGTCTGTCTCGATTGAGCAAGCAATCTCAGGAAGGAGAAACCGTAGGTTCACACAGTCCCCTGAAGCAGCATGGGCTGCCTCAGTCCCAAGCCCCTTCCTCACCTCCCTAAAAGGTCCCAGCTAGCTTTCCCTTTTGCAGGACCTCCACCCTGTGCGAGAGAGCCTGCCTGTCCTTCACTGTCTGAAATGAACATTCTCTTCTTTTGAGGTCAGATGCCGGTATCTTTCTGCCTTCTCACTCTTTACTCTGCAATGAAAAATCTAAGAAAATGTCCCTGAAGAAACCAGCATCCTTCTGCTTGGAAAAGCCCATGCCTGATGTTGTTAGGCTGGCCAAGAGCTAGGAGTTATAGAGTCTTCTGTCAGACCCCACCACCATCACCACCACATGCACGCGCACACGCGCGCACAGACACACACACACACACACACACTGCTCTGAATTGGAGAAGCTGGGCCATTCAGAATGTGACAAGTTGCACATCTGTGTGACAAGGTGGGAGAGAAAGAGGTGACATCATGGGGGAAGGGTCTTTTGGACTGTCAAAAGACAGATCTGCAGCCAAACGTGAGGTCTCGTGCCTGTAATCCCAGCACTTGGGAGACTGAGGCAGGAGGATCCACATGAGTTTGAGGCCAGCCCCACTACATAGTGAAACCCTGTCTCCTATTTCAAAAATCAAATAAAACCAAGCCAAGAGACACATCTGTCTTGAGTTCAATTGCTACTAATAAGCTGACAACGCAGTGTGTGAGAAGCAAGTGACACTTTGGCATTTTAAAAGCAGTTTATAACCCCAGCCTTATGTGATTCTCAGTGTACTATGCAGCAGCATTCAAACATTACATTTAATTGCTTAAATCCAAGAATGAAGCTAACAAACATGGACACGTTACTTTATATTCTTTCAGCAAGGCCATGAGATTTAATAATCATTTCATGAGTAAGAAAACTGAAGCTCAGCAAATTTGAGTTTTCCAGGACCACAGAGCTTCTAAAAGCAGAGACTTGAATCCTGAGCAAAAGGGGAGCTCTGGCAGCCCAACCGGTCTCTGATGTTCCAGATAGCCCCTACAATGGGGATCCCATGCAGTTTGGGGAAGGGAAGTCTCACACACACACGCACACACACACACACCTGCACACACACACACACAGAGTCTCTTTTGTTGTTATTGTTGTTGTTGAAACAGAGTCTTTCTATATAGCTTTGGCTGTCCTGGGACTCCCAATGTAGACCAGGCTGGCCTTGAACTCACAGACATCCACCTTGCCTTTGGCTCTCAAGCACTGGGATTAAAGGCATGTGCCACCATGCCCAAGGGAAGGAGGAACTGTAATCACGCCTTAGTTTTCTGGGATGAGCCTAGTAGATTTCCCCAAGTATCAATCAGTTCTTCCCACCCTTTCACCCTGCAGGACCATCTGGAAAGACATCACTTAAAAGCGCAGAGCCAGAAGATAAGCACATGTTCTGGTTCTGGTCCCAGAGAGATGGAATCCAGCCATCCAAAGGCCAGTTCCCCTGCCAAGATCACATGGATGAGTTCTCAGGCCCATGAGTGGTCCATGCTGTACATACCCAGTAGACAGGGCAACTGGAAAGGAAGTGAGGAATAGGACTGCAGAGTGGCACTCCAGGAGGCTGGAGAGCAGCCGATGGTCTTGTCTCATTTCAGCCAGGAGCCTTTGGTGCATTACTGATATGTACTGAAGGACTGGGCTGAAAGCGTATCTCCTGTTGGCTACATTTATCTTCTAGGGACAGTCCCAAAAAGAAAGCAGTTCTGGTGTCTTACGAAGAGATTACTTACCAAGTGTAAGAGCCTTCATTTGGGCCCAGCCCTTTCTTTTTGGACCTGCTCACTCTTCTCTTCTCTTCTTTAAATTAGGGCATCCCTCCTCGAAAAAGTCTATTGACTGGCATGGCAGGGACCAAGGCTTAACTCAGAGAGGTTTCAGGGATCTTGCACCTCAAAGGACACACGACAAAGCCCTCTCAGCTCGATGGACTGGCCCTGTCTGTTTAAAGATGGAAGCAGGGGGAGGAAAGGGTTTGATATTGGCTAAGAGAGCAACGAGGTTTCAGTGGGGGCACGGCATAGTGGAGAGCCTTCTAGAAAGAGGAGGGGGTGCCTAGTGGGTAGGCTCTGGATTTCCACCCAGAGCCAGGGCATTTCTGACTGTTGAGACCGTGGACATGTGACTCCAGCTCTTCACACCCTTCCCCAAAACAGTAAAGTAGATATGGTCACCTTCCTGGGCAGGATTCAAGACAAGATCTGAAGAATCCCTGAAGGAAAATTCCTCATTTCCCCACTGGAGGGCTCCCCAGTTCCCGCCTCTCAGTCACTGGTAAAGGTCTCTTCGGAGAAAATAAATACAGGCACTGGCTTTGGAGAGACTAGGGAAATCTGGAAATCGGCCTCAGGGATGCAGGCTGAAAGTGTAGTTAGGCCTCCTGTGGTTGCGTCTACGCTGAACACACAGGCTTTTTCTTGCCCTTATTCCCCAAACCACACAGTATAACAACTATTCACATTGTGTTATCTGTTATAAGCACCTAGAGATGATTTACATATAAAGTGAGAAAATGTAGACGTTATGTACAAATGCTAAGTCACTTCAAACAAAGCTTTTAAACATGCTTGGATTTTGACAGCTTTATGGGGAGTCCTGGTGTGCGTGCATGTGTGTGTGTGTGTGTGTGTGTGTGTGTGTGTGTGTGTGTTTGTGTATCTATTCCTATTCCCAGTCTTTCCTTTGCTTGTTTTGGAAGAATCTGAGCATTTTGGAGCCATGATAAAATGTTATCAATTTGGTGCCTTCAGCCATCTTTACAGAAGGAAAGCTGATGTCAGGCTGGGTGAGGGTGGAGGAGAGTGGAGCAGAGGTGTTCTCTGCACAGACACACCCTCCTCTCTTAGGGCCCCGCAGCTGGTTTACTTACACAGCAGGTTCCTCCACACTTACAGGCTTGAGAAATAACATTTGTATTTAGGCAGCCAGGAAGAGCAAGAGCAGGAACCCCCACAGTGAGACGTTTGCCATACAGCAGGTGAAATTCTAGGCCATGTTCAGAGAACTGACAGAGCATCTGTGTGGGAGACAGGCTTCCAGACCCATGCAGATCTGTGTAGGCCTTGTCTCTGGGGGATCTTGCTCTGTGTGTAATTTTTATTTATTTATTTTTAACTTTATTTTTGTCATTGCTGTTGTTTTTAGGGAACTGACTTTTTTTTTCTCATTCAAAGAACTCTGGGCAATCATTGGTGGGTTTTAAAGGGATGATATGATAGGTGTTATATGAAGATACAGTGATGTAGCCAGGTAATGGATGATAAAGCATAAACAGTATAAATAGATAGACAGATAAGGGGCTCTGGAGTTAATCTAGGAGGAACCGGCTGGATCCTAGTCGAGGATGGGAACAACGCAGCTGGAGAACCAGCTGAAGTCTGCCCCGTCAGCCTGCTCCCGCCCACCCCCCACCCTCCTTTCAGAGAAATGGTCCCCAGCCTTGTCGCCATGGCAGCCAGCTCGGCTTGGATTGGTTGCTGGGTCACATCCTTGGTCTTGTGACTGACCCTGTGATGGGAAATGGTTGCCATGGTTCCGTCAAGTACGCAAACAAGCAGCTGCAGTTCTCCAGGCTCCAGGAGCAAAACCAGAGCCCAGTGTATCCAATGGGAAATCCTGGGAGGAGTTAGAGAAGCTGGAGTTGTTTGTCTCTGGGCTCGTTTGACTGATACTGATAAATGTTCTACATTTGATGGAAGGGGAGGGGAGAGAGGGAGAGTCCTGCCTCTCTGTGCATCAAGTGAAAATGCCTGTTTCCTCAGTAGCTTAAGAGCACTTTCTGCTTTTCCAAAGGACCCAAAACCTACATAGCAGCTACCAACTATCTATAACTCCAGTTCCAGAAGATCTAACACCCTCCTCTGGCCTCTGAGAGCAGCAGACTTACACATAGTGCATAGACTTAACATGTGCAGGCAAAACCACCGATACACGTACAATAAAAATACACCTTAAAAGAAGAAATTTCCTTGTTTTTAGCCAGGCGGTGGTGGCGCATGCCTTTAATCTCAGCACTTGGGAGGCAGAGACAGGTGGATTTCTGAGTTCGAGGCCAGCCTGGTCTACAGAGAGAAACCCTGTCTCAACAAAGCAAAAAAAAAAAAAAAAAAGAAAAGAAAAGAAATTTCCTTGTTTGCTATTCTTCCAGCTTCAGCCTCCCAAATGCCAGGATTCCAGGCATGAGCCATCACAGCCAGTTTTCAAGCCAGCTCCTTTTGGAGGCCAGATGGGTGAGCTCTCAGCCTGGTCAGGGTCTCTGAGGTGAGAGGCAAGAACAAAGCACACAGTAGGGTAGGGGCTCTGAGACCAAATTGTGGCCGTCTTTCCTTTCAGACCCTAGGTCATGTTTGTTCTGCCTTCTGAGATCCACAGTCCCCTCTTGTCATTACTGTTCTCATTAGTACCCACTCCTAACCATCTACCAAGATAAATCTTCACCAAAGACTATAGAAATGTTATACTTGGTAACTACACACAGTTGTCCCTAGGAAAGGAGGAGTCCAGCCATCAATGCCAAACCCAACGAAATTCTAGCATGTTCCAGTTCCAGTTCTGTAGATCAAAGCAGGTTTAACTCTCAGCCCATCTTGTCCTGAGAAACTGGAGAGTACAGGCATATATGTGCCCAGCCCACTTACTCAGGATAAACGTAACAAAGCAAAGCTAAGATCCTCTTCTATGCACATAGAGTTAATACACATTCCCCCCCCATCCTTGTTTGTAAGGGTACAGCTAAAAGTAGCACACAGCAAGTCATGTGTATTTACATCTGGTTCCTACCAGCTACACTCACTGCTAACACCCACCTTCTTCTTCTTCATTCATCCTCCTCTCTCTTACTCAGCATGCTTTATAGAGCCCCGTGCTTCACTCTGTCTGGCCACTACAATGCAGTTGCCACTATGTTCACACGATGTACATAAAGAACCTCTGCAGTCGAGTCCATAGGTGCCTGCTCCATACACCCTGGCCTGACTCTCAAGTCACCTGCAGTAACAAGTGGACTCTCAGTACATGAGCTTCCCATTTAAGCCTTGGGAACACTCCAGTGTCATTGTGCAGATTTTCTATTTTCTTTCTTTTCTTTTCTTTTTTTATTGTTTTTGGTTTTTTTGTTTGTTTGTTTTGTTTTGAGACAGGGTTTCTCTGTGTAGCCCTGGCTGTCCTGGAACTCACTCTGTAGACCAGGCTGGCCTCGAACTCAGAAATCCTCCTGCCTCTGCCTCCCTCTTTTCTTTTTTTAAAGACTTATTTATTTATTTTATATATATGACTACACTGTAGTTGTCTTCAGACGCACCAGAAGAGGGCATTGGATCTCATTACAGATGGTTGTGAGCCACCATGTGGTTGCTGGGATTTGAATTCAGGACCTCTGGAAGAGCAGTTAGTGCTCTTAACCACTGAGCCATCTCTCCAGCAACCCTGCAACCCCCAGACCCCATGCAGATTTTCTGGATTGCAAGACTCACACAGCCTGTATAGACACCCCTGAGTTGTCTAGGATTTAGCATCCTCTGGAGGGCAGGCAATCCTTGAGTGATGAAAAGGCCAAGTGAGTGATAAATATTCTGCATATTCCTCCCTTGGTGGGCAGGGTTTTGTTTGGTTTTGAGACAGGGTCTCCCTGTGTAGCCCCAGCTGTCCTGGAACCTGTTATGTAAATCACTGTCATAGAGAATCCACCTTAGTCTGCCTGCTCAATGCTGGGATTAAAAGTGTCAATCACCACACCAATCCAGCCATCAGCAGGATTGATTCCCACATGCACACAGCAGGGACCCTCACCAATGTGCCCAGACTGCCTTCTGAGGTCCATAGTCCCCACAGTATTATTCTACCCTTCCATCGCTTGTCTTGCCTCACCCATACCCAGTGCTTATTTCAGGATTCCTTTTGGAAGCTCGGGGAGGTTTTGGATAAAGCTCTTGCAGTGCAAGCATGACAGCGGAAGTTCAGGCTCCCAGGGCCTACAGAAACCCTGGGGGTGGTTGTCTCTCTGTAACCCTAGTTCTCAGAGGCAGAGAGTGGACCCCTAGGGAAAGCTGGCTAGCTAGCCTAACTGAGATCACAGAATTCCAGTTTTAAGAAGAGATCCTGCCTCAGTTAATAAAGTGGAAGGTGACTGAATAAGGCACTCCACCTCTCTCTCTGTCTCTCTGTCTCTCTGTCTCTCTGTCTCTCTGTCTCTCTGTCTCTCTCTGTCTCTCTCTCTCTCTCTGTCTCTCTCTCTCTCACATACACACACACACACACACACACACACACACACACACAAATGTCGTAGCCATGGACTACAGGAGCTGCCTCTGTGAGAGAAGGGAAGTGTGTGCTGATAGGTTTTGGTGACTGCGTGGTTTCTGTGGAGAGAGAAGGAAAGCAAGCCAGAAAGCAGTTGGCTGTGGGTGAAGCTGCAGGCAGAAGCAGGGATGACTCCAGAGGGAGCAATTTGGCAGAGGTGGTTCACTGCTAAGAACTGTGGCCAGAAGCAAACTCAGGAGCACGGCTCCAGCCATTCCTTTCTCTCTGCTGCTGCTTTACTGACTTCTTAACTTCCTGTCATCCCTAGAGGATCCCTGTAAATGTGCAAACGGATCGGAATAGTTTCCCATATGAAAAAATTTAAAACAAGCAAACAAACAAACATCCAAACACAAAAGCCTTCCTTGGCTTTTGCTCGTGGAAGTGATGAACTTGATCGTGTCTATCAACCTTGCAGAAGACTCACCTCATTGCTTGTCCAAGAGTTAGCTCTGAATGCAGGTAGGTTACTTGGAGCCATTATCCTAGGCACAGTGTGGAGACTGGTCTGCAGCTTTCAGAGGCCCCAGTGAGCCTGAACCATAGCTGTCCACGGCGGTAAACATGCACTTGGGTTGCTCTTCTGTACTAGTTCAGGTTTTGATTTTTTTCCAGCCCTGTTGTTTCTTTTGCTCCGCACACCCATGGTTTTGCATGCTCTCATGACCAAGTTTAAAAAAAAGAAAACAACACAAACTCCAAAACCTCATCCAAGATAAAAAAAGACACAACCTACTCATAACTATTAAACGGAATTTATCTTAAGCCAGTCTCCAGGCCAGGATGGTTTTGCTGGCAACGTCTACCAAATATTTCAAGAAGAAATAAAACGGGGGGCTGAGAGATGGCTCAGTGGCTGCAAGCATGAAGACCTGAGTCTGAGTGCCAGCACTCACATAAAGTCCTGGCACAGCTGCGTGTGCCTGAAATGCCAGCATTGGAGGCCCAGTCAGGAAGATCCCAAGAGCTCACTGGCCAGCCACGTTTGCTGGAACGGCAGGCTTCCTGCTCAATGAGAATAGAGCAAAGAAGTAGAACGGGAAGACACTAATAACTTCCTCTGGCCTCTGGTTATATACATGGGTGTATATGCCCTCACACTCACATGCATGAATCACACACACACAACATAGCAATATAACAACAATAACAAACATTTTGAAAGAAGAAATGAAGCATCTTTACAATCTCCTTCATCAAAAGAGGGGAGATTATTTTCCACATCATTAGATGAAGTCAGCAGTGCCTTGGTACCAAACAGGAAACAGAGGTATGAAGCCAGAGGGGCATTGTCCATGTACACGGATGTACACAAAGTACATCTTAGGTAAGTGAGTTTCTATCTCAACAATTCAACTCCATTTTTCCCTTCCTGGTTTTATTGATTCATGCTTTTATCTTTTAATATAGAGAATCTTTTATTTAATCTGACAATTTCATATGTGTAAACAATGTACTTGGATCACACATACCCCAGCGCCCCCATCCCCGGAGCCCCCACTTCTCCCTCCCTCTATGCTTCTCTACCTTGTCTCACAGCTTTTGTTGTTCTGTTTAAAACTCTTTTAATTGCCTTTAAGACTTGCTTTACTAGCCGGGCGGTGGTGGCGCTCGCCTTTAATCCCAGCACTTATGAGGCAGAGGCAGGCGGATTTTTGAGTTCGAGGCCAGCCTGGTCTACAGAGTGAGTTCCAGGACAGTCAGGGCTACACAGAGAAACCCTGTCTTGAAAAACCAAAAAAAAAAAAAAAAAAAAAAAAAAAAAAAAAAAAAAAAAAACAACTTGCTTTCTGACCCATGGATTATTTAGAAGTGTTGTTGGTGGTGGTGGTTTTGTTTTTTTTTATTAGCTAAGTGTTTGGAGACTTCGCTAATATCGATTTTTTTTCAATGCTATGGCCATAGAACATTTTGTATGATTTGTTTTATAATAGAGGATAAAGATAAAATTTCATTATGCACTTGAAAGGAGTACGTACTTGCGATTGTTGGGTGGAGTGTTCTACAAATGTCAATTAGAAGCAGTTCTTCGATGGTGCGACTCAGTTCCTCTGTGTCTGCTGCTTGTGTGCCTCCTGCCTTCTCTGAGTTTCTGAGAGGAGGCTGTTTCAGCCTGCAGACACAATGGTGATGCGTCTGCTGCTCTTCAGTACTGTCTGTCCTGTGTTGGATGTTTTGAGGCCCTGGAAGGAACATGCGCATTAAGAGAGGACGTCTTCTTGATAAGTTGATTCTTTTACTAATAAGCAAGAATCTCCTGTATTCTGGTTTTCTCTATGCTTAAAGTCAATCCATCTAAAATTAATACGAATGCCTCAGTTCGGTTTGGTTTGGTGTTAGCATGATCTCAGCTTTGTTAGCTTGATCATTTCCTATTCTCGTATGAGTTTTTGCTTTGCTTTTTTGATACAGGACATCAAGTGTTGGGATTGCAGGCCTACACCACCGCCCTGAGTTATGAGGTCCTGGAGAGCAGATGCAGGGTTTTGCTCACACTAGGTAAGCACACCACCCACAACTCCTCATTTGCATATCAGTTGTTTCTCTTCCTGTAATGACCAAGAAGCAACTTAAGGCGAGGAAGGGCTTATTTGGCTTACAGTGTGAGGGTACACATCAAACATCACCATGGCAGAGAAGGCACGGCAGTAGCAACCCGTGGCTGCTTACTCATACCCGGTTAGATCAGGAGTCAGTGTGACGACAGGAAGTGAGCCCAGGCTGTATCCTCAGTGTTCGGTCCCCTGCCCCCCACCCCAACCCCGTGACCCGGTTTCTACAGTGAGGTTCCATCTTCTAATCCACCAATAAACTAAACAGCACCACCAAACCAGGTGTAGTAGTGCATGTCTTTAATACCAGAACTTGAGAGGCAGAGGCAGGCAAATAGCTGTGAATTTGGAGCCAACCTGGTTTACATTGTAAATTCTGGACCAGATAGAAAGACATAGTGAGATGCTATCTTTTTTTTTTTTTTTTAAAGTAGCTGGATGGTGGTGACAGAGGCCTTTAATCCCACCACTCTGGAGGCAGAGGCAGGTGGATCTGTGAGTTTGAGGCTAAGCTGATCTACAGATTTGAGTTCCAGGACAGCCAGAGCTACACAGAGAAACCGTTTTGAAAAACCAAAAATCAGCCGGGTGGTGGTGGCGCACGTCTTTAATCCCAGCACTTGGGAGGCAGAGGCAGGTGGATTTCTGAG
>NW_022196896.1:101170723-101176126 GCF_008632895.1 Mastomys coucha | reverse complement strand
CTCAGGAGATAGCTATATTTAGGCTGGCTTGCCCTTCCTTCAATCTCTGCTCCATAGTTAATCTCTGCCACTCCTTCCTTGGGTATTTGGTTCCCCCTTTTAAGAAGGAAAGCATTTTACTTTTTAAAGCTTTTTTCTTTTTCTTATTATGTGAGTATGAATGTTCTGCCTGCATGTCTGTATGTACACCATATGTATGAAATACCTGGAGAGACCAGGAAAAGGCACTGGGTCCCCTGGAACTGAAGTTACAGGCGTTTGTGAGCCACCATGTAGGAGTTAGGAATCCAAGTCCATCCTTTACAAGGCACCATGTGCTTTTTCCCACTGAGCCATCTCTCTTCACTCCTAAATGGAACCTGAGAAGAACAAACAGAATAGTCATGAGGAGACAGAGCTCAGGAAATAAACCCAAAGTGACTAGAGAAGTCCTTGTAGGGAATAGACAAGGGTACGAGAAAGCCACTGGAGACCTCAGGGGAATGGATGGTATGATGGCATAAACAACTTCACGACTATCCCAGCAGTGCTGGAGAATGCACCAGCCAAGGCAAGAGTGGACTGGACAGATCCTTTAGAAAGCTTTGTCACGGCTTAAAGATGACTGGCGTGGTTTGGAGGTTCAGTGTGAAGCAGCTGAGCACTGCACACTTTGCTCAAAGCATTCTCAACTCAGGGGAGGGGACCCAGATCCTCCTGAGTCCAAGGATATTGCTTCTGACTTCCGTCACCATGGTGGATGTGCTGCCTCTGCTTGGATGGGTTGCCAGGGAGACGTTAACTGCACAGATCCCACAATGATAACTGGTTGTCATGGTGCTATGACGTATGCTAACAAGAACCTGCTGGGTTCCAGTTTCTCATCTCTGCACAAGAAACTAGGGAGGATGAGAAGACCCAAGTGTGAGAGTAAAGGGGAGGCAAGCTACCAGGCCATGCTGAGTCACTCACTGTGCCTCAACTTGCCCAAATCGATACTGCTTGTATAGTCCTCTTTGGAGTGGCATGGGAGAAGGGAGGCTCAGCGCCAATGCACACAAATCCCAAGCCCAGCTTCCTCCTATTGTAAAGCTTCTTTACATCTTTTCCTTCCCTGAGCAAAACTCTGTAGCAAACTAAGGCTTCTCTGCCCTTGCTACCCTCTACAAGTCAGTCAGAAGGTAACTTGCTACTAGATTTCTTTTTTGTTTGTTTGTTTGTTTGTTTTTTCGAGACAGGGTTTCTCTGTATAGCCTTGGCTGTCCTGGAACTCACTCTGTAGACCAGGCTGGCCTCAAACTCAGAAATCCACCTGCCTCTGCCTCCCAAGTGCTGGGATTAAAGGCTTGCGCCACCACCGCCTGGCCAAAGAAATTTATTTATTTTTCTTTTTTTTCTTTTTTAAAGATTTATTTATTATTATAAATAAGTACACTGTAGCTGTCTTCAGATGCACCAGAAGAAGGCATCTGATCTTATTATGGGTGGTTGTGAGCCACCATGTAGTTGCTGGGATTTCGGAACCTTCGGAAGAGCAATCAGTGCTCTTACACGCTGAGCCATCTTTCCAGCCCTATTTTTGGCTTTTCTTTTTCTTTTTCTTTTTCTTTTTTTTCTAGAGACAGGGTTTCTCTGTATAGTCCTGGCTGTCCTGGAACTCACTCTGTAGACCAGGCTGGCCTCAAACTCAGAAATCCTCCTGCCTCTGCCTCCTAAGTGCTGGGATTAAAGGCGTGTGCCACCACAGAGGTGGCGCTACTAGGTTTCTTAAAAAGGACTTTTCATGAAAGCATTATTTGAGCCTAAGAGGCAGAAGAGCAGGCATAGCCAGAAGCTTTGAAGTGAAATCCATAATAAGATCAGTGCATGAAGTGAGGGGATGGGGGGCTCCTCAGAGGGGAGGACAAGGGAGCACGGTGGCTCCTTGGTACGGATGGAGATCAGGTTTCTGAGTATTTCCTTCTTCCGGGTATTACTCCTAACAAGAATGCAGGACAAGGACCGACAGACTGTAACCTTTTCTCATCTGTTGCCCACAGTCATGTGATATACTGTTGGGCACCGTGCTGCTGCCGTGTGCCCAGCATCGGGCACCCACACCGTAGGTGGAGAACTGGGCAGCGGCCGGGGCAGCGCTGGGCATTGCCGCTGCTGCCGCTGGGGCACTGGTGACTGGGGAACAAAGGGAGAGGGAAGAAATACCTGTGCCCCGCCAGAGCTCTGGCACTCTGGGCAGGTAGACACAGGTGTCTGTATGCGCACTCTACTCCGCAGGGTAGGCGTCTGGCTGTGTGAAGCCATGGGATCCCAGTCCTGGCTGGGAGCAGAGGGAGACAGCTGCAGGGGGATCCCTAAGCCTCATGGAGTCCAAGGACTCAAGTTCTAGCCCCCGGGGATCACAGGCGACTCTGGGTGCCCGGGGGGGGGGGTGGGGTGGTGGTGGCTGAGAACGAAGGGAGAAAAGGGGGCACGCGGTTGTTCCTGCTAGCACCGGGGCAGGAGAGTCGAAGGCGCCGGGTCTCGCTGCAAACGCTGGTTCAACACGGCGGCGCCTCTAGTTGAAAGGGGGCAATGCATGGTCGTAAGATGTTTTATTATAGAAAGGAGAGAAGATAGGAAAGTAGAGGCCAGCCGGGGCCACGTGGTGAGAGAGAGAAAGGAGAAGAGAGAAGAGAAGAAGAGAGGAGAAGAGAAGAGAGAAGGGGAGAAAAGGAGAGAAGAGAAGAGGAGAGGAGGGAAAGGAGGGCCAAACAGCCCCTTATATGGTGGGCCGGGCTACCTGTTTGTTCTCAGGTAACTGTGGGGCGGGGCATACCTGGTTGTGATCAGATGACTGTGGGGGTGGGATCCAGCCAGAATGCTGGGAGCTGGGGCATTGTCTAGCCACAGAATAATGGAGTGAGGGCTCTGGGTGCCAGTCATTTATGTTTGGGAACGAATCTCCACTGTTCCGTTCCTCGTAGAATCTTCCACTGAGTCTCTGGAAGTTAAGACTTGCTCAACCAAAACACAGACTGCTTTCAGACTGCTTTTCACGGTCCCACAATGTATTTTTCTTTCTCCCCAAGGATTAGAAAGTTTACCCCTCCCGCCCCCCTCTCCCCACCGTGAACTCCAGGCTTGAGATCGATTGGCAGCAGAATCCCCATCTAACAAACAGCAACAAGAAAGCGTACCCATGATTACTTACAAGCACCTCTCTCTATATTTTGATATAGGGTTTCACTATGTTGCCCTAGCTGGCCTGAAACTTGCTATATTGACTAGGTCTGTCTCAAACTCACAGAGAGCACCTACCTGTAGGCTTAGATTTTTCAAAACCTACTTTAATTATGGTTCTTTAGTGCTTCAGCCTCCCTTCTAGCCCACCACGCACCAGAGGTAGGGGGAAAAGAAAGATTAGTAGGAAACGGGGGTTGTGGGCCTGTTTGGTAATAGTTCTTTGGGGAGATTCCAGTCTTTGTTGTTAGCAGTCTAGTCCTCCAACAAAACACCACACACAAATAGCAGCAGCAGTCGCCTAACATGAATCAGCAGTAGTGGCTTAATCCAGAAGAGATTGCAATGCTCGAAAATCCTGCCAGAAGCAGCTGGAATACCACCAGAATGTTCCTTGGTGTGTTTCTCTCTATAAAGTCACAACAAGAGAAGATCAGCAAGGCGAATCAATGCAGAAGCATAGTCCATTGACTGTTGGGTTATACTTAAGATTTCTCCCAAACATGGCACACCTCTCAAGAGTCCACTTCAGCAAAACATCACATACCTTTTCACCAGGCAACTTCCAGAGAAACACGTGTCTGTTCTCAGCAAACATCCTCTCATGAGACAGTTTCCAGAAAAAAATATCACTTGACACAACTGAGTCTCAACTGTTTTAGTTAGGGTTCTATTGCTGTGAACAGACACCATGACCAAGGCAAATCTCATAAAGGACAACATTTAATTGGGGCTGGCTTGCTGGTTCAGAGGTTCAGTCCATTATCATCAAGGTGGGAAGATGGCAGCATCCAGGCTAGCATGGTGCAGGAGGAGCTGAGAGTTCTCCATCTTCATCTGAAGGCTGCTAACAGAATACTGACTTCCAGGCAGCTAGGATGAGGTCTTAAAGCCCATACCCACAGTGACACACCAACTCCAACAGGGCCATACCTTCTAATAGTGCCATTCCCTGGCCAGGACATATACAAATCACCACACCACCAAAACCAGAAATCCCCATTTCATCTACCTTTGCTTTTCAACTCCTGTGATAAAAGGGATGGTGTCTTTAGACCTCTGTAGACCAGGCTGGCCTTGAACTCAGAAATCCACCTGCCTCTGCCTCCCAAGTGCTGGGATTAAAGGCGTGCGCCACCACCACCCAGCTAGGGAGAGGGATCTTGTAGAGCCCACCTTCAGTAGAAAGACAGGGAGGGCATCAAGTGGAGGGATGGGGCTGTCATTTTGATAGCTAGTCAGAGATACTGGAATCTTAAAAGGGAGAACATTCAGGTACCCTTTTTCCTGTGTAAAAGCAGGCTCACATTCAAGTGATCCTATGTCTCAAGTTGATTTATGTCTGTCTGTCTGTCTGTATGAATGTATGTATTTAATTTACTTATTTTTTCTTTTAGTATTTTATGCTTTTTTATTTATTTATTTATTATTCTTTAATCTTTTTTTACACTCCGGTTGTTAACCGCCTCCCCGTCTGCCCTTTGACTGGTCCTCATCCCATTCCTCCTCCCGTATCTTAAAGAGGATGTCCTCACCCTCCCACCACCACTCCACCAGACCTTCCCACTTCTTGGGGCCTCAAGTCTCTTGAGGGTTACGTGAGACCAGACTAGGCGGTCTTCCTCTGTATATGTGTCTGGGGCCTCATATCAGCTGGTATATGCTGCCTGGTTGGTGGCTCAGCATCTGAGAGATCTTGGGGGTCCAGATTAGTTGAGACTGCTGGTCTTCCTATGGGGTCGCCCTCTTCCTCAGCTTCTTCCAGATTTTTCCTAATTCAACCATAGCCCTCCCACCTCCACTTCTGTCCATTGGTTGGGTGTAAGTATTTGCATCTGACTCTTTCAGCTGCTTGTTGGGCCTCTCAGACGGCAGCCATGTTAAGCTCTGTAAGCACACCATAGCATCAGTAATAGTTTCAGGCCTTGGAGCCTCCCTTTGAGATGGATCCCAATTTGGGCCTGTCACTGGACCTCCTTTTCCCTCAGGATCATCTCCATTTTTGTCTCTACAGTTCTTTCAGACAGGAATAATTCTGGGTCAGAGTTTTTGACTGTAGGATGGCAACCCCATCCCTCCACTTGATGCCCTCCCTGTCTTTCTACTGAAGGTGGGCTCTACAAGATCCCTCTCCCCAGCCGGGCAGTGGTGGAGCATGCCTTTAATCCCAGCACTTGGGAGGCAGAGGCAGGCAGATTTCTGAGT